>NC_135858.1:29526872-29891872 GCF_031162955.1 Sander vitreus
CCTAATAATCACATTTAATATCCATTTCATTTTTTGAAAAACTCCCCTCCTCACTGACACGCTTTACCCCCCCACCTGCAGTCGCTACATGTTACATTAACACACATCCTGGATCCCAAGGCAAGGCAGCTTTATTTGTATAGCACATTTCAGCAACAGGGCAATTCAAAGTGCTTTAAATGAAAACAGATTAAAAAATTAAAAACAGATTTACATGAAAACAGATAAAAAAAAAAAAAGTTACAGTGCAGTATAAGAAATTAAACATTGAAGAGCAGTTAAAACAGTTAAATATATAAGCAGATAAAATAACTTTCCTGGACTCAGTGATCCATTTTTTGGAAAGCCAAAGCTTTTTGACCAATATGACAGATATCTCAAGCAGTCCGGTCCATATTTTCTAAATCTCCTTGGTTGTCTAGCTAAATACATCTATCGTTTATTTAGCTAAGCATGTAAACGATCGGGAACAACGAAAACACAATGTTTAACGTTAGTGATTATTTTAGACAATGAAAACGGCGAGTTCATGAGTTCGCCACTTGTAAGAGACACGAGAGATAAGCTCATGAACGAGCATGTTGCTACCGGTTGCTAAGACAACACAAGCAAATTGTTGCTAGTGCGCATGTCCAACGTGACATCATGGGCCAACAATGCATTGTCATGCATGAAGATGATTTTTCTATGGAAGGCACAGTTCTTTTTGTACCATGGAAGAAAGTGGTCAGTCAGAAACTCTACATACTTTGTCGAGGTCATTTTCACACCTTCAGGGACCCTAAATGGGCCTACCAGCTCTCTCCGCCACCTCCTTGCTGACGTTGCAGCCTTATTGGGACATGGTGGCCATCCACCAACCATCCACTACTCCATCCATCTGGACCATCCAGGGTTGCACGGCACTCATCAGTAAACAAGACTGTTTGAAAATGAGTCTTCATGTATTTCTGGGCCCACTGCAACCGTTTCTGCTTGTGAGCATTGGTTAGTGTGGCAGAATAGTAGGTTTATGCACAACTTCAAGCCTCTGGAGGATCCTACACCTTGAGGTTCGCTGGACCAGCAGCTTCAAATACCTGTTTGCTGCTTTGTCATGGCATTTTAGCAGCTGCTCTCTTAATCCGATGACTTTGTTTGGCAGAAACCTTCCTCATTATGCCTTTATCTGCACAAACCCGTGTGTGCTCTGAATCAGCCACAAATCTCTTCATGTAACTTGCCCTGTTAAGATGGGTTTGATTGAAATAGCTTTTGATTTCAGTAAATATGACCTCCTAATGCTGCAAATTCAGCAAATGACCATTTTCAGTTTTTTAAAACCTATAAAATGTTTTGAAACTCTGTCGTGCATAATAACGTGGAACAGTGCATTTTAAGTTTTTTATTTTTGAAAAAAATACTGTTTTCATTGGGTGGTTTGTTCAATGAAATTCGATGGTTGGCGACTTGAAAATTAGAGAGATACTGTATGCATATATATATATATATATATATATATGGACTAGTATATGCTAAAATAATTTAAGCACAAAGTGGAAGAAAAAGCCATATTCATTTCAAGAAGACTATGCTTAAAGGGATTTGACTATGGTGAAATATGACTCAAACTAAATGAATAAGAAGTGAACATGTGCCATTTGTTAAGCAGTGGAATCCTATTGAGTTGAAGACTTTGATCAGCAGAGGGCGCTAAAGCATCAGCAGAAAAGTCCTGCTGCAAGTTCCTCTCTTCAGAACACACAAAATGGAAGGACACACACACACTACAGGAGAACTAACACATATCACCATCACACTTCCACAGCTGATTACTCACATTAAGACGCTGTGTTTGTATTACTTATTATTATTATTTAGTTTACTGACATTTTTTTAGTTGTCAGAACAGAAATCTACACACACATAGACAACGTGTAGTAAAATAAATGTGTATTAAGGACAATAACAAGTAGGCTATGTAAGTTATATGCATTGATAACTGATGCAGATACATTTGTTGACACTAGATGGAGAGCAGAGGACTGGAGAGTCACAGAATATGACTTAACTTAACCTTTTAGGCTCTAAGCTGTCTCCATCTTTTAACTGCATCGCCAATATTTATCCATGTTTTGTTCAGAAAGATGCAGTGTTTTTTTTTGTTTGTTTTTTTAAATCTATCTCAGCTGATCTAGTTCGTTTGGTTGCTGCTTCCAGGGCTGCAGCACGCAGATGTTCCGGAATGGAATGGACATTTCATAGGAGAATGTCCTGGCTTTAGCATTGTTGTCAGTGAAGAAAGCAGTTTCCCAATGGTGCCACCAGCCAAATGCAAACAATTCAAACAACTGAACGGCCTACAAGTCCCCCATCTTCGTAGGTTGCCTTTTTTTGCCTGAATGAATGATTGCCTAACACATGTACATACAGAAACATAACACATTAAAAGAGCATTGTTTCATATGTATAACTCTGAATGTAAATGTCAATTGTGTGTCCCTGCAAAACGTAATAAACAGTGTGGAGGAAGTGGAGGAAAAAACAGGATTGTTGTGGTGCTTAAAATGTTTACTGTACAGGTGTTAATCTATGCAAGTTAGATCAATGTAAAATAACAAGTATATCAGTGGGCAATTCCTCAATTCTTTGCCATAGTTTTAAACTACCCTGTATGCTACAACAACAACAACAACAACAACAACAGCATTATAGAATTTCTAGAATTCTGTTATGGCTTTTGGTTTTGGTGGTCCACCCCAAGATTTTCAGTGGCCCCATCTGACCACCCCGAAAAAATCTCTGAAAGTGCCTCTGCATGTTTCCCTAATATCTGATGACATGTCATGGTCATCTCAAGACTTATTGCAGCACAAATATGACATATTTCTCCTTTAAATATTTCCAATTAAGCTTTTCCATTTTCCTTTTTTGAGTTTCATATTTGATGTTCCCTCTTTTTTAATCTACATTGCCATTTCAATTTCACCTTTATAATTTAAGCTTTCAGTTTGAGCATTTCCAATCTCGCTTTTTCAATTTCACATTTTTCATTGTCACTTTACATTTGCAAATTATCATTATACATTTTAAATTAGCTTTTTCAATTTCCTTTCTTCTTTTTAAGTTTAATTATGGCCTGATTATTCCTGGTAGTTTAGTAAAATAATCTTCTTTTTATAAAAGTATGGAACTGCCAGACAGAAGACACATGCAGCTGTGGAGCAGTACAGACAATGTCCCACCTACTGGAGTGTGAAAACACCCCCCCAGTGCAGCCCCCGGGACCTGGCTGAACAAATCAGCTGTGACCTGCGACGTCTGAAATTGCAACGGACTCGAAGAAGACCTTCTTTTTTAATTTCCCCTCTCTTTAAATTTTCTATCTGGACTTTTAATGTAATTAGGACTAAAAATGTCCTTCATATCTAGGCTACATGGGCATAATCCCTCGTTTCACACTCCCATAGCTCATGGTAAGTCTACCTTGGATGGTTTAGACATTGGGGTTAATAATCAAAATCCTTATGCAGAATATAAATGGGATTTTACTTCCGGAACCACATTGTTGATCAAAATAATGTTATCCAAGTAGTTGATGGGTTTCCTGTTGGGCATGATGCCTTGATTTAGCCTATTGCTTTTAAAACGCTAAGAAAAAACATTAGCTAGCGTGATTGAACCAGAATGTTCGGTCCGGTCAATTAGCTAACCAGAGCAGAAAGTTACCACACTCACCTGTTCTTTATGGCAATTAAAAGCCTTCAAACCCTTTTAATGCATTAGTGCATTAGTTTCTCAAATGGTTGTACGCGTACCCATAGGGGTACTTTGGAGTACTGCAGGGGGAAGGTGCGATTTGTTTTTTTTTTAAATGTTGATTTAAAAAATAGCAATTCAGTTCAATTATATTTACAGTTTCAAATCATAACAAGAGTTATCTCAAGACATTTTAGCGATAGAGTAGGTCTAGACCACACTCTATAATTTACAAAGACCCAACAATTTCCAGTTTTTTTCAGTTAGAATATTGTTTAGTGAGTCAGACACTGATGGCACAGCGCTGTATTGTGCCTCTTTATGTAGCTAGGCTCTTTTCTTTCTACCAAAAATGTTTTGTGCTGGTCAGCGGGTACTTGGATGCAAAAAAATTTCAAAGAGGGTACATTATTGAAAAAAAATATGAGAACCACTGCATTAGTGCAATGCATTGAATTGACTTTCTATCGTGACCTGTTCCTGACCTGTTTTGGTGGCCGATCCAAACAAACCACATCATTTTAGTTCCTAATACACAACCCACTTCACTGTCGCTGTGTGCTTATTGTCATGACCTCCAGGCCTTTGTCTTGACCACATATCTCATTTCAGGTCTTTTAATTGGAAGACCAAAGTAGAAACCAAACCCTAGCTGGAATTTCACTTATCTTTGTAGGACCAAATCTCAAAAGAAGAGGTGGATGAACAGAAAGGAAATGAGGAGTGATGGCGTACTGTGTCTGTTGGTGCATACGTGGCACCACACACATGCTACCAACCAGTGATCAGTGATGATGACGCAGGAGGTGTCCCCCTATAAAAGAGACCCCTGAGCCCAGGAGTGTGGGGGCAGAGGGGTCTCAGTCAACGCTTGCTCGCCTTCAGCACACAGGTAAGATTACAGCATCACATTTCATATACACTCATGTTCTGTTTGTATCTCCAGGAATTCTTTGTTTGGTGATATGAGGTTGTGGTCACTGTAGTCAGGGTTCTCACAGTCCCAACATCCGTGTGTGTGTGTGTGTGTGTCCGTGTGAGAGTGGGGAAATGAATGTGTATTCTCATGCATCTATGTGACAAACAGTGGTCCTGGTCAACAATAAACAGCATCAGAAAGAGTTCTGGTTAAACCGCACAAAAAGTCATGATGGTTTGGTGGGTTGGGAAGTGGGTTGGGAGTGCAGAGAATATGTCCCTCCCAAAATTTAAAAGAGGTGGATTTGTCCCCTTCAAAAAATATGTAAAAAAAAACAACTTGTGTACGGCAAACAAGAACTGTGTCTACTTGTGCTACATCGCCCCCCCGGGCTTGGACCCCTAATTAATTATAATAATAGTTGCCTTAACGTAAATAAAGATCCCACCATAAATCGATGCAGAAAAAAAAGCACAAATTGTTGCAAAAAATGTACCAGAATGCAGAAAATGGAAGTATTTGACACTCAAAGTATCATGGGGGAGAACCCCCCGGTTATAATGTATCCAATGTTGAAACTACACCTACACCCTTGTTGGGAAGGATCAACAATGGGAAGTGCATACTTTGCTACAGGAACCTGATGGTCTAGTGAATGACAGAAAAACAGCAGTGAAACAAGACCAAGAGTCTACAGAAGCAGCTCTGTGTGGCTGCAATGCAAAGGAAACCAAATTGTTGCATGGAGGTTAAAAATGTGCTTTTGATCCTTAGCAATTGTGCAAAGTCAGAATAAAAGTATTTTGCTTGCATGATGCTGTGAGCATGAAAGTGTGATACGATGTGAGTGGAGGTAATGCAGAGTTCATTTGTGTAAGGATGGCAAAGGCAGAAAGGTCTACATGTTAGATGTCATGGTATTATATCAGGTTTGTGTGATGGGTGTAGAAAGATGTAAAAAAAAATGAGATAGAGAGATGTGAGAACCACAGTCCATTTAGGCAGTGAGCAGTAAGAGAAAACACAAAAGTGGGGTTGCATTCTCACTTTCTATTCCGCGTTTAGACATCTGATAAAATATTCACCCGCAAGCGTATTCGTGGATGCTCAATACATATACATGTCAGCACTAAAACTATCTATTATGTATGCATTCTGTGAGTTTGCAATCTCAACATATATGTATTTTATTTATCTTGTTCCTCTTATTTTACTACCACATAACATTCTCATCTTTGCACTCTATGCTTGGTTGTTTTATCTTGTAAGCTGTACTGCTTTGTAACAATTTGGAATAAAACAAGCCTCAGTGCTATACGCACACAGACACAGCTGTACATTCCAAACATGAGCAGGGACGTAAAACCCCGGCACCGATGAATTATTGATCAAAAAATGGTTTGGTTTTTCATCTCTGCGGGGTGTGTTGGTGCTGAGGTCAGAGTAACTTGTTCCCCAGCAACCAGTGTCCAGCTGCTCTCAGAGGACTCTACTGGTCCATGTCACAGACAGGGGACAACATCAGAGATGTTTCAGCCAGAGCCAGACTGGACCAAAAGAGCTGCCAGTACTCTCTCATTCTGCAATTGCATGACATGCTCATCACATGTGTCTTGGATATATTCATATTTATACGCATATCTTGGTAATATATCACTTCAGATGTATTTTTATCTGCATTTCATTACATACACTCAGAGTTAGACGTCAACTTTTGTTGCTCACAAGCCACAGTGGCCAGTAGGGTTGGGGATCATTTTGATTTTAACAATTCTGATTCCAATTTCGATTCTTCTTTTTGATTCTCGATTTCCATTCTTTGAGGGGTTGGAGTTGAAACGGGTCACATTTTTATTTCACAGATAAGTTTTATAACATTTTATTTTGATTCAAAGGTGATTTACAGTTTTACCGGGCTTTTTCAACGTAAAATAAAGCCACACTTTGGAGCACCGCTCACCGTGCTCCGTGGCTGCAACACAACAAGAGCTTGGAAGTACGGCGGACCAAAACTTGCACGTGTTAAATTTGGAACAGATTAGAACAGATTCCAATAAAAAAATGATTCCACTGGAATTTTTTCAAACAACTCCAAGATGGAACCGGTTCTCGATGCCCAATCCTAGTAGCTAGTGGTTTCCTTCCAGGAAACTAAACAAACGCTCACATTTGGCCTCACGGAAGTGTACGCCAGAATTAAAAATGTGTGAGAATCACTGTGATGGCAGATATGTGTGTGTAAATGACGGTGTGCACACACCTGTTGTGGACAACCCATGTCTTATACAGGTATCCGGGTCAATACTATATATAATATAAATATAAATAATTATAAATAATAATCAAGATTATGGCAAAGTCAGCGGTAAGTTTTTTTTTAATGGAGGCAGATCATTTTTTAATTGACATTTAATGTCTCAGAGAACGAGACGTCGTGACCGATAACACCCAATCAGGCGGCGAAACATTGGCGTCAGTGTCGGTGTTGCCAAAGGTCTCCATTTGCGGCCGTTGAGACTGCAACACGACCCCGCAGATTCCAAACCAAAACGGGTCAGAAGTGTATCCAAATGTCTCTGGTTTAGGGGCTCTGAAACTCCAGAGCAGTGTTTTTAAACCAAAACGTAGCAATGTAAATGTAGCCTTAGCAGATTTTTCCAAATTGTAATAGTGGTTGTGTTTCTTGATTTCCTGTTCATGAGGATGTTTTTTCTTGGTGATGATCAAAGCTACGGAGAGTATTGTATAGTATATAGTATATGTTGGATATGTCTCCAAGTAAGCAGAGAGGAGGGGACAGTGGGATGTGGCAGTCCCGCCAGAATGGTTTAGATGGTGTGCAATGCAGTCCCATACAGCATTCATATAGCTGTCTGTGGTGTTTTGTGAGCAGTGCGGACAGATTTCTGAGTCTATAAAACCCATTTTAAACATCATTTTAGTGTTCTCTATGAATAATCTTGCACTGTATGAGTTGTGTGTTTGTGTTGGTGGATATAGAGGACTGGTCGGCACTGGGGATGATCTGTTGGTCTTGAAACTGATCTGCTGCCCTTATCTTTATTTAGACCTATTTTTACATACTAAGGAGTTTGCCATTTCTGACATCCCCGACTAAGGCTATAGAAAGCTGTAGCTGCTCCAGAATAAAAGTAGATTTGTGGATAATTTAGTAAATTTGTGTAGGTTAAACACTGAGGAATCACAGAATATTTCCATTCAACCACAAAATCATTCGATACAAAGGAGTTATTTGTTTTTAATGTATTTTGGGTTATTTTCTGAATCAAATAACATGCAAAGAATTGACAATCAAAATCAGTAAAATCTAAAGTGTATACCAAACGCTGCCTGCAATTTCTTGACTTAGTACTACAGTATTACAGCTAACATGTTTTTTGTGTGTGTGACAATTAATAAATAATACATGTAAGTAAATCCACACATAGCAGTAATCCAGACTGCTATACTTTCTACTTTGTTGAATCTGTCTGCAGCAATACCGAGACATACAACTTTTGTTACAACCTACAATCTGCTGGGATGAATGACATTTGGATCGTTTCTGTCTGCTTGCAGAAGAATTTCAGCACCTCTGCCATACTGACTGTCATGATGCCTCGACTCATTGTTGCTCTGATGATGGCTGCTCTGTCAACAGAGGTCTACATCACCGGCAGCATGAAATCCACCTACGACAGTGAAGGTACAGTCCTAAGTTCTGGAGGTTTTAAAAGCATCCTGTAAATACAGATCAATGCATAACCTTGAATTACACTCTGCATGTCAGCACACAGACTGTTCTAATGAACCACTCGTGCATATAGCTACGAAAAGTAATGCACTGTAATTTGTATATTCCTAGTATTGAAGGCTTTTAATGCCCTTTGTATTGTGCACTAAGCGAGTCATTCTGCACAGCTTTCTCACTCCTAAAACAGTCCCATTGGGCCTATCGTAGTCTATATCCACGATGTTCCACTTCCAGGATTGCTCCGTTGCTGGCCAGAAATTCCGCCGGATGCGTGTCTTTTCGAGGAGGACTATGGTTAACTGTTCCTCAGATCTCTGCAGGGTAAATCCAGACAGCTAGCTAGACTATCTGTCCAATCTGAGTTTTCTGTCGCACGACTAAAACAACTTTTGAACATACACATGTTCCACCAAAACAAGTTCCTTCCCGAGGCTATTTTGCAGAGGCACCGTGGCTCCGTCCGGCGCTTGGCGCCGCCAAAGACGATTGTGATTGGTTTAAAGAAATGCCAATAAACCAGAGCACGTTCCTCTCCAATCCTGGAAAGCTGTGTGGACTAGTCAGACCTTCCTCCACAGCGCTGTGGAGGAGGGTCTGACAATGCGATACTAGGCCTATCCTAATATGGACACTTAAGAACAAAGTCCTCCAGAGCCACATGATACATTACTTCAACTGTTTCACAGGATGAGAGGTATGTTAGACCAGTGGTTCCCAAACTTTTTTCACATCAAGGACCCCTAAACTGACACAAATTAAACAACGGACCCCCATTTGAAAAGATTTCGTCCCAGGGCTGTCCTAAAATTTGCCTCCTTGTTAAAATCAAGATTTCAGTTAAATGTGTTATCAAGTGACTAGTTAACTTACTAAGTATGTTGCTGTATTAATTTCTTTTGTGCTTTCAGTTTAAATATGTGTATATCAGCTTTACAATCCAAGTCACATAAGCATAAAAGGGGGATGCCACAGATCTTTGTCTTGTTTGTTCTTCAGATCAGGCAATACTCAAAGCCCTGAGAGATTTAAGCCATGCATCGATTGTGCTATCAGCAGAGACTTCTGGGAATTTACCTGCTGATAAGATCTATTCAGCTGACGGAAAGTTTCTCAGGACGGGATGGTGGTTCCTCCCTCAGACTGTCAGGAAACGTCAAGATGTGTCCTCATACAACCACAACTCCTTTGGTCTACGTTACGGAAAATGACAAGAAACCTGATGTTATCCTGTGTTAGATCTGATCTTTTCACCGATTGTGTTTTGATTAAGTTTGTACATTCAGAGTGGGTAAAGAAAATAATGTAACTGTTCAAGGTTCAATAAAAAAAAAAATCAGTTAAAGGTGATTCAAATATCTTTATTCTTTCATTTATCTCGAACAATCAACAGAATGCTGTAGAAGAAAAACACAAACGTACACAAATCAATCAGAAGTTACCAACAAACTAAAAAAGGATGTGTTTGAGAAGGAGCAGGCCGAAGCATAATGCTTATAAAGTATTTATTTTTATTTAGCACATCAAAATAATTTGTAAATAGTAACCAATTCATCATAAAAACGGGTGCAAGGAAGACAAGAAACCCCAATGGGTGTATAAAGTGTCTCTCTTTAACATAGAGTATGATTACAGTTTACTATGTAACAACAAAGAAAAGGACAACATAAAAATAAAATGACAGAACAAAATATACACATTAATACATTTAAATTTATAAAAAAAAGACAAAAAACAAACAATGAAGAAAAGAATATAAAAGTAAATATACTTCACAATGTCATATTATTACAGAAACAAATAGATATGCATACGCAATGCATATGCGTCACGTGTGCATGTACATACATGTGTGAAATGTGAAAATTGTAGTCATACAATAACTTGCACAATACAACAACATACAACCATACACTTACACTACAATTCAATTCCTATGTTTAGTTCTCTTTCTTTCTGTATTGGTCAGCTATTGTTTTCTTGAATCTATTTTTGAACTGTATAATATTATGGCTCTGTGTGATGTCATTGTTTAGTCCATACCATAAGGTCATCCCACAAACTGAAATACACATGCTTTTAACAGAAGTTTGCACAAGAGGTTCATTCATTCATTCAACCTTTTTAGAGATCATTGAGGGGCGACCCTCATTTTCAAGAGTCAGATTACAAAGACAAATACAAAACAACAACACAGAAAGTAAGATCATGAGAAAAATACAAAGACAATCAAACGTTCAGAATTGGAAAATTAATTGATAAATACATTAGGATAATAGGGATGCAAAAGAAAGTACAATGATGTAAAGCAGTTACACGTAAACGTTTGCAGGTTTAAAAGCAGATTTCTAAATTGTCCAAAAGGCCCAATTGGATTGATTAAAAAAAAAAAAGTGCTGTAATTTGTTCCAGGAGTCGGATGCACTAAAGTTATAAGCTGTTTTTCCAAGTTCAGAGCGAGCTCGTGGAACATGAAGTAAAAGCTCGTCAGCAGAGCGAGTCTGATAATAACAGAGTAGTTCTGGAAGGTAGTGTGGTAGTTTTCCAACTAGAGCCTTAGAGATAAAGAGAGTATCTCATCTTTCTTGGAGAGAAGACCACCCAATACTTATAAAACATATTCAGTACATATACAATACAATGATGTGTACCATAGGCATGACCGGTTATGAATCTCAAGGCGGAGTGATAGACTCCAGTCCAGAGATGTAAGAGTTGAAGATGATGCATGATGCACATGAGTATTCGTTTTCTTTGCGTGACCCATACAGAAGAAAGGGGGAACTAAAGTGTTCGCTCCAGAACCAGATTCAAACACAGATTACCAACCAGGATTTCTAGAGAGACCAAGAGACATATGGTTCACAAAAGTAAAAACACATCTCTTCTGACTGCACCTTGGATTTAAAAAAACACACACACAAAAACTTTCATGTGGCTCTTTGTAGTTTGCCTTATTTGAAGTAAGTGATGTACTTGCACTACTTCTGTCCGGAGATGGTACCTTCAAGGTTGAAAGCGTTTAATTGGAAGTTGCTTTGGATAAAAGCTAAATGACATGTAATGTAATGTAATGTTTTGAAAGTATACAGAGCATTTGGACAGCGAAACATACCCTACTGAGTAATGTCATGCTTAATTGCAAATATTACAATAACAATACTCTAGGCGCGACCCGACCCCGGATAAGCGGATGAAGATGGATGGATGGATGGATAGGCTAAACAATTATCTAATTATGCAGTAAAAAAATGCCCTGAGGTTTCAACCTGTCAATTAAAAAAAAAAAATAGTACAGCAGAACAGCAAAGTGACACTACATCCTTTGGAATTTAAAGAGATAATCCACAGACCTGGCTGGGAGCAGTGTCATGTAGGAACTATGGTAGGAAAAAGATAGTTCCAACATGGAACTTACTCACCACCAGGTCTGTGAGTTGTCTTGAGTAAACGGGTCATGATTTATAAAAAAAGACATTGCTGTTGAGTTTTTCCAAATGCCTTTATTTATTTTTTTGGCACCACAAGCCGAGCGCCGTCTAGTTTCATCATATTGGAGAGAAGGCAAACATTACTATGGCCGGCATCTCCAACACTGGCCGACTCACACCAAAACATAACTACGTTGATAAATAGCACTACAGGTAAGAGGGGAAATATGTATTTTTGATTTTGGCAGTTCTTCAACCAAACCTTAACTAAAGTTATGGAAGATCAGTAAAGTTTCATATTATTTTTGTAAGTGATGATTTATAAGGGTTTTGGAAGCCACCGACAATTTGTTACAGTTATCGCATCAAAAAAGTTAAGGGTAACTTTTCAACCCTATTTCCCCATGTTTTTTTGTCTACGTGGCTGATGGGAACAACAATCTTTGACATTGGTCCAGTATTAACCGAGATCGCTGCAGTCGGCAGCGGCGAAAAAGCTACAATGTAACGTTAACGGGCAATTGCCCACCTAACCCAATTCCATCCACTAAAAGTGCTGTTTTTGCCACTGACAGGCTCAGATTATTATTTTAAGTGTCTGACAGCATTATGGAAAGGATCCCTACGGAGATAGACCTTTTTGTTAAAGAGTAAGATCCTTTTTGCTTAACACAAACAGCCCCAAAATCGCCATCGCCAAACCAGTAACAAAACAAAATAGTAATTGTATCACTGTAAAACACATCTAATCCAAAGTCGTCAGAAAAATAAATAAAACTATCATAAGCTGTTTTGGTTTTTATTTCCACTGTTCCAACAATCACCACTGTGGTTTGGTTGAATAAACCCTTAATTCACCCATTTACATGTGAAAATATGCTGGCTCTATACATGCTAAAAGTATTGTTTATTTAAATGGAGTTGGTGGAATGGTGGATTTGGCAATGGCAATTTCAGAGCTGTTTCTGGTTAAACAAAAAGGATCTTACTCTTTAATAGAAAGGCCTATCTCTGTAGGGATCCTTTCCATATTTTAGTCATCCACTTTGAATACTAATCTGAGCCTGTCAGTGGCAAAAACAGCATTTTAGTGGACGTAAATTGACGATGCACATTTTCCCTATGGATTATAGAGTTCTCGCTCAATACTGGACTAAATTTCAAAGATTTTTGTTCCCTTCAGTCACTTACACACCAATGCATGGGGAAATAGCATTCAGGCTGAAAACAAAGGAGAATACCATGTAATATGTGTCATGTTTTTCATTTAGTTTGGACAAGTCCTCCAAATTAAACAGGATGGGGAGGACAGTCTCAGCTAGGACTGATGAGACAGTTTTAGACCTGATAAAATTGCATCTGTGTATTTTAACCTCCATTTCCTCTTGCATCCTGAGTGGTAAACCACTACTTTCCACTAAGGAAACACATTTGACTGTGTGGGTTTGCTGTTGATGTATCGTTGCTCAACGGCTGCACGAAGCATTCACTTTTAACTCAATGCTATTAGTCTTTTGATCTCCAATCGCTCTTTCATCCTGTGTCATAAGCCACAAGTTTCCACTGAGGCTACAAGTGTTACAGGGTTTCCTGTTGATCAGACATTGCTCAGCGGCTGCATAAAGCACTGATGCAGATGACACTTAGACCTAAGAAGTACAAGAATCACAAATACTTCACTTAATGCTCTCAAACAAGTAATTGAATATAAAAATCGATCATTACGAGTCTGGATCTGCGAAATACGACAATGAACAGCTGTGTCGTGAAACTCTGCATATTTCTGTTCCTTGCAGAGGGTAAGTAATTTTGATTTTACTTTTTCATTAAAATGAAAAGAACACTTTAGAATTACCATCGGTAATACATGGTAAGTTAATAGTTAATTAAACCAGGGTTTTCCTCAGAAAAGTTGGCGACCGGGCCTTACAGTTTCTATTCCTATAGTTTCAATTACTATATTATAGTGTATATTTATTTTACGTTCTGATAACTTATACTGTCATATTTTGTGGAGGTGGAGATTGTGCAACTTAAAAAGTGTGTTTCCTGTTGTAATTGCAATAGTTAAATAACTGGATTCTCTTAGTGTGTTTTTAAAATGTTCTAATGAAGGATTTGTGCAATTGAGAAATTTAATTTTCTCTTTCACTTATGTTGTTATAATAATAATAATAATAATAATAATAATAATAATAATAATAATAATAATAATAATAATATATATATATAAAACCTGACCTTTCTGGCCTTTCTTGATTCAAAATCATCAATGATGTTATCGTATGAAATCTGCTCGCCTTGAATGATTGATATTGACGAAAGGGCCAGTGAGCCGTTCCTGGGACATGGTTGACCTCAGGTGTGACTTGATCAACTTTAGTTTTGAAAAGCTCCTCTCTGCTTGAGCCACATTGACTTGCAGAGTAAGTGCAATGCCATATTTTATGTTATTGTAACAGGTTATTTTGGCACACATCATCACATTTTATAGATTATTTGTTAAAGCAGAGATCTTCAACAGGGGGTCAGAGACACCTATGGGGTTCTCAGAGTTACTGCCGGGGGCCTCCAAATTATTTTTCTATGGTATGGTATGGCACCAAAAAAAGGTATGTATAAAGTAGTGCTGTCAGTTAAACGCGTTATTAACGGCGTTAACGCAAACCCAATTTTACAGCGTACATTTTTTTATCGCGAGATTAATGTTCTTTTTGGCCTAGCAAACTTGGCCTAGAGTTTTTTTCACATGCTGTTGCAACAACTAGTAACGTTAGAAAAACTACAACACCTCACCGGATCTAGGTAGACCGGAAACAAAACAACAGGCACGCCGCACACACTTGTTTGGGCTTGCGAGCCGGCCAAAGAGTACTAGGCTAACGTTACGTTTTGAGAGGATGGCGAGCGCGAGACGCCGAAATGGATGCCAATAAGATTCTGAATGGAAAGTTCACTTTTAAAAAGTTGCCAAATGGTTCCACTGACAAGACCAAAGTGATTTTGTCGTTGTGAACTGAGCTATCATCGCAGCAGGTCCAGTCTGAAATACCACTTGATGGCCAAGCACACAGCTGATGCGAATTCTACCCCCCCTCGTCAAAGCCAGGCGACAAAAGCACAAAGCAAGCCGATCCACTTTTCCATGTTGATAAGAGCATTAAAATGAAGAAAAAAAAAATTGGACAAAAATAAATCTCTGGACATTTACAATAGATACAATTGTGCGATTAATTGCGATTAATTGCAAGTTAACTATGACATTAATGCGATTAATCACAATTAAATATTTTAATCGTTTGACAGCACTAGTATAAAGGCTTGAGGCCTACCTACACGTTATTGTTTAATATGCAACTACATTTTGTACAACATATGTGGGGGGTCCCTGCATCTCTATTTCAGCTAAGGGGTCCTTGGCTTAAAAAAACATTGAAGACCCCTGATGTAAAAGATTTAATGGGGCCATAATAATGTTAGTTGATGAGTTGAAAAAAGAGGTTGCACTTCAACTCTGGAGATTCTCTGGGGAGTGCTAAACCCAAAATCAAATAGGCCTGTTCCAAAAAGTGAAGATAAGGTTAAGTTAAGCAGGACAAAGTACTGTCATTTCACTTATTTCATTAGGCTCATATAAAAATAAATCAACACTGACGCATTTCGGCACAAAGCCTTCTTCTGAACGATTCTTTTGTTACTTGATGCTTTATAAACCACTTATTAACCATTAACTAATTATTATAAGCATCAGTTAAAACTTTAAAATAGCCATCCAAATAAAATGGTTATTTGGTTTGGTTTAGATGGTTTACAAAACAAGTATTTTTAGGTTTGTACAGGGAACGACCCAGAGGATCTCAGGTTAGGTTTAGGCTCAGACGAGGTGGGAAGATCAGCTATATATTTAGAAGCTAATCCAGTACGAGCATTAAAAGTGATCATTACAATTTAAAATCCACTCTAAAATGGACTGGAAGCCAATGAAGTGATTTTAAAATCGGAGTTATGTGTTCTCTTCTGTCATGAGTCTGGCTGCGACATTTTGAATGAGTGGAAGTTTATTGAGTTTTTTTTTGTGAGAGGCATGAGAAAAGGGCATTGCAGTAATCTAACCGGTCTGAAATGAATGCATGTATGATTGTTTTTGGCAGGTAAATATCTTTATTATCCAAAGTTGAATTCACTTTCAATTTACCGTTTATTCATCATGGTAATTATAAAGTGTTACAGGTAACGGCTATTTTTTATGCTATCTGTGTGTTTAAAAGAAATATCTAATTGTATGTAGCACTTTGCAAAAACGACAATATGCTTTAAGATCTGGGACAGGAAACAAAAAGCCAAAGCCATAATATAGAGGTTGAAAACGGATGCACATTGAAAAATGTACAGCGAGCTGCAGCAGTAATGTTGTAGACAGTGTTGGCAGCGTGGCGACTTTCTCGCTAGATTTAGCGACTTTTCAGACCCTCAGCGACTTATAAATACATTCAAATATATTTATGTATAGCGGAGACGAGACGGCGGAATGGGAGCATGTCTTACAGGTCTCATAATACATGCATGAATGGGAGTGGATTGGCTAGCAGAAACAAAGCCCCTTGAGCTGAAATGGATAAAGAAAAGGGTCTTTTGAATGGCAAGTTGAGTTTCAAAGCCCTTCCAGGTGGTTCTCTCCACAAGACTAAATTTATTTGCATGTAATGTTGAACTCAGTTACCACCGGAGTACATCCAGTCTCAAACAGCACTTGAGCACTGAAAACAATATCCCTTTTGAAGTACATTTAAAACAGATTAAAAAAAAGTGTGAGTGATCTTGTAAAAATGTATTGGAAACATTCCTTCTGTATACAGTATTTGTTAGAGGAGTGAATTTGCTCAAGAATCAATATGTTGGCTGAAAGCCTACTGTGAAATTGCGCACAGGTTTCAGCAAAATTGGCCCGTGTGACGAGTAGCGTATTTAAGGTGGGAATGGTCATACGGTTCCTCTCGTCAGTCCATGTGTTGTTCATGAGCAAAAAGATCCGCTCAATGGGAGCATTTGTGCCTGGTAGACACATGGCGAACTGACAAAGGAGACCTACATTTTTGAACGGAATCTCCCTGCTTTTGAAATGCGCGAACATTTCCACCCAGCGCTCGTCCCTGGAGGGACTGGTTAAAACGAGACAGATAATAAGAGGCATTGCGACAATGTTTACAAAGATACATTGCAACGCTGGCTGCACAGATTATGCAGACACAGACCGCTACGATTGACTGACACACACGCACACATTGTTAAAATCATACGCTGGACGCTTTATTAGTCTTTCTACGTGGGTTTAGTTAATGATCGGGCTATAATAAGACCACGTTGGCTATGTAATCGCTGACAACGGGGACATTTCATAGTGGTTGGTGTAAACCGGGACATTTTAGCGTCCCGACAGGCTTTTGTCGGGACTCGGGACACACAACTCAGAATCTGGACTGTCCCGGTCAAACCGGGATGTCTGGTCACCCTACCTTATGGCGAAGTCTTCAGTGGGGTTAAAGCTTGTGTTGTTGCTGTTGTTTTTGGCGCTGTTACTTCCAACTGCTTTCTTCTATTTCTGGGTCAAAATATAATCAGGTTTTTAAACTGCATGTAAACGCATTGACTCAGTGATCAAACAGTGTGTTTACATGCAGCTTAAAAACCCCATCATATTTGGGTTAAGGCAACACCACGGTCTCTCAAACACCATGTAAACACTGCATTGGTTTTTGACCCGAAAATAAAAGAGAGCAGTTGGAAACAACGGTGCCAAAAACACCAGCAACAACACAAGCTTTAAACCTTTAAACCCACTGAGGACTTCACCATGGCAAGTACTATCATTAAGACCCATTTCTGGGACCATGAGTAATCCATGTTCTCGATGCTTTCCAAGGTGTTGTGATTTTGACAAAAGTCAACCAGAAGAAAAATGCTTATTCTAGTTGTGCGTTGGCAGAGCGCCCTACTGTAAAGTCACTCCCATCATTCTTCCCACTCTTCCCAGCTCATGTATACTGAGAGAAATGGCAATAACCCAATTATTCACTTAACCAGGGGAGAGAGAGAGAGAGAGAGAAAGAGAGAACTTATCCGTACAATTACAATCCGTAAATAAATAAAGTTGAACATACCACGTCTTTTGCAGTTAAAGATGTAATAATCTTGTTATGGTCTGTAAACATAGAGTCAGTAATCTTGTCATCTTCCTGCATCTGATATAGAATGGAAACTTTCAAGTGCTCAGACGCCATGCTTTGCATATCAGCTACAAGGTAGTGCACTCAGAGAGAGAGAGAGAGAGAGAGAGAGAGAGAGAGAGAGAGAGAGAGAGAGAGATCATTTTACTTTGAAAGAAGCAGTACCTGAGCTGTCGGTACAAAATAAAAGTAAAGTGGGAATGTAAGACAAAATGAAAGACAAAAATAAACATGTAACTAAGACATATCAAACGCACAGAACCAGAGACTGCTATACAAATAATATAGATTTTATTAACATCCCAGTTAGAGAACCTAGAGAATGCAGGCCATACAGCGTGATGGCATACAATATATAGCCTCTACAGAAACCATCAAAAACCCAATAAGCAGACAAAAAAAAAAGAAACAGGGTGGGGTTAAACTGCACTCAGAGGGACACATGTAGAGTTAAGCTCCAACAAAAGAATTTGTCACAAAATATGAAGGCAATTTATAGATAATCCCAACATGACACACAAACCAATTCACACAGTTCTACACACTCAAAATGTCTATTGACAACACACTAAGGTAGCTTAAACCACAAAAACATGCATGCAAGATGGCTCCTCTACCAACACAGCAGAAACCCCACACGAAAAACCAATTCAAAACGGCCCATAGAGTAGGTTAGTTAAAGGCTAAAACTGGGGGAAACAGTGGTTGGCTCATTTTGCAGTGTCTTTGTTTAAAACTAGAAAATCACAGATACAAAGGCTATACAGTTAAACAGTTAAAATCATACAGTTAAAAGGCTATACAGAAGAAAATTTCACAAAAACTTTTGCAAAACATGCAATAAAATAAAATGATTATACTTATCAAAGATATAATAGTCCCTTTACACTTGGAGGTGACTGGAAAGTACATTTATAAAAATAAATATATAGATAATGTTAATATTACATAAAAGACCTTATTAACCCACTTAAGAACATCTCCATTTGGCATGAGCGTACCTTATTTCTTGGCTGATGTGCCTGAGCAATCACTCAAATTGTTTGTCCCTCACCCAACATGAGGAATCTAACAAAGAACAGGTTTTGTCATTTAACAAATCTTTAATATGGTGGGAAAAAAATACTTGCTGACTAAACAGTTCAATGTTCACTAAAATAATACTTTAAGATACATTTTACATCAGGAATAGGGCCTACCCCATCAAACAAAGGCGGGTCTCGGCTGCTTTCTCAGGAGTATCTTAGGGGGCTTTCACACCTGCCTCATTTAGTTCTGTTGAATCTTACTAGAGTTGGTTTCCCCCCTTGGTGCTGTTCGTTTGGGCAGCTTGTAAATGCAGCAATCGCACTCGGATGCGCACCAAAAGGGTACACTTTCAAGAGAATTCTGGAGCTGTTTGTTTGTGGTGAGAACGTGATCCGACCTCGAACCGACGCAACTACTAGGTGTACTGCGCAAGTTTGAACAAAATAGCTCCTGTAGTCAAGCTCGCCGTCACTCCCATCTCAATGGTTCAATGTTCAAACCAGCCGGAGCTAAAGTTGGAGAAAGACACCGGCAGAGCAGAGCGAAGTCTCAGTGAGCAGAGTAGACTTAGTAATGTCGCTCGCGAAACAATGTCTGAAAAATGATTTGTATGAAATTAGCTGGTTTGACCATGGAGATGCAAGAAATACGCAATAGTCCCTCCTGTCTTTACTTTCTTGCTCCGACACATCTGACCCATATGCGGAGTGAACGTTCTTGCGTGATTTGAAATGATTTGGTTCACTTGGCTTTTTCTCAGTTTGGAACAAAACCGAACCAAGGGGAAATCAATTGATTCGGACCAGAGCAAACAAACTACAGGTGCGAAAACGCCCTTAGTGCAGGAAGAAATGCCCGAGCAAGCTCTCCACCCCCGTTTAAACTCTGCCTCTTGTCTGAGTCCTAGTGCTATGGCTTCCTCTTTCCTTCCCTCCCACACATTTTTGACAAACGAAGTTGACATTGAAGTTGATCATATCATCTGTTGCTACAACAGTAATATCTGTTTTGTCATTCCAGGTACTCTGGGAGCAGAGATAACCATCAATGTGAGGACTAGTGCTTCAGTTACGCTTGTATGTTCCACAAATGAGGACTTAACAAAGTGTTACTGCTCTTCATTCTCTAAGCATTGCTGTACGGACAGGACAGTTCTGGTCTTTCCTTCTACAACCAACAATTCTGAGAAATATTTCGAGTTATCTGGACTCAAGCACAGTAACTCAGGACTGTATGCGTGCTACAACCAGAAAATTGGGCAAAAGTACACATTAAATGTGTTGGAAGGTAAGTCAATTTGTTAGATAGCTATTTTTGCACTGTTAGCACAGATGTTTTTGTGATTTTGTTTGTAAGACTGAAGTTATTTGAGCACTATGGAAAAGGTTTGTGCCACATATAAAAAATTTATTTAAATTCTTCATAGATATATTCAAATCATACTAGACATGAAGAATACGGATTCACACTTTCCTGTCTGCAACTATATTCATTAGGAGTCTTTAATGTTTTACATCTACATATATTGTATTAAATGAAGTTGCGTATTAAACTGGGTCTACATTAACGTGTAGGGTGGCCTTAAGCCTTTATACATACATTTTTAATGCATAGAATACTAAGCTATAAAAACAATATTTGTTGGCATGATTTTATGAATCATGTTTAGTGTTAAACATACAGTAAATCCTTTGGATTAAAGTTTTAGTGCGTAACTTTTTGATATTAACGAATGTCGGTTACAAAACCTTTAACTGTATCTGTGGATGGCTACGTGGTTGACTAACTTACCTATAGGCTAGTAAACCATCATTAATGGTTTTTTTTTTCAACAAATAGGCTGATTTATATTTGCTAATAATATTTTGGATTCATGTTAAGACATTTAAGTTTTTTTTAAAACAATAATTTGGTGCCCCCCCAACCCCAGAAGTAACTGTGAGGAGCCCTAGGGGTCCCGAAACCCGAATTGTTGTGTATACGTTTTTTACGCTCTCATAAGAACCCGTTCACGAGAATGCTTTGAATTAACTCAAAAAACTTGTAAACAATACAATCAAATGGTACAAAAATGTATTATTATGATATCCTCTCATTTGAAAAAAGGTGTTATTTTTGTGAAATTAAGCTTTCCACTACATTGATTGTCATACAGTATACTTCTATCTTCTATCTAATAACCTAGTTCACCTTTTCCCCAACCCGCTCAATCCCATACATCATCAGCAAAGTTTCCACAGATTATAAATAAAGCACTGCACTTTCATTGAAGCTCAATAACCTGACCGATGTATAACTCGGTCTCTCTCTACTGTGAACTCTATTTGCGCATATTAGTGACACCAAAGTAAAAGTTACTAAACGGATTGCATCAGTTGAACTGTGCTCAGAGCCCACTAATTGTTTTTGTTGTTGATTTTGTCAGATCAAAACCAAACTCTTGTGATTGGGACTGTGGGACAATCAATAGTTCTATCAAGCAGCAATAAACTGGACATCATGGCCGCCTCGGAGAAACACTGGTGCCGCTTGGACACTGCAGATGTCTGTCAGCCAAACACGGTCATGGGTCCTGAAAATGGACCCAGAGGGGATTTCCAGATCCTGGATGCTGACAGCTCCTTCTCTCTGGAGAAACGCAACGTAACACACAACGATACAGGATCCTACAGATTGACACTGATTTTTCCAAGTCAGACAAAGGTCTATGTAGTGAAACTCCAGGTTAAAGACAAAGACAATAATTTGCAGATCATACATGTTCCAGATAACCCCAAGCTTGAGATCACATGCGAGTATTCCCAGGAGTTGCAACATTTTTCGAAATCTTGGCTATGTGACAATTCAGAGTGTCCCGACACAGTGAGGAGTGTAGAAGATAGATTCAAGTCCTCCCTAGTGTTGACTCTTGATCATGCGCCTTGCTCAAAAATTAAACAGTTCATGTGTGTGGCAAAGACTTCAGGGAGCCATGAGAATTCCAATGTTTATTTTAAACCTTATAAGCCAAATCGTATTTCACTTGTAAAAGACTTACCTCATATAAGAAACAGAAGACTGAACATAAACATGTACAGTCTGCTTAAACTCAGTTGTTGGCATGACAATTATTATTTCAAACCTTTTTGGTGTAGAGTGAGTGGCTACCACTGTACCTCTGTGACGGAGAATATAATAGAAAATTATGACAAAACCATATTGGAAATGTGTGTCACGCCAAACGATAATAACAAAACATATCGCTGCACGTCCAGCATGGGGACTTCAGATGTTACACTTGCTGTTGTGGGTATGTACAGTACAATATTTACATACACTTTTTACCTTTATTTTTTCCCCAAATATAAAGCATATCTGTTCTTTTTGTTCCATTGTCATGACGTTTGTGATAGATGACACTTTGTGACAAAATTGAAGGTCAAAACTAAGTTTAATGTAAACTAGGAAGACAAACTGTGGCAAAATGCAATGACTTAATTGGAAGTGAAAACAATATAAAGAAAAATATCAAATAAAATCCAAGTCAGGGTTCATTTGAAAAAGAATAGATTAGGGCTGTCAGCAATGAGATTAAAGACGCATATAACGCGTTATAATTGTGTTCATCACTTTAATCGTGTGCACCAAAGATTCTTTATTTTACACAGTCACTGGTGCTATTACCAAATAATCTTTGCTACAAAGAATTGCTATGCTCTAGAATCTTTGGCAGCCACTATTTTGACCCTTTGTGGCACCTTTACTTGTTGTCAAGCTGCCACAGACACTTTCTACCTCCTGCTGCAGCCATGGAGATGAACAACAAAGTTCTAAATTGCGCGTTTTACTTAAAAAAATTCCCAGATGACTCCGTCGACAAGTCAAAAGCAATATGCACCTTGAAATGGAACTAAAATATCATTGAAGCACTTCAAGTTTAACTATCATCTACGAGCTAAGCATGCAGCTAGTACAGCTAATCAGGTTGATGCTTCAGGCAAAGCACTATTTTGGAGAGTGCAAGTTGCCACAGACCTGTAAGCATTGGTCATTCATTCAAACACTTATGTGACATGCACTTCTTTGCTTCTTCTTCCTGTGAATGTCCGGTGTCAAAAGTAATGGAGGAAGTAGTGTGACATTTTTCACGGTTAGCACTGCAAAATCTCATAGGGAGGAGATCTGTGTGTAATGGATGAAGTGTGTCTGACTTGGAAACTGGCAACCGCCATCTTTCCGTAACCTTAACCTTAAGTTCCTTATCCAAACCCAAACCTTATCCAAACCAAATCATACTCTATGAATTGTTTTGATATGGATTGTTTTGGAAGGCAATGACAAACCGGTTTTGACATTTAGGTATAAGGACATAGAAAGTACAAAACGTACAAAAACATAAACCCATCTCAAACTAGTCCATCAATAGTGTACGATGCTGCACTCCCCAACTACATTGTTAGTTTTTCTTTTCCTTTTTACCTCCAATGCCAATACTTTTAAATGTCCTGCT
The DNA here is from genome assembly GCF_031162955.1 of Sander vitreus. Taxonomy (NCBI): domain Eukaryota; kingdom Metazoa; phylum Chordata; class Actinopteri; order Perciformes; family Percidae; genus Sander; species Sander vitreus. Next base: position 29,550,454 of record NC_135858.1, read on the forward strand.
TTTTATATCAGTGCATGGCAACTAAAGCATGGTTAAGGTTACATAAATGTATTGGTAACTATGGAAAAGGATTAGGGCCAATGTGAAAAATGTATTTAAGTTCTGAGAAAAAAAAGTCGCACTCTAAGGCCTGCGTCCAGACTAAGTCACTATTTACATTTTAGGGCAATGTTGTTTTCCTACAATGCACTGTATTATTTAGTGAATACACAATAATATATAGGCTTGCAAGTCCAGCTGAAGTGATTAGCCGATTTAACACTCAGTTGACTGTTTGGATCATTTCCACTTTCTAAAATGTGAAGATATTTCTGCATTGAGTACTTTTAATTTTAATGCTTTAGTACATTTTCCTGATTTTACTTTTTATTTTTTTGTTTTGTTTATTTCGATCACATTGATTCACAACATCACATACATAACATAAATTGTAAAAAAAACTATAACAAAGTCACCTTAATTCATACAGTGTCATCTTAACTAGTTTCTAATCAATACTGACCGAAAAGGTGTAGGTTGAAGCATTTGCTTAGTACACTTACCCTTTTTACATTGTATTTTATTTATATTTTGTTCTTAGGTCCCTCAGAATCTTATCAATCTCATTAAATGAATTGATATGAATTTCTGTATGTTATATACATATTAACACACATGCTACGTGCAGAAGATATGAAACAAAACAAAATAAACAAAACATTGCCATACGCATTGCCATACATGTGGCCCTAATCTGCTTCCATAGTTGGTTTACAAAATGACAAATGTGTTTACAAGTCTGTGCAGGACACAAGCTCTGGTTTTGGACCCCATGAAGACTAGCTGGTCGTCTAGGCGTCAGCTAATGGGGATCCTTATAATAAATACAAATGGTCTTTTGCATGGAAGTCAGAGCTGTTGTTTTAAGCCTCCAACGTTGCCTTCCAGGTAGGTTAACCTTAACCCTAAACATAACCATTGCTGCGCAGCCTGGAAGGCGACGTTGGGGGCCTAAAACACCAAACACCGAAGTCAGACATGCTCCACACCCTTTCACCACCCCCACCTCACAGCCTTACTTCCTGCCTTGATGCATGACGGGCACACTACTTCCTGCACTGCTACTGCACGTTGGCATTGGACGTGTACATTGTGTTCACATGATATGAAATGTATGACATAAAATGTCTATCATTGTCAAAATACAGGGAGGTCAAGTTGCTGGCAAACCACCCACTGTTTGATCTTCCCTCGCTATACCACACTAAAGGAACATGGCAGACTAAGATGCATTCTGTGTACAGTGACATCTCATTGTACTTTCCATTTTACAGAACCTTCTTCTGATTCACTATACTTTCGACCTTGGAGGCCTGCCCCACCAGACGGTGGACTAAGGTTGTATTGCTTGTTATTTAATCATTTCATACATTATATATATAATTTTTTAGTATACTAGTATTTATTGCAGTCAGTGTAAATGTGAAGCTTCCTGATGGTAAATATTCCTGTCTTATTGATCCAACAGAAACCAGGGACACAATATAGGCATCTTAATAGTAGTGATCTGCATAGTCCTTATCATCAGCATTGTGTTAGTTACTGCCACCAAATGCAACAGTAAGTACCAACCCATATTTATAGAAACTATTGTTTATAATCAATAATAAGAATTGAGATTGTTACAATATGATTAATGTCCCACAATACAGCATGTATCATTTTAATTATATTAAGACAGTTTGACATATAAAGGATATTTGTGTTGATTTGGTTGGGTTTGGCTTTATTAAAGGGTCGTTTTTTTTCAACCTGGATCCTATTTTAACATGCATTAGTGTCTAAGTGACTAATATGAACAACAATCTTTGAAACTGGTCCAGTATTGAGCGACAACGTTGTGCAACTGCAAACCGGGCTGCAATGTAACCCTATAGAGCAAATGTGCATCGTCATTTCCATCCACTAAAAGTGCTGTTTTTGCCGCTGACAGGCTCAGATTATTATTCTAAGTGTCTGACAACATTATGGAAAGGATCCCTACAGAGATAGACCTTTTTGTTAAACAGTAAGATCATTTTTGTTTAACATGAAAGAGCCCTAAAACGCCAAACTCCCCAGACTCCATGGACCAACGTTCGCAAGTGGACCAATGTCCAAAAAGTGCAGTATTCTCAGCAGTAATGTTATGCTGAGGAAACACAATGGCTACCCTTGACCAGCAACATTTGTGAGCCTCTGATGCATTATGATTCTTTTTTTGGCAGTGATACAAACTGTTTGCTGATTACACTTTATGGCTGTATTGCATTTTAAATATTTCCTTACCTTGAGTAAGAACTAACTATAGTTTCATGTGTTAGGTCAAAAACTCAAGAGGTTGTTTGAAAGGAGAACACCACTGGCAGCAGTTGACATCCACGCAAATATGTACGCTAACGCAATTGCCCAATACTACAATCAGCAATGTGATGTGCCCCCACCTGATAAACAGGGCGGAGGTATGAACAATTTCTCTTATTTAACCATAATGTATTAAACTCTTTTGTACAGTTGAATATTACAGCTATACTAATCAACATTTTGTATATTAACAATGGATCAGGTGTGTATGATCAACGCATTCTCATGAACACGTTCATATGATATCGTAGAAAAACGTATGCATACCAATAATACATCAGCAGTGGTGGAATGTAACTAAGTACATTTGCTCAAGTACTGTACTTAAGTACAAATTTTGAGGTACTTGTACTTGAGTCTTTTCTTTTCATGCCACTTTCTACTTCTACTCCATTACATTTCAGAGAGAAATAATGAACTTTTTACTTCACTATATTCATCTGACAGCTTTAGTTACTAGTTACTTTACAAATTAAGATTTTTGCACACAAAACACATGTAGTTTTATAAAATCTGATGTTGTATTATAAATGAAACTACCCAACAATATACAGGCCTACAAGTCCAGCTGAAATGCTGTTTAATAGACCATTAAACACACAAGTGGTTGGATCGTTTCCAGGTTCTAAAATGTGAGGATTTTTCTGAATTGAGTAATTTTACTTCTAATACTTTAACTCAATATATTTTCCAAGGAGATGTTTTTATTTGATATAGGCTATTTATTTCATATAAGTTTTCTTTTACATGTGTTGCAGCTGTATGTTTTCGGACAGGGATGAAAACCAAACCAAACAGACAGCCTGTTTTAATGAAAGTGCCTGTGATATCACATATTTGACTTACAACTGAACATTTAGCCCACTTTGTAGAAAATACCGAGATACATATCGCGTATCGCCCTTTAGCCCTTTAGTTTGTTGAGAGGCGAAGGGATCGACACACTGGCGTCTGGGCAGGCAGACTAAAACACAAAAGTTGTAAGGATATTTCAGCCACCAACATTAGTTTGGAGATCCTATGCTCAGCTCTCTGCATAAAAGTTTCAGTTGCCTGTTTTTTCAAAGTCCAGAGACTGAATTTCAAACTGTGGACAGATGTACTGTTGTTGTGGATTTAACAGAGTTTAACAATAACTCATTTGAGCCAGAGATGGAGAATGATGCTGTCTGTCTTTATAGGGGACAACAAGGAGATCTCAAGTAGCTCAGATGATGCGGTGAGTCATACAGTACAACAGGAAATAATGCATGAAAGATGGAGTACATTATTTTCAGGTTCTGCAATGTTTTTTTTCTTCTACATAAAAAAAAAACACCCTGACTCTTGATAGTATTCTCAAATATTTATGGACAGTATTTCCCTATTTACGTGCTGTTTTACAATACATTTAGCTACAATACAGATTTTTGTTTGTTTCTTGTTTTGTCCCCAACTCAAAGATATGTACGACCATAGAGTAGTAAATACATTAGAAAATATTCACATTTAAGAAGCTGCAATCAGAGAATTTTTACCTTTTTTCATAAAAAATGACTCAAACCGATTAATTGATTATTAACATAGTTGCCAGTTAATTTATTAGTTGACAAATATTTAATTCCTTTTTGCAGCTCTAGTCTGTCTAGTCTTTGCATTTTAAGTGAAATTTTACATGGCAGTGAGGCTTTCCTTTGTTTGCGTCTGCTTCATATTTTAGGGACTGCTGTGTAAAAGTTATCATCAGAAATGGGGCTAAATATGCCACAAAGTATCAATTCTGTCAGTCCGTCAGTTTACAGAAGAATACAGTCCTCTTGATCAGAATGCATATTCATAATCAGCTTGTCTTATTAACTTTGCAGTGTAGTTCCTTGTCATTGCTGACTTTCACCTTGTTTCCCAGTTTGAGGAGTTGCCTGTTCGCCAAAAGAGGTCCTCCATGAAGAAAGAAACCGACTATGTCAGGGTTAAACCCGGAGGAGCAACTCGGTCTCTGAATGCCAATGCTTTGCTTAAGGACAGCAATGTGTATGGTTTGGGTAGAAAAGGTGAGGTGGGATACACCAGCAAGACAAAGACAGACAAATTGGTGAAAAAACAGGGTGAGGTCGGTGCTCAGAGTAGCTCAGGACGCAGGGACAACAAGGACGATGACGATGACTATGAAGTCAACTACACCCGTGTGACCATCAAAACCAAACACTGAGTTAAAGGTGCAATATGTAATATATTTACTGTATTAAATCAAAAAATTACCACAATGTGCCATCAGATATTAAGGAAACATGCTAAGTTGAAATACTATCTTTTCTGACAACAATGCTAATGCCAGTATTTTCTCCTTTTGAAATTTCCGTTCCATGACGGAATGTCTTTTTTAGTTTTGGCCTGTGTTGTTATCTACTGCCCATTTTGACAGCCAGGCCAGGTTGCCAGATATACCTGTAAAAACGTAATCCCAGCATGCTACAGCTGTAATGTACAGCCATGAAAGCGGAAAACAAACAAACAGGATCAATGGAGATAGATTCTACCCGTCTTAAAAGAAATGGCATGTTTCTAACAGTTGCATAATCAGAGACGTAACAAACCCCAGGTAAATATTGGAGATGTATTTGAAAGATGGAGACAGCTTAGAGCCCAAAAGGATGCAGAGTTGGCTAATTTCCTCCTGAACAGGTAAGCATTAGCTTCAGGCTAATTTATCACAGCTACAAGGGACGGGCATTTTATGTCATTTCAACATTTGTGTACTCACATTGAATTATATAGCTAGAGTACCTGAGTTGGTTACTCGCAAAAACAATTGAGACACAGCCAGTGAAGTAATTCTGACTGGTGCTGGCTAACGCCACCATGCTAACACGCGATAAATGCTAACGTTACCGGACGACCAGGCAAGCGGGCCACGGCTTTTTACAACCACCGACAGACTTATGACAGAAACCTCAAGTTTGTCTTCCTAATAATGTAAACATGCAATTTAACTTTGGCAAAACAACTGTGTAGCCTGTTCAGCAGCCGTAGCCGACCAACGGGGAGTCATTTTAAGCCAAGAAAGTGTGTCTGTCAGTCGCGTAGAGAGGACCGGACTGTGAGTTTGCAGTATTTTTAGCAGTTGTTGCCATCATTTTAAGCCGAGAAAGTGTGGCTGTCAGTCTGTAAGAGAGGCCTGCTAGGTCATGGTTTTTTAGCGGGTGTTGCAGTAATTTTAAGCTGAGATAGGGTGGCTGTCAGTCGGGTAAAGAGCTCCGCTTGAGCACGGGCTTTCATGACTGTCAACATAGCCAGCGTCTAACGTTAGCTACTCCGCTGTGCTGTGGAGTACTGTCTGGCTATGTGAGACAACATGGCATTTTCATCATGGCAACCCCCGTGGCCGGGGGGAGACGACTCCCCCAGTATTTTGAATTTGGACTGCAGTAACTATTTTAAACGCTAGCTGTCAGTTTTACATATTGCACCTTTAAGTAGCTACATGAACTGTAGAGTGTTGTCAGTGCAGAAGACAACATGATGGTGATGTTGAGTTGAGATAGTTGAATTATTGTCCCCTAAAACAGAGACATTTGGAAATGTTTTCAGCCACCAACATTAGTTTGGAGATCCTATGCTCAGCTCTCTGCATAAAAGTTTCAGTTGCCTGTTTTTTCAGTCATGAGACTGAATTTCAAACTGTGGACAGATGTACTGTTGTTGTGGATTTAACAGAGTTTAACAATAACTCATTTGAGCCAGAGATGGAGAATGATGCTGTTTGTCTTTTTAGGGGATGCCACGGAGATCTCAAGTAGCTCGGATGATGCGGTGAGTCATACAGTACAGGAAATAATGCATGAAAGATGTAGTACATTCTTTCTCTTTTACATAAAAAAACACCCTGACTCTTGATAGTTTTCTCAAATATTTATGGACAGTATTTCCCTATTTACGTGCTGTTTTACAATTAATTTTGCCACAATACAGATTTTAGTTTGTTCCTTGTTTGATCCCCAACTCAAAGATATGTACGGCCATAGAGTATTAAATACATTAGAAAATATTCACATTTAAGAAGCTGGAATCAGAGAATTTTTACCTTTTTTCATAAAAAATTACTCAAAGCGATTAATTGATTATCAACATCGTTGCCAGTTAATTTAATAGTTGACAACTATTCAATTCATTTTTGCAGCTCTAGTCTGTCTAGTCTTTGCACAAGTGACATTTTACATGGCAGTGAGGATTTCCCTCGTTTGTGTCTGCTTCATATTTTAGTGACTGCTGTGTAAAAGTTATCATCAGAAATGGGGCTAAACATGCCACAAAGTGTCAATTTTGTCAGTCCGTCGGTTAAGTCCTCTTGATCAGAATGCATATTCATAATCAGCTTGTCTTATTAACTTTGCAGTGTAGTTCCTTGTCATTGCTGACTTTCACCTTGTTTCCCAGTTTGAGGAGTTGCCTGTTCGCCAAAAGAGGTCCTCCATGAAGAAGAAAACCGACTATGTCAGGGTTAAACCTGGAGGAGCAACTCTGTCTCTGAATGCCAATGCTTTGCTTAAGGACAGCAATTTGTATGGTTTGGGTAGAAAAGGTGAGGTGGGATACACCAGCAAGACAAAGACAGACAAATTGGTGAAAAAACAGGGTGAGGTCGGTGCTCAGAGTAGCTCAGGACGCAGGGACAACAAGGACGATGACGATGACTATGAAGTCAACTACACCCGTGTGACCATCAAACCCAAACACTGACTCAAGTAGCTACATGAACTGTAGGGTGTTGATGAGTTGAGATAATTGAATTATTGTTGGATTGAAATTTCAAGCTTTCTAAACAGGTAGAGCAGGTCTGGCTCTCTTTTTGATGTTGACCCTTAAATCTCCCAGGGACCCTCAACTAGTCACAATGTGCTGTACGCAAATTGATTTTCCTAGGCTGCATTTACACTACTATGTTTTGGTTTAAAAACAAATATCTTTTGCTACGTTTACGCCTCACATCCACAGTACTCCGGTGTTTCTGATCCCCTAAAACGGAGACATTTGGAAACACTGCTGCCCCCTTTTTGGTTTGAAAACTCCGGGGTTGGTTGTAGTCTGGACGAGACGGAGACCTTTGGAAACGAGGATGCACGTCAGTCAGTCTTATTGGTTAGGTAGGCTTACATACCTTTCAGTAACAGTTCCACCTTGTTGTCGGTCCAAGCTAAGAAATCCCTGCTCTTACTTTTCACCATTGTTGTTCTTTCTCCAAAGTATTTTTTTGTATTTTCAATTTCTACATCCATGATTTTCAACCGCAGAGTAATGTCAGACAACCTGCTTCCAGTTAACACCAGCCCGCCAATGCCCGATCATTTTTTTCTCAAAATGACGCTTAAAAATTAAAATGTTGTAGTGTAGATGTAGCCCTAGGATGGCCAAGGCATGGCCTGCTACTCTGTCTCTGATTGGCTAGTATTCAATGTCTTTGTTGGTTTGATTGGTTAGGTTTAGGCATGAGGATTGAAATTAGTTAAGGTTAGGGTAAGAATACCAGGGTAAGCCTTGGTATTGGTGGGCATTTTTACAGGATTACAGCAGCTAAAGATGGATATTTTTCACCCTTTTTTCAGAGCAAAGAAGTTTTTTTTATTGCTGTCAGGGTGTAAAGACCATTTCAAACACTATGTGTGTATTGAAAATAATTACTATGCCTGCCTGTAAAAACACTGGGGATTTTGGAGGAAGTCTCTGATCTTGTAGTTTCCCAAACGACTTAATGTTACTAAAGAGACACATTTTAGTACACTTTCAGTATAGTTAAAGTATTAGAGTGACATCAAAGGCCATAGAGGTCTCAGTATGCTCTGATACAGGTCTAAGTCTGCCTTTTCTCAACTCGTGCATCTCACATCTCCTGATGTCAGCTTGTTCTAGGACGATCAAAACGCTCTACATCGGAACATTTTCTTTATATAGAAGCATTTATTTGACCGCTTACTCTATCTTTTATGTATTATCTGTCAATCCTTTTGTAATTTAATAATTATATTATCTGTTTCATACGTGTTACAGGCTGTACCAGTGTAATGTACTTTTTTTTTTAAATTTTTTGGCTTGTATTGCCTTTATTGATAGGACAGATTAAGTAAGGAAAGTGGGAGACAGAGGGGGGAATACATGCAGCAAAGGGCCACAGGTTGGAACCCAACAGGCAGCCGCTGCGACAAGGACTGAGCCTCTGTACATGGGGCACACGCTCAACCAGGTGAGCTAACCAGGTGCGTGTGTGCCTGACACTGCCTTGTACAATTTAAAGGTTAGTTTCAACCTGGACCCTTTTTTCCTATGCATTGGTGTCTATGACTAATGTAAACAAAAACCTTTAAAATAAAACATTAAAAAAATTATGGAAAGGATCCCTACAGAGATAGAGCTTTTTGTTAGAGTGAGATCCCTTTTGTTTAACATGAAACAGCCCCAAAATCATCATCGCCAAACCCACCAGACTCCATTTAAATAAGCAATACTTTAAGTATACTTTAAGGAACAGTAGAAAGATTAACCAAGACGGCTTTTGTGTTAATATTTTTCTTTGAATGAAGTGTGTTTTACCATGATAAAATTATTGTTTATTTAAATGGAGTCTGGTGAGTTTGGTGACTTCTGGGCTGTTTTGTAGGGATACTTTACATAATGGTTTCAGACACTTAGAATAATAATCTGAGCTTGTCAGTGGCAAAAACAGCACTTTTAGTGGACGGAAATTGATGGTGTGCAAGTGCCCATTAATGTTACATTTTAGCATGTTTCGCCGCTTCTCATTAAAAAGACAGGAGGGTAAAGGTCCTTGCACACTGAGTCAGAAATTTTATACGTTTTTTACATTGTGTCAATCATGTTTACACACTGCCTCTGAAACTTTAGTCCCTCATTAAAAAATAAATAATCAGATGAGTTTCAATTTTTCGGATTTTTGCATTCGTAGCAAGCATTTGCAGAGGTGTTTTGACACGTCAGAGCCACTGCCAGCCTCAAAACAGGATCAATTGGTTTGCGGAAATTAGGTGGTCTTTATTATTTTATGTGGCTCCAGTATTGCTAGCAAAGCATCAAACTGAGCCACTGACAGTAGTCGAAGTAAACTTTGAATGGATGGGGATAATCCTGCAGCTCCTTCATAAGGAGGTGGAACTTTCCTTGCTCTCTGCACAATTTTAGGATTGGATTGACCCAATATTTACTATTTCTTTTTCTCTTTTTAAGAAGAGAGAAGACAACAAAATCATCCTCACTGCTTGAAGTCTCTATTTTGTATTATTTTGCGAAATACTTCGCAAATATATTCATTCATGAGCATTAGATTCAGTGTGCAAGGTTTCTGTGCGTATGTTTTTTTTTGGATGACAGATACGAAAAAAACTGCTAAAAAATTTCTGACTCAGTGTGCAAGGACCTTAAGTCCTATGAAATTTAGTCACCTTTTATAAATTACTTTAACCAGACTACGAACTGAAATGTGAACAGCACCTTCTCACTACTATTTTCCCAATTACTCTTTAGTCACACTTGATTATAGAAACAGAGTTTAGACAGAACCTCTACAGATATAGCAATTGGTTCATTGACGAGAGATATACTGTAGGCATGCACCTTTTTGTTGCTTTAATTTTATTCAGTATCATTATTTACTATTTTTCTATAACTAATTGTTGTAGTTATTTTTAACCTTTCTCTGTTGGTAAAACTGTTTATAATACAATTCACTCTTCTGTGCACTGTAAATCTGTATTATAAGACATATATATTGTTTATTACAAATGTATAATTCTAACTGTTACACTTTGTATGGCCTCTCATGTGGCGAGCTGTGTTTTACATGTTTCATTGTTAAAACCACAATAAAAACTTAAAAATTAAATATTACTTATAGCAATTTATTGAACTAAACAAGTACACAACATGCGCCATAGTTTTTATTAGTTATCATTAAATCATTTGCTTATTGTTTTGAATATTTTTCTTAATTTAACAAAACAACAACATTAACAAGGTTACATGAAACAGTAAATGATTGTAAAATCAGATTGTAAACATTCTGTACAACTGCAAGATTTAAGGTTTTAAGGTGGTGTATCTTTTAAAGAAACATGCCGACTTATTGGGACTTTAGCTTATTCACCGTATCCCCCAGAGTTAGATAAGTCCATACATACCCTTCTCACCTCCGTGCGTGTTGTAACGCTGTCTGACGCCCCCAGCGCTAGCTAAGCCTAGCACAGATCCTGGAGGTAACCGGTTCCAACTAGCCTACTGCTCCCAGTAAGTGACAAAATAACGCCAACGCATTCCTGTTGTGATTTGTATAGTCACAGGGTGTACAAATAACAAGTGCTGCTAGCAAATCACTCCGCCCAAGTAGCAGAAGTAGCAGTGCTTTGCCTTTCTGAGAATATAGTTCCCAGTTTGTTAGAAGATGGCTGTGTCTCATGTGACCTTGTTATTTGTACACCATGTGACTATACAAATCACAACATGTAAATAGGAACATGTTGGCGTTATTTTGTCACTTATTCGGAGCAATAGGCTAGTTGGAACAGGTTACCTCCAGGATCTGTGCTAGGCTTAGCTAACGCTGGGGGCATCAGACAGAGTTACAACACGCACGGAGATGAGAAGGGTATGTATCGACTTGTCTAACTCTGGGAGTTAATGTGAATAAGCTGAAGTCCTAATAAGTCGGCATTTTTTTTTAAGCAGCTTATTTGACTGCTTGTTATTCATTGTAACCTTACAAGGTACAAAATACAGCACATTTTAAAAAATACATTCTGCCGACATCTCTCAGTCCGGCATGGGTCCGGGTCCCAGCTTTCAAATAATGGACAGTGTCAGTAAGTACATTTCTTGGTATTTTTGGGTCTGGGCACAAATGTTTGCACCCGTGAAGACCTCCGTCTAAACAACAGTTCAGTTATGGAGCAGTTACTCATCAGTTCTCCCCCTTTGCCCATCCAGAATCAGTCAAAGGGCATCCAGAACTCTTTTCCCTGCTGCAACGTGTTCTTCTGCTCAGACCATGGAGGAGCTGCTTGGGAAAAACTAACAGAAAAACAAGAGATTTCATTCAAGTCATTACAATCAGCAATCAATATCTCTGAGGTATTTAAACAAAATATTAGACTATTGAGTGTTAATCTACAGAGCCAAGAACAAAAACATACTGCACTGAGGAAAGGGATATTCACAGCTGACAGCAGAAATCCCAAGGCCATGGGGAAGAAAGACCTACGGAGGGAAAGAAAAGAGACTGATGGGAAAGCACTCTTTGCAACATAGCCTACTTTCTGACATTTCAACTTTTGGAGCCCAAATGAGCTTTTGTGCCCCCTAAAAATTCCCCTCTGATGAAAACAAAGATGATGAAATATTTTATATTAAGTATAAAGAAGTCCAACATATTGTTAATTAAAGATTGAACACGGTCTAAGTGGAAAAATAAAGGCCAAACTGTTTAATTTTACATTTAAGTAATTTTTTTAAAATGTAAAATGACAATTTTGTAAGCCAATTACAAATAACTACTATATACGGTGAAAACATCAAATCAGATGTTAAAGGAGAATTCCGACCAATTTTTACGTTAATCTTGATCGCTATAGCTACGCGAGTACTTTCGATAGAAAAAACCCCGACCCGAATCAGTGCAGGCAACACGGAGAAGCTGCAGCTACGTACTACAAGTGTCCCCTGAGCTAAAATGGCAGTTGTCGGGGCAAGTTTTAGAATGCCTTTGTGCCTCTTAACAGACACAAAATGCAATTAATGTCTGTGCCACGTGAACAGGCCCTTACGTGTCAACAAGATGCGTTTTCAACTCAGACATTGTTTAAATTCACCAACCCTGGTCCCTGTCTCGTTCCTGCCGGTAGCTAGCTTAGGGGGGAAATAAACTTCAAGACGTGACATGACCTGTCCTCTGGAGGACATAGCCACACCACCGCCGCTCCGTGGATTGTTATTGGGATGATTATTACAGAAGCCTGGCTGAATACACTCACCGGACGGCAGCTAGCAGCTAATGGCTAACGGCTATCAGCTAGCAGGGCAAGTTAGCTACCAGCAGGATCGAGACAGGGACCAGGGTAGGTGAATTTAAACAATGTCTGAGTTGAAAACGCATCTTGTTGACACGTAAGGGCCCTGTTCGAAAGTACTCGCGTAGCTATAGCGATCAAGATTAACGTAAAAATTGTCTGAAATTCTCCTTTAAGCTTGACGAAGGTATGTGGGACTATGTGTGTTGTCACTTTTACAAATTTAGCGGTAGCTGGCGTTTGAAAACTATAGCTTGCATGTGTCCCTCTGAGCTAGGTCATTTCGTTGCTCTGATTGGTTGTAGGTCTCTTTAATTGTGTCGACTTTTTTGTTTGCATCGTTAACGCCCCTTGGAAATGGAAAATGAACTGAAAGGTTCTAGACTAATATGCTTTTGCAAATTAGTTTGGCTATGCCAGGCTACCCTAACTGGACTTACCTGAATAAAAGCACAAAGCCATAACTCTCCACCAGCATTCCAATGATTGGCCAACGGCACAGCACCAGAGACACACCTCCCAGGAAAAACAAAGAACCCCGAAACTTTTGTCTTTGGAAGAAGAAGTGGGCTGTCTTTTTGAAGCCGATAATGAATGTCAAACCAGTCAGAAACAGAATCTATACAAAGGCAATCAAATAAACAAAAATCAGAGGAAATATTTAACATATTCTCATACTATGGATAATGTTTTATTTTGCTATTTGTCTACGTTCTCCAAACCTATATTTGAACTAAAGTTTAGATTCTCTGCCCGAGCCCGAGCCCGAACTTGACCCGACCAGACCCACGGGGCCTAATTGGGTGGGGAGAAAGCTATGCCTCTCCAAGCTTCTCCCGTAGCTCTGGGTATATGTCCTGCACTGACTTTCTATAATCTGTAGCACTGTCTTCAATAATTGCGCAACCAGGCCAGATTCTTTAGATATCTCACGAGTCCTTCAGCAGCAGATATGGTCTCTCCTATATCCGGCGCGTTGTCAGCCAGTGCGTCGGCAGGCAGACCGTGGCGAAGGACAGTATTTATTAGGTAATCGAGACAAGAAAGTCTCCTGTATAGTTCCAGGGCTTTGATTATGTGGCTGCCTTGATCTGTTACCCACACTATTCGGTTGAGGGAGCTAAGGTCGAGTTTTTTTTTAACGTTTCTTCATTCGGATCCATTTGCGATCCATTCCATTCTGAATAAACAAACAACGAGGTTTACATGCTTCGTCCTTGTTGCATTATTCATTAAGATAATTCTAAAGAGATTTCTGTAGTTCAAACAACTCAGAATTGTAGTTGAGAACGTCAGTTATAACAGCCCACGTATTAAAAAATTGTCGGGTTTAAATTGGGCACGGGCTCATAATTACAGTTTGTTTCTCATAATTGTAGTTTGTTTCTACTGTATGTACTGACTATACAGTATGACTCAGAATAAATACTATCGGCAGTGACTGTACTATATTAACCACTGAATATTGTATTTTTGAGGTATTGGTCCCCCCTAATCATTTGTTCTGTCCATACTGGCGGTGAGGAGACCCTCTCCTATTGCTATTCCAATGTGATGGTGATGGTGGACAAGCTTAACCAAAGCTAATATGAGGTTTCAGCAGACAGTTAGTCAAATTAAGTGGGTCTTATCTGAAGTTACATTTATATAGTTATTATACAATTTGTTACTGTGCCGCCACTCTGGCTTGGAGGGAGTTTCAAATCAACACACAGATACCCACTTGATTTGACAAATACCCCTTTCAGACAGCGGACGGCAGGTATTACGCGAGTCTACTCAATGCACATTCGACCCATGTTGGGCGCAGTCATATCAGACAGCTGACACTCTGCTTCTCGTTGTCAGCATAGACTCAGTCCTGCAGTGTTGTTTTAGAAAATCATGGATGTATAAGTTGAAAATACTTTGGAGAAAGAACTACAATGGCAAGAAAATGTATTTCCCTGGAGCGATGACAAGGTGGACCTGTAACGTACTGTAAAGGTATGAAAGCCTACCTAACCGATAAGACAGACTGACGTGCGTCATCATTTCCAACGGTCGCCGTTTGTGTCCGTCCAGACTACAAAGACACCCCGGAGTTTTCAAACCAAAACGGGGGCATCAGTATTCCAAACTTCTCCATTTTAGGGGCTCGGAAATGCTTAAGTAGTGTAGACGCCAGGAGCAAATGTAGCAAAATATATTAGTTTTTAAACCAAAACGAAGTAGTGTAGATGTAGTCTGGGCCACACCTCCTACCTGAGCAGTGCGTGTCCGCTGCAGACCTCTTGCTTTTCATTTTGGTGCCCATGTTTACAGGTTAGAGCAGCCACACAGCATGCATGAGGGCACTAGTGCATCCTGCCGATTTTCTCTATGTGAAAACGATCCGTTCATGGTCATATTTACATCATACCAGCAACCTTACACAACTGACACGTTTCATTATAGTTTCAATGTCACACACAGTAGGGGATCTATAAAGATCCCCAGAGGGATTTTTGCAGTTCTTAGAACAAAACGTTCCTAGAACACTTTTTTTCATCGTGTTCCGACAGGAAAAATTTGGGGATTTTTAAGTTCCTCTGGCCGCAGTAGCATACTTTTTTAGCTCCTACTTCAGAGCAGGGTCTTTTCCCTTTTCCCTTTTCCTAGGTGTACTTGATTGGTCAAATTTAAAAGTCACGCGCACTGCCAACTCGGAACTTGCAGACAGAGCAACAACCAACAACGGGACATTTTTAACAATTTTCACCATCTTATTCATCATTAAATTCACTTCTGACAACGTTTTAGGCGATATATTGACTGTTTAGATTTCGAATATAGGCAGCCTTGCGAAAATTGATGCCGAATTGACAATTTGCTCCAAAGTTTTTGGAGTTGAGAAGCTCCATGAAGTGAGGCGACAGCCAGCAAGCGCCTGCCCCAGCCTCTAGCTCGTCGCTCGGCCAGTCATGCTCAGACACCTCGCTGTGAGCTAGAGGTCTCTCAGACCGCTCTCGTAAATAAGAGGCTTTTTTATTTCGCCGTTGACGGTTCGTTTGTTTAAATATCACAACACATGTCCATCATAAGATTAAAGGGAACCTGTGGTTAACGGTCTTTTCGGAGTTAAACTCCACAAGCGTGTCCTGCGGCTCGCCGGCCGTCACACACACACACACACACACACACACACACACACACACACACACACACACACACACGTCCACAGCGCAGCAGCAGACAGAGGCGGGGTCTGTTCCGAGTATAATAAAGCCCCGTCTGTGTTGAGCAAGACATTACGTGAATTACTACGAGAATGGACGGAATGCGGAACTCGGAAAAGTGGACTGATGCAGAAGTGCAGGCACTGCTGGCCATGTACGGCCTCCTCCATGCTGCTTTGTTGTTGTTGTATGTGGCGCTAAGGTCTAGTGACGATGCTATAAAGACCGTTGCCGTGCTTGCGTTACTCCCTTACCCCTCCTACCAGTCCCTATGGCCACTTGGCCAGTGGGAATGCAAACGGAAAAAAAGATTTCGGGGGAGAGTAGTTCTTAGAACTGCTTAGAAGTGTACTTTTCCTCTAAAAAGTACAAGTACTATCTGGTCGGAAAGCACCTAATGGTACGTGTCTACCTAGGTGTTTTTTGACGGCAGGGATCACCCCGGCTCCCAGCATTGGACGCTTATGGACTTGCCACTAGCAGTTATCAATTTATCTTTAATGACCACTGACAAGCAAAGAAACCAGGCTACACCCTCCTACAACCGCGATGGCCACACCTGATTAGACGAACGCTTCATTCAAAATTCAAAACAGACCAACATGGCGGCTTGTTTGGAAACTCTTATTTTACGAAAATAGTTCACCTAAATGTGTTTCTGAAAACATTTTATGTGGGTTTAGATTGACAACGGTCAGTTTAAAAGATTTTGGTGAGTTTTTGATAGGGGGTGTTGATTTGCATGAAGTAGCCTGGACCTCAACTTTATGCAAATGAGGAGCGGGCAACTCAACATACCGCTTCTCAAAAGTCATTGCAACCCTAGCAGAATGTATTGCCCAGCTGCTGCATAGACTGTGAATGGGAAGCATGGAAATGACACGTACCAACACATGTAAACCAAAGGTTGTAAACTGGTGTTCTTTGAATGTTGATATGAGCCAGTGATGGTGTGATGTTGGCACTGAGCAGTGTGTGATATGAAAGATTACTCACATTCCCGAAGCCCAGCAACACAGAGTCAAAATACAGCAGCACACCAAAGAGAAGGAAAAATCCACCGAATCCCATCAGACCAATACCAATCTCTGAAAAGAAAAACATACAAAAGGGACATAAAGAAAAATTAAAGCAAGACTGTGGTCATTTGCACACTTCAATTATGTGCAGGTATTTCATGTGGGGAATATTTTATTAGACATATTATGAAGTCAGTTCTCAATTAAATAAAAGGTTATTTTGAGGTTAATAACATGTTACTTAATATACAAAAGTCTCTCCATGATTTCAGAGGGCTGTAGAGCTGTTCTAACCTGCAGCCCAGTACAAGATGTCACATACACAGTATAATGTAGATTAATCTAGAACTGTGATATAGGATAGGGCTGACATAACACTATTTTTCTTATTGCCAACAAATTTCATAAAAAGACCAAAACCATTCAGTCTCTTGTTAGTTTCTGAGTTCCGTAACCTCTCTGCGTCGGCGTGAATCTTAAAAAATGGCTCTTACATGTATATTTTCATTAAAAAGTTCAGTATTTGTTTTAGTTTTTGGACAAGTGAGTTAAAAAAAGAGAAAGACATGACAAATGAAGTTGTTCTAAATATATAAACTTGCTATTATAACCTTTTTAAGTCTTCACTATAGAATGATTTTCAGGACTCTAGGGAAAACACAAGCTTTGGGAGCTTTCAAATCATATTGAAACGCAATGAATGATGGGTAGTCTGAATCATGGTGTTGCTTGCATTAAGCTGTGATGACTGATTAGATGCAGCTCTGACACGTCATCTGGGGGCCTGCTATTAGCTGATTCAATGCTTGTAGGTCGACATCTGTCCTTATTTTACAACACATAGGAGTTACTGAAGTCAGGAATCTAGAGTCACGCTAAAAGTCACTTTTAGCTTCTTTATACAAAGCTCCTCAGTCACGTTTTACTATGATTTTTTGGACACAAAGATCAGCTCCAATCTCAGACCATTTCTTAGGAGTTTTAAACATACCAGCAGTGCTCATTCATTCAACACAGTTCTTCGAAGAGATTCCGTGACGCTCACAGATAAGAACCTAACTTGATTAAACTTAAAGTGGATTTACCTCAGTGATAAACTTGTCAAGTACTATACTCTCTTATTATCCTAAGATGCAATGCTTCCACGAACACATCTTTGTATTCTGAAATCAGACCAATGCTCTGTGCGCCTCAGAGGTTAACAGCTTCACACTGACACTTTAGAAGAGAGAAACTATGGAAGGACTTACTCTGGAATTCTGTGACAGCCACCATGGTAATCACTGGTGTCTCCTCTCCCCTTCTACTCAGTGGCTTTGTTTCTCCGTGACTTTCAGGAACAAATGAGTCCTCTCCTTTTCTCAACAGTGACCTTTGTGCGTTGATGTTGTCAGCGTGTGAGGTGAACATTAACCGGAGCAAGCGCACACCGAGCCCCAGTGATGAACACCGGGGATTCTCAGGTAAAAGGTCAACTACCAAAGTGATGTCATCAGTCATTTATACTGTAGACATTGAATGGATTTATACCTTATCTTGTGTTTGGATTACTGAATACCTAAGAACCGTCTTTAAAAGTTCAGACTGCTGGGTTTACATACTTTAGTCCATTACTTTCCATACTTTGCAAACGTTAACGTTCATTCACAGTCAACCACTCACGCATTAATGAGCTGCTTTGCCTGCATAGACTGTAAAAATAATGGACGAAGCTTCTAGGTCTGAAAAGTGAAGCCAATGCTGAAGTGCCTTAAAACTGCATTCTATCTCATTTCCAGCAGGGGGCGACTCCACTGGCACTTGTTCGTGTTTTTAGCTTAAACTTTGACCCTCTCACTGTGTGTTTCCACTTCATTAATGTTGGTTGGAAGACTTTGGTCTCCTAAAAGTGTCTTGTTTAGCCTTCTGCCAACCAAGCTAGCTAGCTAGCACTAGCATTAGCTGGTAATTTAAGGTAGAGTTTGCTGATTTTCTGTTCTGCCGTACATGAAAATCAATGGCGGAGGTACCCGGAGGTCTGCCTTTACTTCAATTCAATTCCATTTTATTTATAGTATCAAATCATAACAAGAGTTATCTCAAGACACTTTACAGATAGATTAGGTCTAGACCACACTATAATTTACAAAGACCCAACAATTCCAGTAATTCCCCCAAGAGCAAGCATTTAGCAAATATCCGCTGGATGACGCGCTTCAGAATGATTGAAAATCAGCAACTTTCAGCTTTTAGCGTTTAGCTTAGCACAGCACCATGAAACCATAAACAACACTGGCTTGGCTGTGTCATCCTCCCCAGCTCCACCCTTCTCACATCCTGTTGCGACGTATCGCCAAACACGAGGATTCAAAACAGCAGCACAAACAATGGGTGACATCACCGATGCTACACTATTGTTACAGTCTATAGATACAACCTAGGCTAAAGGGAAGTCTGGGAAGTTCTCGTAGCAGTCAGCTAACATATCTGTAGGTGTGCCCAATATGGGTTCTTGTGAATTTCGACCACATAATTGTTTATTATGGCCAGCAATTGAGTTGCAGTGTGTTTCTAGTAAACCTAGCTAACACTCATTTCTTTCATGTATACACCAGAATGCTTAGATTTAATTTAACCATAGTCTATATCCTTCGCGTTCCACTTCCAGGAAATTCATCTGGATGCATGTCTTTTCCGTTTCCTTCCGCTTTCTTTGTGTTGGAATTTTAAATTTGGTGGATTTGTGAGGACTTTGGTTAACTGCTCCTCAGATCTCTGCAGGGTAAATCCAGACAGCTAGCTAGACTATCTGTCCAAGTTTTCTCTCGCACGACTATTTTGCAGCGTGCTCTGATTCTGATTGGTTTAAAGAAATGTCATTAAACCAGAGCACGTTTTCCTCCCATCCCCGAATGCTATGTGGAGTAGCCAAACTCTCCTTCACCGCACTTTGGAGGAGGGTCTGGCAAAGCGAGACTAATTTAACCATAACCAGAATGCTTAGATTTAATTTAAGCAGAATACTTAGATATAATTAAGTTGATGATTTAAGACTAATAGTAGTATGCTATTCATTTATAAATGAAACTATATGTTATTGAAGAAGTTATTTTTTTTGAATTAACTCTCTCTGCCCTGCTTTCCGATGGAGTCCCTGTCCTTAAATTAACGTTATCAAGCCAGCATCCCAGAGATACTATCTTTATCACAATCTTACTTAGATAAGCATGATAATTGACTCGAAGTGGCAGATTACAACAAAGAATACATTATCACGGTCAAACATTATCTCCCAGGAGAGGATTTTGCATTGACAAGATGCTCTGGAGTGTTAAAACCCAACGGGTCACTAAAACTGTTTTATACCGTGTTTGAACTGATGTAGTGTAGGTTGTGTTTTAATCACATGCTACACAAGCACATCTTCAGAAACTAAAACAATTTAGGTTTCTAATGAAGCCTCATCCATGCATTCTGGCCTTACAGTTCTTCTGTTATAAGCTTTTCAATTTGGGTATACTGGCAAATAGGCAAAAAGAATAGAAAAAAGGCTGAGATCTAGGAACACAATGACATAACTCAAAAAAAGTCCAATGGGTCATAAAATACAGTACGTGAGCAGTCAGACAAAAGTTTTGTATGTCTTAATTTTATTTCTGTATGACGACTACATTCCAACTGATGGTGATCCATTTCCTGGTCTAAGCATTGCTGTGAAAGAATCCAGTCTTAGTTTTTTTGCACTTTATTCATTCAGACATACAGTTTGATATAACGACTGTAGAATATCATCAGGGGGCCTATTGGTAATGGGCCGCTGGACAGTAAACCTCAGTAGTCTTTTTGGCAGTGAACTTCATCATCAACAAGTGGAGTAAAATTAGAGAGAGCAGTAAACAGATCATCATTCCAGGCAGCGAGACATGTTTTATCATACAAAATACTGGGATGAATTCAGAAGCATCTAAAGAAACACATTATTTGTATACATTCACTTTATTGCAAGGTTTTCTGAAAGCAAGCGCATTATTTGTCTATTTTTTTTTTAAATCATTTGCATAGTTCAAGCAGTTTGTCTATCCCCCCCCCCCCAAAATAGCAATGGTTACATGTGATAGTAGGATATACTGTAACTGAAATCCAAAATATTATGTACACTGACCAATGTATATAATGTATATATTATTTATTTTCATCATCCACAAATGCTACATCTAGTATCAAATATTGGACACCACCTGTCATTGGCTGTCATTTCTCAAGACATCGGATTCCAATTATAATCCAAAAATATCTATGTTGTGCTCCCTTAAACAATCCTCAAGAGCAATGAAATAAAAAAGTACTTTTTGTATGTGAAAAATGCAAAACAGAAATGAGTGTACAAATTTAACCTGTCAACTTGTCATTGAATATCCATGCATCTAAAAATATACCCACTGCCTCTTTTGAACGTATTCCCTTTCTAAAAAAAAAATTAAACGAGAAAAAAATAGACGTATTCTCTTAAATCCTTGTTTTTGCGTAGTGAGAGCCGTTAACTGCTTTCAGCGTAACTTTCTATTTTCTTAATTTTCTGTGCCATATTGTCTCTGAGAATGGACATACAATAGCTTTCTACAAAGGCAGGTCACTTGAAGATTGAAGTGTGTATGAGCAAAAAAACATAAACAACACACATTACAAAGGGAAAGTGTATGTGTGTGTGTGTGTGTGTGTGTGTGTGTGTGTGTGTCGTCAAGGCGTTCACATCTGGAGGAAGTATCCAATGAAGAGGCATGGCCAAATCTAGAAAGTAATAACATTTGAAGATAGCAGTTTTCAGAAAGTGTTTTGGACCTTCCTGTTCTAAAATACCAGAAATATTCAAATAAAATGTACTATATTAAATAGAAATTAACTCCAATGAATGAATACATAACATATCATAAATACAGCCCTGTCTCCTAAAAATGATGTTCCCATATATTCTCAATTGCATATTTGCAATTGCATTTGTTTTTGACATATTACAAATACGTTCCTAATCACAGTCTGCACTCAAAGTCCACGTAGGGATGAGGTTGGGGTGGATGGATGTGTCTAGGTCAACCTAGTCTCGCATAGCCAGACCTTCTTCACAGCACTGCGGAGGAGGGTCTGGCTAGTCCACACAGCATTCCTGGATGTGGATGTTCAAAAGCTGTTTTAGTCGTGCAACAGAAAACTCAGATTGGACAGACAGTCTAGCTAGCTGTCTGGATTTACCCTGCAGAGATCTGAGGAGCAGTTAACCATAGTCCTCAGAAATCCACCGGAGTTTAGAATGCCAACACAAAGGAAGCGGAAGGTGACGGACATCTGGCCTAAATGAGGGACATCCGGCGGAATTGCCGGCGGCACCTGAACAATCCCGGAAGTGGAACGCCTTCGATAAGGTAAAAAAAAAGAAGGGATTTTTACCCAGGAAAGCGCTGTTCATGTCCTGTGGGAAACCAAAAGTCAACGTTGACTTATTTTAACTTACGTAGGTACTTGCGTAACATACTTAACTTACGTACATAACTTAAGTTATGTAACAAACATAGGCTACTTATTTGAACCTAAACCATAAACCTTTCCTAAACCTAACCAAGTAGTTTTGTTTCAAATCACAACGTTAATCACGTGTCTAAAACTGCGACTGTTTCACAACCTGCGCATATCGCTGGGACGAGGACGTGTTGAAACAACCGTAATCAAACATAATTAAATAATAATTAAAACATAATTGAGAATGCAGTCTAGTTCTATGGGAAAGTCATTTTTTATGAGACAGAGTTGCATAGTAATGAGTTGAGCTTTAATATTTCTTTCAGTTATTTCACAATATGTGGTTCATTTATGCATGTTGGCTTGTTCCAAACGAAATCATGAAATCAATGTGTTATTTACTTCATTCAAAGTTAAACAATGCATTTATTTCAAAATGTATTATTTAATTATTTAATGTGGGTCATGACGGGTAGACATTTCTAACCTTGGCAACCCCCATTGATACCACCAATCATTTCCTCCAGATTCCAAACTCCTTTGTAAGTCATGTCATTAATTCGTTCTTTCATCACAACAGACAAAACACAGACATGTTTCAGACGTATGGCACTGCATGACAGGATGAAATGTTTTTGGGATATGTTACATGTTTTTTTCCGCTATATAATTCCTCTCGAATGCACCATTAGCTAACTCCTCTCCACACAGACAAGTGCTTTTCTCCCAGAGTTACTCTTCTAAGGTCACTTCTATCTTCACTTTGCACATGCACTGTACCATTTTTATCCAACATACTTTACCTATATATCTGTAGACAATCACATGGGAATTTCTTGAGCATTATGACGAAGTCTGAATAAATGCGATGGTAAATGCAAAGGGATTTAACAAAAATGTGAGAGCTGCACACAGAGGTTGATGGTGAGGTGATGGTGCCCCTTCAGGATCACATTAATATGCATCTGCTCAGGGTTAGAGATTGTTGCTCAGTGCCAACGTTCTATGCCAAAACAGTTCAGAAATGTGAGGCTCATACAGAGCGATGGTGTGGAGGTCAGGCAGGTGGATGGCTCTGTAAGTATTTGCCTTCAACAGTCCCTGGTACCTATCTATCCCATTTCCTTCTAGTAGTCTGACGTTTTCCCTGTCTAACCTCCAGATGACCACCATCTTCGTCTAAAGGTGAGAGGGGTTAGAAAAAGGAGAGGTTTAAAAATGTTCTATCAGGAAAATGCTTCCGGACTCATATTCACCCTCGTCTTTGAGAAGTAACTGTCTCTCCCTTTCAGGCTTTGTTGCTGCCTCAGGCAGATGCTTCTTTCCATCTAGGGCAGAATATTGTGTCACAGCCTGCTGTTTCTATGAAGCAGCCATTGTAAAAGTTGAAATCCACTGCTGGTGTTATTCTCCGTATTAAAATGTTTGGCCCACAACATTAGGTGAAAGCATGTCACTTGGTGTCTGACAGCTCTGGTTTGAACACTTCACTCTCGGCAGAACCATATAGACAGCGAGTCCAACCACAGTAAATGTGTCTGTCCACCATACAGATGAGACAAAATGGCCATAATTCAACTAAAATAAGTATAAGATTTCAACTTTACAATTTGAACGGCTTTCACATTAAAGTCAACATGACAAAGAGCAAGCAGAAGAGCGAGTCCTAGCTGTGCACACTGCCTTGATTTTCCTCCACGTTTTGTGGCAAAAATTTCAACTGAATTGAAATTTGACCCCCAAATAAGCTGACTTTAACCAATGGCATCGCAGCATTGACAGCAGGCAGAGGCTGTGAGATGCCTCTTTCAATGTAGAAAAGAATGTATCCGTGTGACATACTGCACAGATGGTTTGTTACACAGAACCATCTAAGAAGCCATTGGAAACTGTTTGGAAAAGGGCAGGCACCTTAAAAAAAACATACCTGGCGGGTGACTGGATGAACTATCTGTCTATCACGTCCGCCATTGTTGTTTTGAACAAACGGTCGCGATCGCCACTCGCACCAAAACCACGCCCGTAGCTTCCAGTAGCTGTCCAGACACAAATATGTTACTTGAAGCCGGACAAGACAGATTTTCGTGTGATATGCGAACCTGGGATTTTGCGTGATCTCATGATACCTCGAGAATCCAGCTGCCATGCAAGGTAACATGTCTGGCACGATTCACACAGACTGCGGTTTAAAATGTATGACCACGCAGACTTTATATATGCCTACAAGCATGTTGGCTAGACCACATCTGCGTATACCCAGTTGGTATGTACAGAGATGTTCATTTTAGAGTATATCAGGGGCTTTACTCTAGATCTTACAAGTATGTCAGTAAAGTGGGTGAGGATACCAGGTTAGAAAATGAATATTGGGTTTCACGTGTGCAACACTCGAATGTAGGACAAGGTGTTGCCATGAGCAGCTTTGTAAGATGGGTCATGGTTGATGTAATGCTCCTTATCTTCAGCTCTGCCTTGCTCTTCTAACACACTCCTAATCCCAACTCGTCAAATACTGACGCTTAGTCAGGACCCCTTGTGTCACTTTTTAACACTCTGGGTACCCCTTTGGCGTCATATTTCAACGCACTTGGTCAGGATTTATTAGCTTTAACTTTTGACGCTCTGGGTCATCTTACAGCGCCGCGGCCGAGCTGCTGCTCTGCCAAGTGCGTCCCATACAGACGCTAAAGGGTGCCTGGTGCGTCGCTATCTGAAGCTTAGGGCCACTGACCAAGCATCTAAGGAAAGCATGTGAAGAGTTGGAAGTGAGAAGAGGTTGGCTTTTGCGTGTTTGGTGTGAAAGATGGGCGATGCATTGAATCAAAACGTAATCCAGGTGAGATTACGTTTGACTCAATCAAATGTATGTCATGCTAATGGTTGCATATGAGTGTAATCAATCCCAAACCATGTTGATGGGATGGGAGAAGTGGAAGGGGTCTTGGTGAGACAGGCATCACAGTGAGTTCAGAAGGGGAGTCCTCAGCTTTTTTTTTCTTTTTACAAAGGATGAGAGGCTTCACTCTTATTTCGCTCAGTTGTTAAAGTGTCAGATATGTCAGTCTGTCTGTCACTGAGCACCACTCCTCACTGGGCCACAAGACATGGTGGTTTTCCAAGGTTGATATGGAGATTAGATGATTACAGTATAAACATCATTGTGGCTTTTAGTGTCCAGAAGCATGTTCAAAGCCTCTCTGTAGGTTTTAGTGAGGCTTTTGTCTACCAGTCAACCTCCGTGACGTCCATCTGGCCTCATCCCAAACTCTTTCTCTTGATTTATCTCTGCAGCTCTGTTCCCTGTTCCTCTTCAGTGAGGGCATCTCATATGCAGTGTTCCCTTGTGAACTGATCAACACTGGACATTTTGTCTTTATGCGTGTAAAATGTCTCATCATCAACGTACTGTAGTTCATCTGTAATCTCTTTGTTGTGGAATATGTCCTGAGCAAAATTATAGAGAAATATTTCACACCTTGAAGCTGGTAGGAGATCTGGAGCCTTCCTTGGTGCCATAGAGCACACATAGCAGGAGACCGTCGTGAGTTGGATGGAACTGGAGTTTGTTTGTTTTTTTGGGGTGAGGGGCAAATAAGTCATTTGTCAGGGGGCCCATCCTCATTGTTGTAGTTTGTACGGTGAATCCTCAGAAAGATGCTCCATCAAACTTGACAGCAGCCAGGGCTTGAGCTACAGGCAGAAAGAAGCAAATAAAAGATGGAGTAAGAGAGATATAAAGATCTTATGAGGTTATGTGTCATTGGGTACTGAGTAATGTTTGCTATCATGGAAAATAAATGGAAATCTAACTTTGTAAGCCATTTTAGGAAAGAGTTTGTTATAATGCAGCAGGACATGATGTTTTTATACAGGAAGGGCAGATTTTAGTTAAGATTGGTTGAGCTATTGCATGCCTAGGGTTACTGACCCTGACCAGCCTGTGTAACACAACACATTCTAAGCTACAGCGGATGGTATTTACTTGAAAGTGACCTAAAAAATCCCAACTTACATGTTTGTGAAGCATCTCTTGGCCTTCTTTAGAGGATAGAGTTGCTAAGTTGTGATGTGAGATGTGTATTGTCTAATTATTTTCGGAAAAAAACAAGTTGGACATTACAAGAATGGACCTTCAAGCTCAGTAAAAAAGATGCTTTGATAGACAGTTTTGTCCAAACCAAGTCCAAAATAATGTTGTGTTCTTACACAAAACCAAGCAGGTAGTTAAATTTGGTTGTCTCTATTGCTTTTTGACAAAGAGCTTAACACAGAAAGCAATGGAAATTGACAATTGTTGAAATCTGAAATTTGTCTGTCAGAAGGTTTGTTCAATGAAATGTATGTCCAGTTAATTATATTGCAAGTTTGAGAGCGATAAGGAGCACTGGGCCAAACATGGGTCATCAGCATCTTAAACATATAAAAATGAGCACAACGTATCGTATCATAAACCCCAGTAGATCAAATCAAAAGCAGTCCCAGAGAGTGAAGCAAGCACAGGCTCTAAACAGGATGGGAGGGGACAGGTGGACGTGCTTTGGTGAACGGAGACTCACCTTGCATGACTCACGCCATCATGGTGTGAGCGGAGTTGGGGAAGTCAGCAGAGGAAGGGGGAGGGGCCAGGCTGGTCGGGGAGGTGGGGGTGCTGGGGGCGCACTGGGCTGGAATGAGATGGAGGGGAAGTGGGAGGAGTGAACACGGGAGAAATGGAAAGAAAAAGGAGTGGACCAATCAAAAGGAGAAGGGTAAGTAGCTTAGGAGAAGGGACTTGTGCTCGTTCAGATGTCTGACTGCAAAAATACACACATCTCTGGACTTTCAGGGTAAAGAAAACTGTAAATTCTGGTTTCCCTGTATCACCATGTATCCTTAAAGGCAGTGACACACCAAGTCGATAATCGGCAGTCGGACAGTTTGGCGAGGTCAGCGACTCGAGTCTGTTCGGTGTGTCCCGTGTTATCGTCCGTCCAAGGAGCTGTCGGCCTTCATTTTGGCCGACCTGACATGTTGTGTCGGAGGGCGGGCAGTCGGACTCCATGACCAATCTGATTGGTAGAGCGCTAACCCGGAAATGACGAGCGAGATGAGCGTGACTAAGCCTCTCAAAATCTGACGAAAATCTTTTAAACTGACCTTTGTCGATCTGAAATGAAGACAGATTCAGCAACTGCATGGCCTATTTCTCGCTTAAAATGTTTTCAGAAACACGTTTCGGTGAATTATTTTAGTAAAACATGAGATCGTATACCGAACAAGCCAACAAGTGATGCGTTCGTCCAATCAGCTGCCGGTTTTCATTTTTTGGGTGGCAATACAGATTAGCGACACCTGCTGTTATGGAGACGTATTACACGCTCAAGTCGGCGTCGCTTCGGTGTGTTCTGAGGCACTTTTTGGACCTCAGGGAGCCGACTGATCAGTCTGACTGCCTTTTCTGCCAACAGTCGGCCATCGGGTTAGTGTGTCAGGGGCTTTAAATGCATGTCCAGATTAGGCTCAGCTATGCATGTGTGACTCCCCTTAAAGAGCCCCTATTATGTTTTTTTGGGGATTTTTCCCATCTTTTAGTGTGTTACATAGTTTTGTGTGTATTTAATAGATGTATAAAGTACAAAAAACACATTTCACTCACATCTCCCCCCCAGACAGCACTTTTTCTGTCTGACTAAAACGACTCGCCCACATTCCTGTTTGAAATTCCTTAATTAGTGATGTCACTGATTGAGAATGCCTGAGCAAGCACAGCCCGCCCAGTGGCTTGTTTGAATTTGGTTGAACAACAGAGTGGGCCAGCTGACCAATCAGAGCAGACTGGGCTTTTCAGGAAGGCGGGCCAAGAGCCCAGACAGAGTGTTTCAGGCAGAGGAGCTGCAGCAGTGAGCAGTATGAGAAACACAGCATGTTGACTTATTTGAGTCGACCTTAAGAGTACAAATATCACTCTAAAAAGGAATATAATAGGGGTGCTACTGAATTATGAGTTGGCTGAGACTTTACAAAATGAGTCAAGTAAAAAGAGCTTAGACCTGCTGAGCGTCATGAAGAAAGATTATGGGTACTGGACTCAAAATGAAGCTGTAATGCTCTGAGTGAAGTTAAATTGAGTTAAACTGATAATGCACCATGTATGAATTGTTTCTTTAAAAAAAATCATGATATGTATTAATATGACTACAAGTTTATAGCTGTGAGCTCTGTGAGGCAAAATTATGCTTTTAGCCAAATGTTTATGTCAAAATGCTAACATGCTTCGCAATGACAATGATAATATACTGATGCTTATCAGTTCATGTTTACCACATCTACTATCTCAGTTCAGTGTGTCTTGGCTCTTATTTATTTACATTTCTGGCCATCACTCCTATTGACTATAATAACATCTTACTAACCATATTGATGAGATCGATCAACATGACAACACAACTAATTGGGAGGTCAAACTAATGAGTGCACCTGAAATCAGAGTCCTGCACGCGGTTATGTTTTACAAACCCATACCTGCCGTGCACACACAAAGTTGACTGATGAATATAAGACCCGTGAACCTAAACCATACCAATGATCAAATCAATCCGATGGCTGCTGGCAAGGGAAGTATAATCTAAAAGTTTGGGTACAGTAAGGAGGCAAAAACAACCTCTGTGTTTTCAATGGATTATGTTTAGTTCTGACTGCTCATAGTGTGTTCCATTTACCTCGGAGGTCAGATGCTGGAGCTGGGAATGACATCACACCCGAGTTGACTGTGCTCCTTTTAACAAGTTGGAACTCACAGTGGGGTTAGCCCAGCCATGTTAGCCATTGTTAGCACCAGATAGATAGATACCAGTTGATAACAACTCATTAGGCTGTTTTTTTGCATACAAACAGCGTAACAATATGTCCACAGATAGAAGATGAACAGTAACAGAAGTGCTAAAAACTGTATGTTACTACAGCATTCACTACTGTTGATGCACGGAGCATGTTGGATTTTGAGCTTGGGGTACTGTGAGGTTGTCCAAGTTCCCAAGTTGAAAATCCGAGTTCAGGGGCGTGTTTCCGACTTTGAACTCAGAAATTCCAACTTCCGAGTACAAATGGAACGCACCATCAGACCCAGTTGTTGGCGAAGGCGCACAGACTCAAATAGTGCCTAAATTATGTGCACACTGCACAGCTGGGCTACCCTCATTGACAATTAAAAACTTGTGACATTTTGTACAGTTTGTATAGTAAAACTTAGAGTATCAATAAGAGTAATGGCCAAGCCCACAAAAATGACCTTTGGAAGCAGGAAATTTCAGAAGTAAAGCAATTAAAATATCTAACCTTCAAGCTATACATTTTCTTAAAAATGATAAAGCTCTATAAGAAATAAATGAGAAATGTTTTTGCATTTTCAGTTTGCTGCACCTTGGCAAAATCTGGATCCAAAATGACACATGAGGAGTTAGTTTTCAGATGTGAGTTGGATGAATTGAGGAGGTACGTGCAGAAATGTGCACGAGGTAGTGTGGGAGGGAGGACTGTGGCTTGTGTCATGGTGAGCACTTAGTGAGAAAGGGTTAGTGTCGTGGCGATGGTGTCTGTGGCAGCCATGTGCAGAGAGTCCTCACCGGAGAGAAGGCGGCTGCGACGAGAGGCCTCGGCAGCCAGAGCACAGGAGATCTCAATACGCTTCTCCTGCTCCTCCAACTGCTGCTGGGAGCTGACTGGAGCCCCACCATCCACAGGGCCGTCCAGCACAGGAACCATGTTCTGCAGGCTGTGGGTGGAACAGTGGGCGGATGAAAGGAGACGCAAAGACAGAAGAAGAAACAGGAGGAAGAGGATGGAGGATTTGTTAGTCATAGATTATGAAAACGCTACATCTGACAAATATAATACAATATCATCTGCATATAAAGACATTGTGTATACTCTATTATTAATATGTATACCGTAAGAGTTGTATCAAGCAAGAAAGTGGTTCTAAAATGCTAAAATGAGCATTAATGAAGAAAGTGGACAACTCTTCTTGGTTCTTCAGCAATTTAAAAGGTAATGGAAGCAAATATATATGAAATAATGTTAAACTTCACTGTCACAATCAATCTTTAGCTGTTGCTTTTTTAATTTTGAATCAAAACTTTCAATTAAAACATTTAAAATGAAATGTTTTATCTCTACAAATACAGTGGTGTGAAAAAGTGTTTGCCCCCTTCCTCATTTCCTGTTCCTTTGCATGTTTGTCACACTTAAGTGTTTCGAACATCAAACCAATTTAAACAAAAAGTCAAGGACAACACAAGTAAACACAAAATGCAATTTGTAAATGAAGGTGTTTATTATTAAAGGAGAAAAAAAATCCAAACCATCATGGCCCTGTGTGAAAAAGTGATTGCCCCCCTTGTTAAAACATACTATAACTGTGGTTGTCCACACCTGAGTTCAATTTCTCTAGCCACACCCAGGCCTGATTATTGCCACACCTGTTCACAATCAAGGCATCACTTAAATAGGAGCTGCTTGACACAGTAAGGTCCACCAGAAGATCCTTAAAAGCTACACATCATGCCGAGACCCAAAGAAATTCAGGAACAATTGAGAAAGAAAGTAATTGAGATCTATCAGTCTGGAAAGGGTTATAAAGCCATTTCCAAAGCTTTGGGAATCCAGCGAACCACAGTGAGAGCCATTATCCACAAATGGCGAAGACATGGAACAGTGGTGAACCTTCCCAGGAGTGGCCGGCCGCCCAAAATTACCCCAAGAGCGCAGCGACGACTCATCCAAGAGGTCACAAAAGACCCCACAACAACGTCCAAAGAACTGCAGGCCTCACTTGCCTCAGTTAAGGTCAGCGTTCATGCCTCCACCATCAGGAAAAGACTGGGCAAAAATGGCCTGCATGGCAGAGTTCCAAGGAGAAAACCACTGCTGAGCAAAAAGAACATCAAAGCTTGTCTCAATTTCTCCAGAACACATCTTGATGATCCCCAAGACTTTTGGGACAACATTCTGTGGACCGATGAGACAAAAGTGGAACTCTTTGGAAGGTGTGTGTCCAAGTATATCTGGCGTAGAAGGAACACTGCATTTCATAAAAGAACATTATACCAACTGTAAAATATGGTGGTGGTAGTGTGATGGTCTGGGGCTGTTTTGCTGCTTCAGGACCTGGAAGACTTGCCGTGATAAAAGGAACTATGAATTCTGCTGTCTACCAAGAGATCCTGAAGGAGAATGTCCGACCATCTGTTCGTGTACTCAAGCTGAAACGAACTTGGGTTCTGCAGCAGGACAATGATCCTAAACACACCAGCAAGTCCACCACCGAATGGCTGAAGAAAAACTAAATGAAGACTTTGGAGTGGCCTCAGCCAAAGTCCTGACCTGAATCCTATTGAGATGTTGTGGTATGACCTTAAAAAGGCCGTTCATGCTCGAAAAACCCTCTAATGTAACTGAATTAGGACAATTCTGCAAAGATGAGTGGGCCAAAATTCCTCCAGGACGCTGTAAAAGCCTCATTGCACGTTATCGCAAACGCTTGGTTGCAGTTGTTGCTGCTAAGGGTGGCCCAACCAGTTATTAGGTTTAGGGGGCAATCACTTTTTTCACACAGGGCCATGATGGTTTGGATTTTTTTTCACCTTTAATAATTAACACCTTCATTTACAAATTGCATTTTGTGTTTACTTGTGTTGTCCTTGACTATTGTTTAAATTGGTTTGATGTTCGAAACACTTAAGTGTGACAAACATGCAAAGGAACAGGAAATGAGGAAGGGGGCAAACACTTTTTCACACCACTGTATTTATGTATTGTGATGTTATGTTTATTTCAAAAGGTTAAGAGTTGTGAACGTAAGAGAGCCCCACTGTTGCAGTGGGTGACATATGCCTTCATCACCAGTGACGTGCAAGGTACAGTTTCAGCATGTTTTGTTGTAAAGGAAGGAGCATTAAGGGCATGCTTTATTGGACCAATAGGTATGGGTTTAAACATATGTGAGGTGCCTAGAAAAGTGACCCACTTCGATTTGGCAATGAGGGTCTTGATCCGCTCCAGTTTCTTCTGCTTCTCCTTCTGTTCCTCAGGGCTGAGAGGAGTGTTGTCCTCCACGTCCAGGTAGCGCTCCGGGATCAGAACCTTGTCCGGAGTCATCAGCTGGAACAAATGCACCTACATAAATATAGATCCACCCACATATGGCCTACATGCACACAAATACACTGATACACCAATATAAAATGTCTTTCATAGAATGGAAACAGTGAGCTAGGCGACTTTTTATCAGGATATGGCGTGTTTGTCCTTTTATTAGGAGGAGAAGTTACTTTAGTTAAGGTTTAGTGAATTTTTGACAAGATTTAGTTTTGAGTTTTGAGATGAGTTTTCGTCATGTTTTTCTTAGTGTACAGCAGAGGTGTAATGGTGCATATATCCACCTCTAGAAACGTTCTCGTTAGCACGTGAAAGTATCTTGTACTCACGAGAAACCAATTTAAGACTAGCAAAATTATGCTAGTACTGCTAACGTTATGTGGCTAAAGTTAATATTTCACATTCACAGCATGAAATTGGTTAACAGTTGCCTTATCATCTTTAAAGTTTTTTGACGACACTGTCAGGTACAATTCGTTACATTTTCAGTTAGATGAAAACCTCCTTGGCTGCCATTCTGACTGCTACTCAGATTGGTTTATACCAGAAAGTATCTTGTGCGCACAAGAAAAAACAAATCCCCTAATGTCCCTTTAGAAGCTTCGTAAATCTGTGACCTTTACTGAGCGCAGATACTTCTGTGTGCTTACTTGGCCTCACTGGCCATGGACAGAATGAGAGGAAGAGTGACTGTGCGAGCGATGCATCAGCTGGCTGATCTCACCTCTCTGCTGAGGTTCAGGTCGTAGGGTTCTGGTTCAGCCTTTAACCGTCTCAGGCGAGCAATCTCTTGTCGAGGTGACTCCTGCCCTGGGCCTCGAACCGCCGCCTCCAGGTCTTTGATGTCAATCTCGTGAGCTGTCAGCCGCCTACGGATCTGTCCCCACACACACACACACACACACACACACACACACACACACACACACACACACACACACACACACACACACACACACACACACACACACACACACACAAATACAGATACAATCAAATCATCTGTAATCTTAAAGCTACAGTGCGTAGTTTCTGTCTCCCCCATGAGGAATTCTAAGTAACGACAACAAAACTCGTCGGCGCGTCCACATGATACAAGCTTTCCGTGATCACGCACCACCCCCCCCCCCACCCCTCCTCCACGCTGAAAGTCTTAAGCGTGTTTTACAGTAACCGCAGCCCAGCTGCCATGCGCATATGTGACGTCATGAAATCTCTGTAACTATTTATGCCCGCGCTGGTGGTCGCGACACTAGTTGCAGTCTTTTCCTGAACATAGGTGGCGCTAATGAGGAAAGGCTACTTACTTTGCTCTTTCTACGGACTAGAAGAAGAAGAAAAATATAAACAATGGCAGAACTGGCAGCAGCATTGACGTCAATGCTTCGATTTGATTTGAAGACCTACTTGGTCAGATCAAGCCTTTCATTCACCATAAAAGAACTCATCTTAACTCAGTAAATTTACAAGAGAGACTTGCAGTCACTCTGAGAGTCCTGGCATCCAGTTGCCCAGGAGCTTGTTCATGCTTCCTGTTTCAGCTTTGTCGCTGAAACAGAGTGGTGAAAAAAAGAGTGGTGCGCGACCTCGGCTTGTGCACTATAAATCCGGGCGCGCCGGCAAGATCTACGTCATTTTGACGTCACGCCAGGTTGGGAACGGCCAGTATAATTCACCTCTTAATTAGCTTTGTATCAACTCATTTGGCAGTAGCATGAATGTAACGGGCGTTCATTAATGATCAATGTAAAACATTTTTTTAAAACAATTGTGTTGGGTAGGGATTGCTGCTATGCGTTAGCCTGGCACACCTAATCGCAAATGCAAATTACTCTGGACACCTTTGTTCATTTCCTAAGGTTCCTATTAATCGCGTTGACCAAAATGTCTGGTCACAATTGGATAGCCCTACAATCAATCAGAGCAACAAACATGCACAGAATCCCCTATTTTATTTTTTTTTTGAAAAGAATGCAATCCCTCACTGGCTTTACACTTCCAAACAAAATACATTTACCTTGTCTTTGACTTACAGCAACAATGTCCTGGAATGTAAGTAGGTGTTATTGAGGCTTAATCTATTTCTTAATCAATTTCCACTTTTAAAATTATACATGTATATCAAGTTTCTCTGACAAAATGATAGTTTCATGAACAGTAGTTCTACCTTGCAAGTTTTTAATGTGCACAAAGCTTCCCAGTTCTCTACAACTTTCATCTGACAGATAAAGTAGCTGAGAGTATAAACACATTGTTAGGTTTTACTTTTTACTTGATAGTTCCGGTGCCGCCGGAAGTTCCGCCGGATGTCCCTCATTTTCGGCTGGATGTCCCTCACCTTCCGCTTTCTTTATGTTGGCATTCTAAACTCCGGTCGATTCGGGAAATATCCTGAGCTAGAACCGACAATCAAATTATATTTATCTATTTTTTTGATTAAAATTCTCAACAAACACTCGACAGCCATTTTAATTCCAATGCTTGCCTCCCTACAGGCACATATTCCACCAAAACAAGTTCCTTCTCAAGACTATTTTGCAGAGGCACTGTACCTGCGTCCAGCGCTTAGTGTCGCCCATGACGATTGTTGCCAATAAACCAGAGCATGTTTTTCTCCCATCCAGCCAGACCCTCCTGTCCTGTGGAGGAAGGTCTGGCAATGCAAGACTAGATTTTACTCTACTATTACTCTGTGTTATAATGTTTGACAAGGACCATCACATGGTTGATCATACCACTTTGTAGTTGGATGGAGACTGGCCACCTGAGAGGTTTAGACTCCGCCTCTTGTCCCTCACAGAGCTGCTCTGGTTGCGTCGAATTCGCTCATTCTGCTCCTGCACGCTCATCTTCGACTTCAGCTCCGCGGGAAACACGGCGCTCTTCGGCCGCTCCTGTGACAAAGATGTGGCGTAGGAACACAATTTACTTACTTACTTACTTAACTTAGTGGTGCCAATACAATGGCCATACAATACAACTTAGATAGACAGCAACAACTGAGTTGGACTGAGAGAAAGAGCTAATTTTTGCAGATTGGCTCTCGCAACGAGACGGATGGGTGCGACTGAATCGCACATCACTGAGAGGACTCGGGCAAAATGCAAAACAATCCGGAACTGCCCTTCAGCACCTTCAATTAATAAGTACAATAATCTAATTGGCAGTTTCATACATAATTCTGCAGAAGCATGAATCCATGAATGAGGCATTTGTCTGTGGTTAGTTCACTTGTCTGTAATAACAGCAGGACAGCTGAGTTAATGTTATCTAAACTGCTGAAGTCAGTTGTGAAGTGAGGATAACATTGTCAGAAAGCACCTGTGTTTTTTATCTGATAATGATGAGATGTATTAGATAAAATCTTATGTGAAATCAGTATGATTAAATTGAAAAAACTAAGACTAGATGAACTGACATATTAAATATAATAAAATCCTTTTTTTGGGGCCCAGGCACACAGCGTCTTGCTTTACTTTTCACCATTTCTCTATCTGGGCATGTTGGTATTGGCAGTGGTAGAAGAAGTACTCAAAATGTTTTAGCAAAACTCTTAACTATTAATAGAAATATATATATATATATATATATATTAATACCTCACAGTCCAGATTTCAAATGTTTACTTAAAGTGCAGAGTAAAGGCATTATATATCAGCACAATGTACTTTTTACATTATATTACATTACATGTCATTTAGCTGACTGAAAAGTGACTTACAATTGCTATATATCAGAGGTTGCACACGTCTGGAGCAACTAGGGGTTAAGTGTCTTGCTCAGGGACCCATTGGTTGATGTATCGCAGTGGGAATCGAACCCGGGTCTCCCACCCACCCATACTTACATTTATTTAACGTCTGTTCAAGGTGGAACTTTCAACTCTAATTTAATGCTGGATAGTTTAATGAATAACAATGCATCATATTTTAATTGTTATGGTTTTTAAGTAAAATCTGAATCTGCAAAGTAAACAATAACATTTCTCTGTCAGGTAAATGTTGCAATACAATGTTTTCGTCTGAAGTATAAGTACACAGTAAGTCAGTAGTATACAGTTGGGTTGCTTTGGGTACCTCTCTTATTTTGGGGTACAATGATTTTGGAGAAAACCGCGATAAAGGAGGCCAAGCAATCGGCCTGTTCCAAACCGAACGTGCACTGCAGTTGTGACCCTAAATGAGGAATGAGGCCAGTATTGCTCGGCCCACGGTAAGGGCAGGACGATATAAGCATTATGCTTCTGCCTGGTCCTACTCAAACTCATCCTTTTTTTTGTTCTTTAATGGAATGATTTATTTATCTTTGTGTTTTGTCTTCATCTTTGTATCGGATTTGTTTCCATTTTCTTCTTTTACAGTATGCTGATTGTTAATATATTGTCAATAAAAAACAATCAATCAATTTAAAAAAGTCATACAATTTCATGAAGTATTTTTCACATAAACTGAAATTGGTCAAATTGCCCTTAACAGAAATAGAAGGGTTAAGAAAGACATTTGGATAGTATTTACATGCAGTTTAGGTTGACATACCCTAGAGATTCCATTAGGCCCTCTGCCATTATGGCGGGAAACTCTAGTAGAGCTGCTGTGCGATTCGTCGGTGGGGGACTTCGTTCTAGGAGGGACAATGCCAACTGGCAAGGGGCACAACAGATAAGTTCAAAACCATGGGAAAGAAGAGGGAGCTATTAAAGCTTATTAAAGCTAACAATATACAGCAATGTATGCATATCATGTCAGCTTCACTTGATTCAATGATACAGTCATCCCTCAAAAGACTGAATTCTGAACTGGATTATGGGTTTTCTTTCATCTCTTTCATCTCAATTTACAATTGTCAGTAGAAGGAAGTGTAATAGCATGCTCCATGAGGTTCTGTGTAACAGCCTAAGAGGTAATTGCTAGATCTTCATCATCAGCTGAGAAAGGATCAGTAGCATTATTACATGGTATGGGGCCATTATTCTAGCAAAACTAGAATGCAACTGTATCTCAATCTGTGTGTGTGTGTGTGTGTGTGTGTGTGTGTGTGTGTGTGTGTGTGTGTGTGTGTGTGTGTGTGTGTGTGTGTGTGTGTGCGTAATCAGATTTAAAAATGTGTAAAAGAATCTCTTAATGTGTACTGATATTTGTGAATGTGTATAGGAATCATCAAATGTGTAAAATAATCCGTGTGTGCGTAATTTGATGTGTAAATGTGTAAAAAAATCTGTAAACAAATACAAAAAACTGTTAATGTGTACAAACATTTAACATGTACAAATGTATTAACATTTACAGATTTGTCTATGCATTTACAGATATATGTACACATTTACAGATCTATGTAGGCATTTATAGATTTGTCTACACATTCACAGCCCTATGTACACATTTACAGTTTTGTCCACACGATTACAAATCTCAATACACAATACACAAAGTTTTTATTTTTACACATTTACAAATCTGATTACGCACACACAGATCGAGAAACAGTTGCACAACTCTCCACACACATTTGAAAATAGTTTTGCTACAATACTGGCCCCATGCTGTACCTTTATTAATGGTGGATTGTCTGTCCTGGACCTGGTCCTGCACGTCACTGATGTTGTTGTGTTCTCCAAATTTGGGCTGCAAGGCAGAACACTGATATTATTTGTCATGTACATGTTAAACCCTAATGTGAAAAAATTCCAGTACACATCCAAAGCTGCTGATTAAACAGTATAGTGGTGAGAGCATTATGTTAAAACGCCTGGCATACTTGTCATGGCAGACACAGTAAAGGCCTGATCACACCAGCATGAATGACAGTGAAATTTCACACTGAAATGATCTGTTTCTGCAAACCATCTTGACAGTGGTGATCTTGACGGAACAAGTATAAACTGCTCCACAGAAGAGATGCAACATGGTTTGTGGCCAGTCATGGGACAGGACTGGATGGTGCAAATGCTTTGCCTTGAATTAACTGTGGTTACTAGGGGTGTCATGATTCTCCAAATCCACGATTTGATTTTGGATTTTAAGGTCACGATTTGATAACATTTTCGATTTGAAAGTTTTTTTCAACAATGCCATGATGAGAGCCACTAGATAGCAGAAGGGTACTTTGCAACAACAGTTTGAGTTTCTCTCATTTCATTGATTTTTTTTTTTTAGTGGCACAATTGAATGCACCATTATTTTAACAACATGCACATGAATGCACAATGAAGCCTCGTCGGAGCGCACACGCTTTACCTTCGTTGTTTGTATACATAACTCACTCACGGGGAAGACAAAATGTCACACCGGTGACTTCAGGGAAGCAGGAGGATTTTCCAGTATGGTTTCTTCGCTACTTGGACTCTGGCAGTGGTCATGGTGTCTGAAAAAGTCAAGCTGCTGGCTAGCAGTAAGCTAATGTTACCCTGTGTCTTTTAGCTGCATGCTACCTGCTAGAAAGCTATGCTGTGTCTGTTGTTTTTTTCTTCGGGCGCGCAAGTAGGTGGGGGTGGCGAGATAAAAAAGAAATACTGGGGGAATCCTGCTTCTGATTTCAATAGTTGAAATCAAAAGTTCATTTAAAATTGAAATTGTGACTCTCCTAGTGACTTTCACTGTGCTGCTTCCTGGTGTGACCATCTGCCAACTAGAATGACTACATCACTACCAGCCACTACACAAATAAGCACATGTAGAGTTGGACAGAGGATCTGTGTATGTAGAGAACTCCACACCGGGATTCATACAATCAAGTGCTAAGTGCTCCTCGTCCTTGGCATGAGAGGGCCTTCGTACCAAAGCACCTGCAGTGCATTTTTAAACTAAAATGTAAGATGTTGAGCAATAAAAAAGTAAACTCCCTGTTACAGCATGCAGCTGACATGGCTTTTAGTGGCAGATGCATTAAAAAGAGCCAAGGGGGAGCAACCACGTATGGAACAAGTGCTTTGGAAGCTCAAATAGAGGCTGATATGGAGATACAGAGGGATCATCAGAGGCAATGGGGGGAGTGCTTGAACAAATGGAGGTTTGGAAGAAGGAATAACACTTGTAACATGGAGGGATGAATGGTATATGTTGGTTGAGGTTAAGAGTAATGTTTTTAAATGATGGCATTGGACAACAGTTAGGACTGGGTGAAGCGAGGGCAGGACAGGGGCAGAAACACCCAAATACCTTTCTGATGTGAGAATCTTCACCATCAAGGTAACCGTCATCGATGCCCAAGCTGCGTAGCCAGGTGGCGCTGTCAAAGGGCAGGGGAGGGACGGAGGGAGGGAAGGTATGGGAGGGCTCCAATGGGTAATAGGACTTGGGGAGGGGAGGCCTTGGGGGAACACTTTCCTAGATCACCATAAGGGCAGGAGGGAGGGAGGGAGGAAGGAAGGAAGGGAGAGAAAGGATAGGTGGAAGAGAGAGTGCTGCACATCAGGAGGAGTGATAAAAAGCCAGGCAAGTGCAGAGCAGAAAGGACTCATGAGAATGATTCTTTTGGAATGGGGTCTTTATCTTAAGTTAAGGAGTTAGACATGGAAATCCACAGGTGGCCAATGAAATACCTGACAGTTTAACACCATAAACAGTTAACAAGCTATTTCTCACCTAGAATATTTTTAACGACGAGTGTATTGCTAAGAAACATTTAGGGTCCATCTTTGGAATTGGAGTTGAAACGGAAAGCTTTTACTGCAGCTCATAGTCCAACACGTAACTTGTATCAGGCTCAAGTACCGCCTTAAGTAACCAAACCAAACCAAAGTCAACTAATTTAAATGTTCAACTCATATATATTTCTATATTTTATTTAGTTGACAGAGAACTCTGAACATGAATCTTGTGAACAGATTGGATTCATTTTTCATACCATGGAGAGTTTTGTGAAGATTGACATCAATGAGAGAACATGCCTCTTCCATGTTTTTACATAACAGCACAAGTGAACCCTAAACTTACTCTATTCTGGCCATATGTTATGGTTTCCATCTCAAGACCCATGACATTAAATCCCCCAAATCTTTATGTGAATCAGACCGGAGCACAACGGTGCATCAGAGATGCATGCAAATTTTTGCATTCCATGAGATCCCTGTAGAGCAGTTAAAGAATGTGCTCTGACAACTGAAAGGTTGGATAAAGGCAATTACAGCACCAATGGCTTTACTAAAGGGGACAAACATGATGCCATGATGACCTATAATAATGGCAACAAAAAATGTTTATGATTTGGTGGGAAATATTGTCACTGTATTTACAATATTACGAATCTCAACAGACTGAATATGGAATAATCAGAATCAACTATGGATACCCTATTCTTTAAAGATTGGTCTGCATGAACACTTTACCTGAGTGATTACTGGGTGAGTCAGACTGTGTTACGGCTGGATTAATGTTAAGTCCCCCTTGATTGTTGGGGTAAGTAAGGGGCCTAGCACGTGCACCAGCATGGCATGATGACCTAGATGCTAGCTGCTGATGGAGTTGGCTTTCATGGCAAGCACCTCCAAAACAAGGAGCTGAAGATGTGAAAAGGTCTGGGCTGTAGCGCAAGGATAAAACATCAGTCTGACAGGAGTCCTGGACAAGCAGGAACTCTGATTCAGGCATAGAAAAGTGTTGGTTGGACGACAGGTTTCTTAGGCCACCATGGTATTCTGCAGAGAAGTGATATGGGTGGTTTTCTGGATAGACATCTTTTCTTAGGCCAATCTTGACTTCTTGGCTGCAAACATTTGAGTTCAACCAACTAACTTCCTGAATGTCAGAAGTTAGGGTTTGGACTGTGTCTGTATGCTTGTTGGTATATTTGGAGTCCTGGCATTGGACTTGGAGAAAACTGATCTGTTCTGCTCTGGCTTTGGCAGGATTCATAGGTTGGTCAACGTTTGAGTTGATTCTGCAGTTGAAGTTTTGGTCTGTTTCCTCTATCACAGGGTCCAATCTACTCAAGGACTCCCCAGGGTTTGGGAAAGGTAGGGAGAACTGAGGAAAGGTGAGTTTGTGGGTTTCACAGCCATAGTAATTTGTGTTTTCTGCATGCAGGCTTGTGTCAGGTTCCATGTAACTTCTGGGTCTACACCTAGGCTTAGGGTTGGTTTTGAAATGAGGCACTATACATGACTTGGGACGGGGTTTAGGGCTTGATTTTCTACGCACTTCAGGGTTGGTTCTGGAGTTGGAGCATGGGCTTGTGCCAGGTTTTGGATTGGGGTTGGTGCCTAGCTGGATGTGTCCGGTGCTTACCTCCGGGCCCAGCTGTTTGTTGGGGGAGGCCTGGGAGCCAGGCACTGGGGAGAAGGGGCTGAGCGGGCTGGTGAGGCTTACGGAGCTCAGGGGACTGGCTGGACTATTGGTGCTAAAGGAGCCCGATGCACCGCTGGCCACTGTGCAAGAGAAAGAGAGGGGGTTGGGGGGTGGCAGGGATAGAGCCATTAGAATATACATGATGGAGACGCTGGTATTTCCACTACTACTAATTTCCAGCACCAGTGTGCTTGTTACCTCTGTGCTTGGCTGTGTCAGTGCCTCTGGATGAGTTATTCTTATGCAGTCCCTCTAATACATCCTGGACTCTCCAAAACTCTTTCTGGATGTGCCTACGGACCAGTTCACTCTGCAAAAAGCCAGTACAGACAAAGTCATATGAGAGAGGGAATGTGAAGTACTTTTAATTGAAGCAACAGTCCCTATGAAAACTGTTGAACGTTAGGTGTATGGTTTATATATTAGGATTATCCAGAGTAACAGGGACATTGTTTCTGGTAAGACATTCGCTGTTGAACTACCTAAATGGAACTTTTCAATTCTGTAAGCACCACAAACCAGATTTCATTCATGTCTATTGTGGTGTAGGCAGAAATCTTAGAGACAGATATCTGATAACCAGGACAAATAAAACAGAAGATATTCACAGGGCTGGATACCATGAAAGGTATATATAATATATGTATATTATATGGGCTGAATGCCCCTTTAAGCTTATATATATATATATATATATATATATATAAGTATATATATATATATATATATAAGTATATATATATATATATAAGTATAAGTTGCTTTTTCCAAACCTCATGACAATATCACTTATACTGTATCTACAGTACTACTTACATTCATTAAAACTAAAACTAACCATTGAAAGAAATATTCAAACCAGAGGTATATTACAAAATTAATAATTTTATATTTCTTGTGCATTATTTTAAACTGGGGGTGTTCCAGTACATGTATTTATTTAGATTTTTTTTTTTGTATTCACCCTGACCCCTTTGTTATAACTGAAAACCTTTGAGTCTTTACTACAATTTCAATTTAACATTAGGTAAACAGAATTATCTAATGGTGGACCCAATGATCCAACACAGTCAAAGAGTACTGCTGACCTTGCTTTCCTGTCCTATATTCACTTCAGACAGAGAATGTATGTACCAAGCCACAGTACGTCATTACACTGTTAGGAAACACAAGATCTGGGGGTCTCTAGATTAAAGAGAATGAGATCCTGAGCATATATGATGTACAACATCTGGGGAAAAGAGTAAATGTTAGCTATTATGCTTAAAAGTTAGGAAGGAGATTTATTTTCTCACTGATAAGGCTGATTATGTCATGAGTTTTTGAAAGCAAATGGTGAAGAACTATGTCCTAATTGTAGTTCTTATATAAATACGTTTCTCTATAGGTTTCTTAGGCTTATAGGTTTCTTGCA
The DNA here is from genome assembly GCF_031162955.1 of Sander vitreus. Lineage (NCBI taxonomy): Eukaryota > Metazoa > Chordata > Actinopteri > Perciformes > Percidae > Sander > Sander vitreus. The sequence continues at coordinate 29,593,414 of NC_135858.1, forward strand.
GTATACATTAACTCCAACTCCATTTGGAAACAAGCTTTCCATTTCCCATATCAATTACAGCTGGGCTTTAAAGATGAACAGGGAGAATGCCAGTGTGACCCTTTACCTGCCCTCCTGCATTAAGCTGCTCCCATAGATCTCCATGAATGGCGTTGGCCTCGTCCTCCAATGCTTCAAACTCCATACGAGTGGTGGTTAAAGCCTGAGAGAGGTACAAATAAATGCATGTCATGCTCAGAGAATGTTTCTAACATCTTTGGTGGACATATTGATACTGTATACTGATTTCTTTTCTTTATTGTTATGTCTTTCTGATATTATTCCCTTTAACTCTCAGAATGAATTGAGTATAAATGATAAGATTAAAAATAACTTTTTTTGTCTATCACATACTGATAGACAATTGTCTATCAATTCACAACAGATAGACAAGGCTATGGGCTCCCAAACAAGCGGCAATCGAAGCGGCTGTGCTTTTTTTCGACCGTCTAACGTTATGCACACAAGTTAGAATTTATTTCCTGCATGGAGCATGTGACATTGTCAATTATGTATTGCAAGTTTTGTACAATTTTCCTGTCTATAAAGATACTCTATAGCTAAAGATAGCGCCTTTCCATAGACAGTATATAAGAATGGACCAACAGATCCCGTTGCTCTGGACGGAGACCAGTGAAGGATATTAGAAGCACTTTTCCGGTGAGCGCTGAGCGTTACTGCGCAGCCTCCAACTGAGAGAGACGACGTAAATGTGACGTGAGCAACCTGTCTGAAAGTTGTAAGTCTTCTGGTAGCTGTGCCAAGAGAAATGTCAATCATTCCGAATCTTGCAGAGACGGAGAGCGTAGGTATATGTAAGGAGATAACATAGGCACAGGCTAATTATTGCTAACTAAAATGTTAACATTAGTAATTACACTTAAACAGCTAATATGAGACAAAATCGTCAAAATGGTGCCATAGGAGGTTCGCGGTCCGAGGAGAAGCTTACCCCCTTGCGCTTTTCAAGTAGCACTTCCTGTCACTTAAATGGACGTGGCATCGTTTGAAAGTGTGGTGAACATCGTGTGGATGAACAGTTATATTTGCATAATTTATTAATATTTTCTTTTGGAAACGGAGTGGAAGTTTGGGCGTGGTCAGCTAGTCTTTTTTTAAAAGCTATGTTTGTATCTTAATGTGTTAGTATGTGAATATGTTTTTTAGCAGAGTGAACCGTTTTCTCTTATGAGAGACAGAAAATTTTGTATGTGAACATGCAATGACAATAAAGGCAGTCATTCATCTATTCATTCAAGTGTGAAAAAATTTTGATATAAAGGATAGGATTTATGGCCAGAGTAAGCAAGATTGTAAAAAACACACACACACACACACACACACACACACACACACACACACACACACACAATATAAAGACGGAAGGTGAATATGTTATGCAGAGTCTTACACTGGAGGCCTGGGAGAGCTCCCCTCTGATGTTGATGAGCTGGTTCTGCAAGGTTTCCTTTTTGAAGCGCAGCTTGTCCATGGCCAATGGCTGGTTATGGTACATCTCCATCTCCTGATGAGTCGCCACCAGCGCCTCCTCTAGGCTGTCCTGGGAACAGCAAGCATGGCAAGCAAGTAAGGAAGAGTTGATGGGAAACGAGCTTTCCTGCCAATATTCTTAAAATTAAATAACAGGTGAAGGATTTCAGCTCACCACTCTGAGTCTCAAAGACATATTCCAGTTAATTATACCAGTTGCGATTGGAAAAGAGCTATTCGTGGTTTTATTATTATTATTATTATTATTATTATTATTATTATTATTATTATTATTATTATTATATGTGGTGTTAGGACATATAACAGCTTTATTAGTACACTGTTTCTGGATTGAAAGTGTACATTTATTTTAAAAGTTAACATAAAAAAATAGTAATTGGAAGTATGTTATCACAGAACTCCCATACAACAGTAACACAAAGGGCAGCCTAAAAAGCTGACTGTAAAACGGAATCACCAAAGACTTCATTCATGACAAAAACTGAACATTTTGGGTAAGGTTATGTACATTGCAGCCCTGTTGTACTGTATTCCAGGCTTTAGAATGACACCCGCGACACCCGTGTAAAGGTACTATCCAATTTGGCTGGCAATGAATGAAGCGTATAACACTGCGTCTATCTGAATCGGCCGGCTGCACAAACATTTTAGCACTATTTCCGTATTGGTCTGTATTGGTCTTGGAAATGTAATCTCAGACTGGCAACACTGCTTGTGGTACTAATCCTAAATTTCCCATGAACACTATGTTGTGACCTTTCGTATAACCGTTGGATACGTGCCTAGCGTGTGTGGTATCGATTACGATCTACGCTGAAATGGAGAAGACTTTAATGTATATCTGTGGCACTCATAATCTGGTTTATTTTCCTTGGAAACAATGTGGGTAGTGGAAAATCTAATTGGCTGGTAACTCAAAAAAGTAAATTTAAAGCCCTGACTGTATTGACTTTAAACGCCGGTATATATCAGAACAGAACCTCTGGTAAGAAGGGTTAAAAGCACAGATAACATTGTTTTTATTATAACAGAACACATTTGGTTAGCTTTCTAATAACTCATGGTATAATACTGTGAAAAGTGATGTACCTTGTCCATTCTCAGTCGGTGGACAACAGCCTCGTGGTCTTTCAGAATCTGGCTCTGCTCACATAGTCGACCCAAGAGTTTCTGTCGGACAGGACAATGGGTGTTTACCACATATATTTTGTACTGTAGACACCAGGGAGAAGCCATAAAACCAAGAAAAAGAGTACAAGAATGTATCCACGTGAGACGTGAATACATGCATACAGTATAGGGCCAAAAGTGTACAGACACCAGGACAATAAACCTATATCTGATAGCTGTGTGATTTTTGTTTTGTTTAGCTTAGGAATTCTGAAATTATGGGCCAAAATGTGTTATGTGAAGTCACAATTACCTTGACCACCAAATCCTAATCCTCATACTCAAATCCAAGTGAAGGTTTGTGTCAAATTGAAAGAAACTCCCTTAAGTTGTTCCTGAGATATAGGAGAATGGTACGCGGACAGACAGACGGACAACCCGAAAACATAATGCCTCCGGACACAGCTGTCGCCGGCGCAGAGGCATAAAAAGTGTGAATCATCTGAGTGCGATGGTGCGTTTGTATGTTTATTGTGTGCATGCAGTGTCTCTTACGCTGGTTTCAATCTCATTGAGCTTCAGTGTAGGATGTAACTCTCTGCTATAGACATCATGGAAGGGAGGCACCTGGTAAAACAAACATGGAACAAATCGTCTAAATGATCAACCTCAATCAAACAGTAACTAGCCCAATGAGAGGAAAGCATAGTTCAATGTTTAAATTATGTTCTTTATTCTGAGGAATGTACAGCTTCAGTTATTCAGAAAGTCATCAATAACAATATTTCTATGAGAAATGATGATTTCTCTGCCAACAAAGAATTGGTTATTTTTGCAATGAGCTATAAGTGATTATTTTCCTGGATGCTTTTTCACGTTTGCTGCAGCACATGGCAGGTGACTACGTTTCTGCAAAAATACAGCATGTAACATCTGCCACCAGTTGGATGGAGCCAGAAGAACTCCATGAAGCCAATCTTCAGTTTAATATAAATGACGTGCCGGCATACGTATAGTGCACACTTGGACGTTGCCTCATTTGTAATCGTCACAGAAGCTCCTTGGTTCATGTCTCAGAATGAAGAACTGAGTTGAAATGTGTCATGATACATCTTGGGCTATAAAGAACTGAAAGGAGTTGAGTGGGAAGTTGTTTCCTGCCCAGCATCCCTCTACCACACCGCCAACACAGTTGTTACACCCACATTTACAATGTGTCCTCCCAAGATCTCTGATTGAATGTGATGAATGGGAACATAATGTTGCTGAAAACAGCGTTGCCTGAAATCAATCTTTATAACAGTACCATGGAAAGTTGAGATGAATGTTGAAATGGTTGGACACACTTTAATGGACATGACGACTTGAGCTGAATGAGTCCTGAAGAGGGTTTCAAATTAGAGCTTTGACTCTCCGACCCAGAGGTGCGGGCAAGGCGACGCTAAATATAATTAATAATGCATGGTTCTGCTGCACTGCTAATAATGCATTGGACAAGTTTGTGAAAGGGGGCGGTGGGCTGGGTTCAGGCCAGGCTGTAAATTCTCAAAAGATTGTGCAAATTTCCTGGTGTTTTTTATTTTTATATACAGACCTTAACCGTATGTATCATGTATGGGCTGTGTATGGCTGTGTGTGAGCACCAGCTTCTGGATATCCATTCAACTTCCACGCAGGGATGATTAAGCAATATTTCAGGGTTTTTTTACAGTAGAAATTTGGGTCTTTAATCAGGCTCGGGTGTAAAACTGCTGCCGTGGTTAAGGCTTGGGTGGGGCTTTGACAGAATTTTTTTTGGGCCTTGGAGGCCTTTAAAGTGACCTGAAATTGTCCACATTGGACAATGGAGACATTAGTGAACAACAGGTCAGATGTGCAAATAGTCCTGTTAATACTACATTCAGTTGGTGGACGTGTTCACACCTGCAGACTGCACATCTTTTCTGCATATACGGTCCACACAGTCATACAATGTTTTCACTCAAATTTATACAGACCCTTGCATCTAAGCGGAAGCAGAACATATGATAACAAATGTACGAAGGAATGATGGAGAAGAACATAACCGTGAATCTGTTTGACTGTGACAGTATGGACAACATGCATGCAGACGAGACAAGGACTGAAGACAAGAGAGGCAGGCTTGGGTTGGTAAGGAATATCTAGTTAGTGGGCAATACAGGCCTTTGTCCAGGTATGAATGAGGACTAAACTGGCCTAGCCTGGACCAGTGGTGGAATGTAACCAAGTACATTTGTAAGTACAAATGTTGAGGTACTTCACAGGTAGTCACAGTGAAACACTGCTTGTATTCATCAGTGCTGGAGGGTAACTAAGTACATTTACTCAAGTTTGTACACTTCAGTACAAATGTTGAGGTACTTGTACTTTACTTGACTCTTTTCTTTTCATGCTACTTTCTACTTCTACTCCGCTACATTTCAGAGAGAAATTTTCACTCCACCTACATTCATCTGACAGCTGTAGTTACTAGTTACTTTACAAATTAAGTGAAATGATTAAACCATTAAACACAGAACTGTTTGGATCGTTTCCATTTTCTGAAATGTGAGGATTTTTCTGCATTGAGTACTTTTACTTTCATACTTTAAGCACATTTTCCTGATGACACTTACATACTTTCACTTAAGTAACATTTTCAATGCAGGACTTTTAGTTGTAACAGAGTATTTTTACAGTGTGGTATTAATACTTTTACTTAAGTAGAGGATCTGAATACTTCTTCCACCGCTGGCCTGGACTAGCCAACTGGCATAGAAGTTCCCTAATTAGTTCCAAAGTCAAAAAGGCGTTTCAGAAGAAAAGTCCAGCTGGAAAATAGAGTGACTAGCTAAGGCTTAACCCCTAAGAGAAGCAGCTGTGATGCAGTGCTGCTGGCTGAAGCCTGCCTCCCTGCGGGGCTCTCTCTCCTCCCTTACTTGTACACAGAGCTTTGCTGTTGAGGATGAGCGCTCCACCATTCGGCGAACCGTGCCAATTAGGTGGCTTCCCTCGAGCACCTGAAGATTCAGCTCAGATTACAGACACCAGGCAACAAGCTTGAGGAACAGCATGATTGGAACAATACTGGAACTGTGCTAGGGGTAAGCTAATAATATTTGTTTTTTTATTTTTATTTTACAGGCTAGTGTCCTTTGGAAGGAAAGGAGAAACATGGGAAAGGAGACAATAACAGGGAATAAAGAAGGGGGGAAGGAAACTCAGGCACTTAATCGACACTGACTGGGTAACAGTGCGTGTGAAATATGTAATGGCAAACAATACTGTGTGTGCATCCTCTTACCTGTTGGTCTAAGTAATCCAGGTTGCGCTGCAGCTGTAGATCTAATATGTCCTCCTGAGCCAAGCAGCAGCAGCGACAGCGAAATACATGGAAATCACACAGATACATACTGTACAGATTGAAGGCTTTCAGGTAGGACAGCAGCAAAGCAAAGCACCACAGCCAATCTGCCAATCACACTGAAGCTCTACAGCTCCTTAGCAATAATCCAACTGTTACACTTTACACTGAATTAAACACCGCTAGATGTTAATGTCTGGGCAGTTTTTGATTAAAAGCTGCTCAATTCACTGCTCTTGGTCTTTTTAACAAACAACAAACAAATGGAAAATATCTTTTATTTCTTAAATGTAATCTCAAGTCTCTGTTGCTAGCTTGTTCTGGGGCTTCATCAGTCTTACTACTTTAAAACGTGTGAATGCTTCTTGCGCTCAGCGCGATCGGGGCGGTGTGGACGGCGTTGATCCGTGCACCTCCAAGATTTTGTACCAACGCGGACATGGTCTCAGACGGTTGTGGCTAGAAGGGATAGAGCTACGGCCGGAATTTACACAAAATTTAGCTCTTTTGCGCTTAATCTCGCAAATTTTACCAAAATCTCGCAACATCTCGGCTAAAATAACAAGATAGTCATTTTAAAACCCTAACCGCGATCTTTTTCCTAAACTTAACTAGTCGTTTTGGTGCCTAAATTTAGCTGTCGTTGCCCAAGCTGTATTCCTTCTAGCCTTAACCGTCTCAGACTGCATTGCGATGATTGGCTACAGGACAGAAGAAGTCCGTTCTTGGATGGTTTGCGGCGACCATGCGCGCCGTCCGTACCGCCGCCGCCGCGCTGACCGCAAGAAGCATGACATCTGTTTAAGTACAGAGACCACCTCTTCAAGGAGGTCTCGGTACACTTAATTGGTTACGCATGCGATTGTTGCATTCACACCTGCCCAAATGAACCGCACTAAGGGGGGAAATCAACTGTAGTGCGATTCAACCGAACTAAATGAGGCAGGTGTAAAGCCCCCTAAGTCACGTGTAAATGTGTACCTCCTATGTGTAAACTAAAACACATACACTCACACACATAGACTCACAAACATATGCACACAAGAGCGGTCTCAGCACCGTGTTAGGGACAGGACAGCAGAGAGGAGAAGAAGAATGAATAGGTCCAGACAAGAGTGGTGTGTGCAGGGTTAGTACAGATATACAGGAGAAACCCCAAAGCAAAGCTACACATACAGTAGCACTGCATTAAGTGCCAGAACTACTGTGGACTGGACTGTGTGTATGACTATATGTTGTCCAGTAGATGGAGATGTGTTACAGCACATTAGAGGCACATACCATTTTATTGTGGATGGAAGGGGATACAGGGTAGTTGTAGTGGTATAATCCTTGGCTTAAGGACCTCCTATCACCAGGGTAGTCATACTGAAGGAGGGAGGGAAGGTAATAAGGAAAGAAGGGAGGGAATAATTGAGGCAAGAATGAATGACAGTTGTTAGACGGAAGTCAGATGAATATGGTTACAGCAGATTAAAACATTAATCTCTCATTCTTTCTTTCATCCCTGTTGAATTCATGAGGATCTGTTTGTGCTACCCACGGTCATTTACAGTCATTTAATTTTAAGATTTAATTCAAAGCCTTTCCATTTTGTTTACTTTCCTAAAATCAAAAGCTGCATTCAGTCTAATTATCAGGGAAAACATGCTGATACAAGCTGGCTCCCATTAAATTTCCTGTTGGTCTCTACGATGTGTAACGTTAGACAGCCAATTAGCAGCATGAGTAGATCTTGGTAGAAGAATGCTGCATGCTTATTGGCTCACACTGACGCTGATGATATTTGCTCCTTAGGTATTGGAATTGGGTATTGAATGACGAGGCATTTTTCAATACTCGATACTAAGGAGGAAATTCGAGGTATCGAAGTTCGGTACCCAGCCCTAGTTTTACGTTTTATATCTACTGTATAATTCTAAGAACACACACTCGTGGTTTTACCTTGGGCGAGCTGAGGGATCTCCGCAGGCTGTAGACGGATGGATCAGCATAGATCACGTCGTCCCTCATCCCCCTTTGAAAGCGGTCGAAGCGGGCAGACGGCGACCGGGCCGGTGAGGCAAAGTTGGGCGAGTAGGATGACGAGGACGGAGACCTGGGCACAGACCTGGAGCGCGGCTGGATGGACAGACGTCTCATGGATGTTTCCATTCCGCCATAGCCCTGCGGCCTCCACTGCTCTCTGGGCATTGTGGGTCCGTACAGCTGATGGGGTCCGTCCCTCAGCGAGTGGCGCTTCTCCTCCACAGTCCAGCGCCGGTCGTAGCCCCCCACAGTAGAGACGGAACAAATGCTGTCGGGTCGGACCCCCGGCGGGTACAGGGCGTACTCCTCCACATACTGGGGGCCACCAGGGTAGCCATAGTAGTCACCCGGGCCCCCCCGGTTCACTGGGTAGTAACGAGACGGGCTGCAAGGACAGGAGATTATTACTTTATCAAATGTCATGTAAAATCATGAAGACAGAGTTTGGTTTGAAGGTGTTTAAACCAGCAGCAGTAGAAATGTTATGTGCAGCCTTTTGGTTTTATTAAACAAAGGCAAGGCTAAAATAAAGAATGAAATGTCATATTTGTCAGGGAGGCCAGCTGTATTTTAACACACATCTCTTGCTACCTTGATAAGATCATTTTATTATAATCTATAACACATTACACATTTATTAATTATGTAAATTGTAAACTCACTGTGTAAGCCACTTTACTAACCAAATACTGTACATGAGGCATTTTGGTTAAGTTTCCTTATTTATAAGATTATGTCAGATGTCAGTGTTTTCCCTCAAGTGTCTACTCTACTCTATGAGTCTATATTATCTATATAATAGAATCTATATTAGTTTTGCCTCTGGAGAGCCTCTGGATCTCAATAAAACTAGTCTCACATTGTCAGCTCCACAGCGCTGTGGAGCTGGTTCTGGCTACACCACACACATATTCTGACATAGGAGGAAAAAAAACACTCTTTAAACCAATCACAATGGTCTTGGGAGGCTCTAAGCTCCGGACGCAGCGAGCGTGGCTCTGCTAAATAGTCTCGGGAAGGAACTTGTTTTGGTGGAACATTTGCACCCTGCAAACGAAAACGCCACATACAATATTAAATGAAGTAAACTGTTCACACAATACAGTAACGTGAGATATTTAAATTAGCTGATACATGGGTAAACCACATTTACATTCCAGATGCATCCAGCGCATTCGTAATATCCGTCTCATTTAGGGTTTTTACCACATTTTGTGACACTTTACGGCCTACGGTCAGCTCTGTCCGTTGTTATGGTTGTTGTACACAAACCAACCAGCATGCCCAGAAGAAAAGCCCACATTTTTGGTCAGAAGGAGAAACATTATGAAAGACTTGGGTATCAACAGGTTTTTGGATATGCACAACGCCGACCTTTTCAAGAAGCTAGTTGAAAGAATTAATTATTTTTTGAATTTAGTTCATGAGCGAAATATAACGGCTATTTTAGACAGCAAAAATCTAAGAAATGCCATAACGTGCATCTGCATCGTCGTTGTTGTCTTATTATAGCTTGATATGTCGCTGTCAGCGGCGAGATCCATTTTGGCGAGCAAAACTTTCTTCGCAAATGTTGGCTTGAATGTTGTGCGATTCAGTGCGAAAATGAATGGAAACACCTTCAAATGTATCAAATCTGTTCGATATACCAGTTTGACTGCAAAACAGCATGTGATGTCATTAGGCACAGGTTTTTATTGGCTTTAAAGCCGTTGGATGGAAACGCACTTTCACCGGTTTTATTTGCATGGATGTTTTTAGCGAACTTCAGATAATTGGATTGACAAAAGTGGATGGAAACACAGCTAGTCGTTACCGTATCCCCATGACCACTGCAGCATCATCTAAAGCTAAGTGCAAAGAACAAGACTGAAGAAGATCACTACTTTTATTATTAATATTGAAATATTATATTTAAAAGTTTAGTATTAACATTCCTGTAGTCATTAACATTGAATAAAACTACAATTAGTACATACTAAACATTATAATGTAGCACTGCTAGCTGTTTCTGCAATATGAGCCATCACTGGACAATATTCTGCGCTATGCATATTTATTTAGTACTCTGTGTCACCTCCTACTGTGCAATATGAGCTGCTGTAACACAGGAATGTCCCCAGTGTAGGATTAATAAAGTCTATCTTATCTGGTCTTATCTTACTATGAAGCTCCTTCAGCAGCAGACTGATGCACCGCAGGTCCTTCATTCCAGCAGCAGTCAAGACTCTTTAATGCAACATCATAATGTAGCACTGCTAGCTGTTTCTGCAATATGAGCCATCACTGGACAATATTCTGCACTATACATATTTATTTATTTATTACTCTCTGTTACCTTCAACTGCACAATATTTCATTTCTTTTTATCTGTATATCTGTGTTTATATACTGTCTGTTTATATAAGGGTGTTTATTGTGTAAATATGTTTATTTTATTACTATTATTATAATAACTAATTCTGTTTTTTTTATTTCTTATACTTTATGTATATTTTTCTCCTATGTTTACTTAATGTGTATTTGTGTTATTCTGATGTGTGTACATTAATAAAGTCTATCTCTCTTATCTTATCGTTCTTCTCTTTATTTAACCAATTGTTTTTTTTTATCCTCTTCCTTTTCCTTTTCTTCTCTCCAATAATTATTTAATTCAACTTAAAGCTTTAGTGCGTAACATTTTTATAATAATGAACATTACATTCAAGCCATTGCCAAATGAGTTGCTATGAAGCTATCAGCTCCACACAACTCTCTCTGTATTTCTCAGCATGGCTGTGTTTAGAAACTAGTGTCGTCTAGTGACTTGAGTAAACTCGAGGGAAGATAATGACCTCTTCTGAAGAGTTCATCATGTTTTTTAATCCTCTGTGTCCTCCTTGAGCTGCTAGCAACTGCGTGAAATGCGGGTTGAGGTGGTGTGTGATCACGGAAGGCTTGTATCATGTGGACATGCCGACAGAATTGTTGTCATTACTTAGAATTCCTCATGGGGGAGACAGAAACTACGCACCATAGCTTTAATTCTTCAGTGTTCCTGTCTGTGTTATATTATTATATATATACCCTATTTTATACCACTATGACCCCTGTGTTTTGTTTCCTTTGTCATTGTTTGATGTTATTTGTTAGCACGTTTGTTCTGTCTTGTTCAATATCACCAATAAAAGTAAAAATAAAGAGAGAGAGAGAGAGAGAGAGAGAGAGAGAGAGAGAGAGAGAGAGAGAGAGAGAGAGACGGGTGTCATGTTCTACCTGTTGAGGTCCTCCTGTGAGGCCATGCCCCGCCGCTGGTTGACCCACTGCTGCAGCTGGGCCATGGAGCTCTTCCTCTGGGCCACCCTCTCTGGAGCCGTCCGCGGCACAAAGCCCCTCCTCAGCACCACATTGTCCTGCTGCTCCCTGGGCTCCCGCGTCGGGCCGACACCCCCCTCCGGGGGTCCCTGAGGGGTACGGTGTCCGCTGTGACTCCTGGAGAGAGGGGCTTGGCTGTGGCTGTTGTGGGGCGCGGCGTTGCGAGTGCCCCAACCGTTTGGATGTTGACTCGGGTGAGGGGCGTGGTCAGGACCAGGTCCTCCGCCTTCGTCTTCGCCGTCTCCGCCGCCTTCTCCTCGTCTGCCGTAGTTCTTTGTGCCCTCCTGGTCGGAGCAGGGGGTGGAGGGCGGGGGGGTCTCGAGGCTGTTCACCCCGTTGATTTTAGGGTAGGGGGGGAAGTCATTGTCCGTTTCATTGTGTGCTTGTGTGTGTGGATGCTGCGGGGTCTGTGGGTTGGGTGCCTTGGTCACCATGGTGTGGTTGAGATCAACTGTGGCGTCCGAGTTTATTCTGAGAAATTATAAGGGAAAAGAGAGCATGAGAATACATAGGCAACTTTGATTTTTAGTAGTAGAAAATCTTAACACCAGGCCAAGTAACTGAGTCCATGATCAACACTTATAATAATCCTAGTGGTGGCCAAATGAAGCCCCATAAAGTTCAAGTTAATGATGCATTTTCTTTATTTTCTGAGCCCTCTAGATGGCGCTTTCTGTTTAACAAAAGGTTGAAAGCACACCGAACTGCCATTCCTTGGGCCTTTTTTGAAACCAAAAGCGCCATCTCCGCCTCAAACGCTGTAACCATACATCCCTGGTTCTGGGCTACTTTAGATACGTGGATGTGCAACATGGCAGGTTCTGTGGAAAATGGACCTTTCAGGTGATTATACACTAAAGAAAACATAATTTCAGTAAGATTTCAGTCAGATCTTAAATAGTCTCGCATTGCCAGACCTTCCTCCACAGCGCTGCGAAGGAGGGTCTGGCTAGTCCACACAGCATTCTGGGATGGGAGAAAAATGTGCTCTGGTTTATTGGCATTTCTTTAAACCAATTACAATCGTCTTGGGTGGTGCTAAGTGCCGGACGGAGCCACGGTGCCTCTGCAAAATAGCCTCGGAACTTGTTTTGGTGGAATATGTGTACGTTCAAAAGTTGTTTTAGAGTGTGCAACAGAAAACTCAGATTGGACAGATAGTCTAGCTAGCTGTCTGGATTTGCCCTGCAGAGATCTGAGGAGCAGTTAACGCTGTGAGTTTAGAACGCCAACACAAAGAAAGAGGAAGGTGACGGACATCCGGCTGAAAAGAGTGACATCCAGCGGCATTTCCGGCAGCACCGAAGCAATCCCGGAAGTGGAACGTCGTGGATGTAGACCACATCTCAGAAAGACTTTCAGAAATCGTACACACTGATGCTTCAAGATATAAACAGCACATAGTAGCCCATACAATATTGCCAAGACTATATTTGACAGGCACGATTAAATATGATTGCCTATAATGTACGTCCAGCATGGCTCCGTGTGTGTGTGTGTGTGTGTGTGTGTGTGTGTGTGTGTGTGTGTGTGTGTGTGTGTGTGTGTGTGTGTGTGTGTGTGTGTGTGTGTGTGTGTGTGTGTGTGTGAGAACAGCACCTATGTGTTGGCTGGATGATGACCTCTGCAGCCTCGCTCATAGCTCTGATCCACCCTTCCTGTTCCTCATGGCTGTCTGCGCTGAAGTAGTACGTCCTGGTGCCGGCGTGCTCCGCCTGCATGCAAAACACAACAGGATCCTTCAACTCGCCGTCCTCACCCTCCTCCTTTTCCGAATTCACCTACAGAGGGAGACAAAACACACAGAGGCAGCACACATCAGTAACAGTTGTAGAGCCATGCCCGGTATTGTCCGACTCCACACTCCCAGCATCTCTATCAGCACAAACTTCCATCTCCTCATGCAACCAAGAAGCATGCTACTGAAGATGTCCAGGTAAAAGGTCATTCTGGTTCATTATTATAACTAAACCACTTTATTATTAAAAAAACTATTCAGAAACAAATATGTGGCTATGAGCTGGACCAGTGATTTTTCGTTTGGTTGTTTTTTGTTTGTTGACTGTTAAATGGTTTTTGGTTCCTCTGTTCAGACTATTTTGGTCTTGCTTTTGTCTAAAAGGATTGATTTGTTCAAGCCGGCCGAGTTGAACATGGACACTGATGGATTTCTCTATTATCTATGAATAATGTATGAAAATTAGGCGTGGTAGGTTCTCAACTTTTTCCTACCCCTTTTGAACATCAACAATATTATTTTAGTTGCTTATTTGTAACTTATTTGTTGCTGAGGATCCTGTTTGTTTTTCTTTTTTATTGCTTATAAGTTTGACTTTATGTTTGTATCTTTTTAGCACGTTCAATAAATTGACAAAAAAAATAAATAAAACATACGGACGTCGAACTGAAAGAGTACACCTGACAGGGTGCTTATACTGTACTCCACTGAAAAACTGAAAACTATGAACGCACAACTACTGTGAACTAAGTACAGTAGACCAAAGTGCGTCAGGAAGTGCGTCTCCAAACTGAGATGGACGACTGCAACGGACAGTTTATGTACAGATTGGAAAGCCCTTTGAGGCACATTATGAGTTATGATATTGGGCTGTATGAATCAAATTGACTTTACTTGAGTTTGGGTAATCATTTGATAGCCTTCTTTCTTTATCTCTCCTAAATAAGTGTGTCTAACATAGGGGATTGTTTCCAACCTGGCTACATGTCGGACTGCTCACGCGTCATGCACTTTTTTAGCAATGCCACCGTGTTCCCCGATCTAAGCAATTAACTTTGTGAGCATAATGTTGCTGTTACTAATACAATTAATGGACATAAATACAAAAATAAGACCCAAGTTGTGATAAACCAGAATTATCCTTTAATGACATCAAAGCACAATCCACTGGTCAACTGTTCTCACATTAAAGCTACACTCACTGATTCTGTTACAGTTCCAAACAGCACCCCTTAATCCTGAAATATCCTCCCAGCTCGTCTTATATTTTAAAACTCAAACCAGTTCACAGTTAAGTTTTAAAACATTATAGGGTTCGTAGCAGGCCCCCAGGAATTGCGCAGGCTTTGAAGCCAATTTGACATAGCGGCCAAACAGTGGAACTTCTGTGTCCATCACATGATGCCATGGGGCCCAGAAAGACTTTTCCCCATAGACTTACATGACGAAAGAGGCGTCTGTAAATCAGTGGATAAAAGCGTCACAACCAGGGCCTGAAGTTTTTGGCAACCAGCCACTGTGACAGCATCTGTGTGTCCCTTCACATGTGGCAAATCCACCTGCCACACATGCTTTTTACCAGAAAATTTGTTTTGTGAAATACAGGAAATGCATCAGCATCGTTCTTGAACTTGGTAAGAATACACATTTAAGTGCTGTCAAGTTATTAATGTAATCAATATAATTAAGGACTCTTAGCATATACATTTTTTTAAATCTTTTTATTTATTCTTTTCAACATGTTTTAGCTCAAATCCGAGGATATGGCGGACTTTGTGCAAAAAACAACTTATGAATCACTTAATTCTAATTGGCTACCCGCCAATTTGCCCGCATCTGGTGTGTGGTCGGGTGTTCATTTCAGGCCCTGTTCCCAACCCCCGCAAAATGACTTGTTTCGCTATTAGTATTTGATCCATACGGTCTGATAACATTTGGAAAGTCTAGAAGAGCTGTACGATTAACTCATTTTATCCCTATTTAAGTTAGAGGAGTACTAGTCTATGTACTTGATGTTCCACTTCAGGGATAGCTCCGGTGCCGCAGGAAATTCTGCCGGATGCATGTATTTTCGCCGATGTCCGTTTCCTTCCTCTTTCTTTGTGTTGGAATTCTAAACTCCGGTGGATTCGTGAGGACTATGGTTAACTGCTCCTCAGATCTCTGCAGGGTAAATCCAGACAGCTAGCTAGACTATCTGTTCAATCTGAGTTTTCTGTTGCAAGACTAAAACAACTTTCGAACGTACACGTTCCCACAAAACAAGTTCCTTCCCGAGGCTATTTCGAAGCGGCTCCGTGCGGAGCTTAGTGCCGCCCATGACGATTGTGATTGGTTTAAAGAAATGCCAATAAACCAGAAAAACTAGAGCATGTTTTCTGAATGCTGTGTGGACTAGCCAGACCTTCCGCCGCAGCGCTGTGGAGGAAGGTCTGGCAAAGCAAGAGTAGCGGAATGCTAAACAGGAAGTTTTAGGCTTGCGGAGGTCTCTAGTGCCCCTGCTCTATGGGCCACACAGCGAAGAAGCAGTAAGTAGGCCATTTTACACGCAGAAGTTGAACTTTTTCGGCGTCATGCGCCACTGAGCAACTCTCATAGGAATAAATGGGGCTCTGCCTCGAATGCTGTATCCAGGTCTTATTATACATCCATGGTTTGTAGAGGTGGTATTGGTTGCAATAACAAAATCAGTGTGTACCTTTGACATACAGATTTGACATGCAGTCAACTAAACAACCAAAACATAACAAGACAAGACTGTCATGCATGAATCCTTTGGTTTCCAACTGGTATGCGGACATGCAGTACAAGAGACGTAAACATGCATTCTTTACAGACAGGACAGATCATCAAAAGGAAGGATGGTAAAACATCAACACTGTACCTACTGTACTTTCTACCACGACAGGAGACAGCCAGGGCCGGCAGACCTCACAGGGGTGGACAGAGGTGGGAGGGAGAGGAGACAATGAGGGGAGGGGGATATGGTGTGGTAAATGTTAATGGTTGTGGTGTCAAAGGTCACAGGTCACTGCTGTTAAGCGCGATGTCAGGGCCTGAGTATCAGTGGTGGAAGTAATCAGATCCTTTACTTCAGTAAAAGTACTAATACCACACTGTAAAAAGTAAAAGTCCTGCATTGAAATGTTACTTAAGTAAAAGTATGTAAGTATCATCAGGAAAATGAAGTCAAAGTATTAAAAGTAAATCAATGCAGAAAAACGCTCCCATTTTAGAAGCTGGAAAGGATCCAAACAGTTGTGTGTTTAATGGTCTAATCATTTCAGCTGGACTTGTAGGCCGTTATATTGTAGGCTAGTTTCATTTATAATAAAACATCAGATTTTATAAAGTGCATGTGTTTTGTGTGCAAAAATCAGAATTTGTAAAGTAACTAGTAACTAAAGCTGTCAGATGAATGAGTAAAAAGAGTAAAAAGTACAATATTTCTCTCTGAAATGTGGCGGAGTAGAAGTAAAAAGTGGCATGAAAAGAAAAGACTCAAGTAAAGTACAAGTACCTAAAATTGGTACTAAAATACAGTACTTGAGAAAATGTACTTAGTTACCACCGCTGCTGGAAATATTTTCTATTAGGCAGTGGCTGTCTATTATTAGAAGAGGAGAGATGGTTAAAACATCTGGAGCCTTTAAATAGCTTACATTACAAAGAAGATACAGACTGTAAGAAACGGTTTTTGAACTCTTAAAAGACATCGTTTTAGTGTTGACTTTTGAGGACATTTAGGTTCCCAATGTTTTTCAGAGCCATATTCAATGTGAAGGGACACAGGTTTCAAATGCAAGTCCACATGGACAACTGACAGTTAACAAACACATTGTCCCTATGGACACTAACTGTGCATAAGTCACTAATGAGGGGGAAACCTTGTATGGGTAGATAGTCATGTTTAGAGAAATGCTAATGTGACCCCAGAGACACCTTCCTTATTTCTCAAAAATAAAAATAATTAAATAAAACATACTAATAGTGTAATAATCACAGTTACACAGCAATAAATTCAGCTGATGCCATCGAATTATGTAATATGTAAGTCAAAACAATTTCAGAGATGTACCACAAGAGGACAGCACAAGCAAATAAGTTGGCCAAAGATATCATTCACTGTTCATTTAGTAAGCATTCGCTGTGGCCTTTTCTGACTGATTCTCCAATCACCAAGAGATGAAATGTCTTTTACGTAAAACGTGAGATTAACACGCCAGGCTACAATCTGCAACACTGACTGCACATGAGCTCCAAACTGTCGTAAACTGAAAATATATCCTGAAACACGATCTCTAAATCAGGGAGGTCAAACTAAACTTCACTACAGGCCACACTGGAAAATGAGAATCACATCATGGCCACGACATGTAGAGTTATTGCTTTTATTTCATTCAGATTCAGATTAGGCCCTAGGCGGTTTTAAAATTGCATCGGGATTTATTTTTATCTCAACCATCCACCACACTTTTCTGTAGTTTTGCTCTCATGTCCTGTGCTTCTGTAAGTGTCCTGATGATTGGATTTTCACATATGGTTCATCAATATTTCATCTCTTCCAGACAGCTTGTAGTCCAAAGCCTAGAAAGTATGTGGGTTCATCTTAAAAGTTCCATTCCCTTTTCCTCACAGGGTGATCAATTTACGAGGAAAATAATGTCTGTGGATCCCATGAGGCTTAAAACATTTATTAATTGCTTGTGTGGTCAGTTTTCTTTTGCTTCAGAGCTGATTATCTTCTTAGTTAAAAAAACAAAACATGCAGAACTGCCATTGCAAATGTGAGCAGAGCAAACATCCATGTTGCTCTACACAAATACTCCATCCCTGTACTCCTTTCTGCAAATGAGATCTGATTCAATTGCATCTAATCTCATTTTGATCTCATGTGAATGATAGTGATCTGAATCCATGCAGTCCTACTCCTGCTTTTACCAATTCCTCACCAACAATACCCTCTCCTGCCCTAAAACAGTGCGTGCAAGTATGTATAAAAGATGTGTAGACATTGCATTTCAAACACATTTTCAACCATAAACCTCCTAAACCCTCATTTCTAAACAAAACAATATAGTGATGATTGTTTAATGAAATTGAGAGAAATAGGGCTGCACGATACTGTATATCATTTTTATTGTCATCGCGATATCAACTGCTGCAATAAATGCATCGCGAAAGACACTCAGAGACCATTTCTGTTGGTTGAAAGAAAATTGCACTTTAAAATGTAACTGTCATTCTTGTTTTAGTGGTGCCTTTTATATTCAATTCAATGTTCAATTTCTTCAATTTAGAGAGTGTTTGATTGAACAAGCAATCTCGCAATTTGTTGTATTTTAGCGGAATACTAATCTGTTTATTTATCGCAAGTAATATTGTTATAGCGATGTTCAACAATGCCTATTTTCCTCATATGGTGCCCTGGAAAAAATTATATATTTTGTTGTGTATGTGTGGTAAAGATGCTGTCAGTGTGTCGACACATTGGTTCTAGATTCGACCTTGGCTACTGTAGTGTGTGTGTGTGTGCGTGTGTGTGTGTTACTGCCATAAGACAGCAAGAGGAGATGATGTCACTGATAAACACGAGTCACTTCCTTCCACGGTGGAGCCCTCTGAGGCGCCGCCTTGAACAGTGACGCGAGATAATGCAATTGGCTGAAATGGCTGTATAGTAAGAGGCAGCAGTAACCTAGCAACGGAGGGTATGTGTGTGTGTGTGTGTGTGTGTGTGTGCCCTCCTTTGTCCTTCCTTTGATTATTCAGGGAGAAGGATGGATGGAGGAGAGAGGAAAGGTGACAAACATCAACATTATCTCTCACACAGGAAGGAAAAGACAAAGTACAAAAAAAGAAAGCAACAGCAAGAGATGATCGGATAGGAAATAAAATGAGAAAAGATAAAATGAAAAGACAAAAAGAGCAAAGGAGCAAGGGAGGAAATCGGGGAGCTGGAAACTAAAGATGGAAAGGAGGAGTTGAAGAAAGGACAGACGGATGGAAGGACGACGAAAGTAAAAAGCAGATTAATAAATACAGTGAGAAAAGAAAGAATGAAAAGAAGGGCTGGGACAAGGGAGGAAGAGAGGAGGGGTGAATAGAAGGACAGAAGGATGGGAAACCCAAAGAAAAGACAGAAAGAAAATGGAGGAAGAAAATAAGCCGGAGAAAAAGGATCACATTAAGGGAGGCAGCAAAAGAAAAAAAGTGCTAACTGCTAACAACAGTGTGTATATTGTTGCTGTGTTTATGACACATTCATAAGTGAAAGCTATATAATATATGGAAAGTGTTTAGTAAATACTTTCTTAGACATCTGCAGGTTCTTCAGAGCTTCCTGTCCAGCTGCTAAATTTAGATGTGTGTATACAGTACACTGTACAGTTACGTGTTACGTGTGTGTGTGTGTGTGTGTGTGTGTGTGTGTGTGTGTGTGTGTGTGTGTGTGTATCTGCCATACGAGTCAGCTACACTGTACCTGGCTGTATTATAAGTGTGTCTACGAAGAAAAATGTGTGTGTCTGTTTGTATGTGTAAACGTTGAGTACATGATGTACCTGACTAGGCAAACATGCCCTCCGGTCAGGAAATGCAGCTCTCAGTCGGTGTGTCATACACACGTACGCACGCACGCGCACGCATGCACGCACGCACGCACGCACACACAGCATCTCACTATCACCAACATTATCCACGTTCATATTTAGATGCAACAACTGATATATCCAGCTACGAAATAGCCTGACAGTCTGAAGTTAGAACAGAAGTACAAAGAGCCGTTACTATGGAGTCTTGTCTCGTCTCATTGGTGTGAACTGGCAGGTTTCAGAACGCTGCAGACCGGCGCGTTGCAGGTAGTTGCAAGTTTCATCTCGTCACAAATCTTTGTTCTGAACTGGGCTTCACAGGTTAAATGAAAAAGTCCAACCAGTGAAGTCATCTAAACTTTTTCCTGTCCTATCAAATCAAACTCTGCTACATATATGATACATATAGTCACACTGGTTTAAGATTTTTTCTGAACTGGCTGATGTCCTGCCACAATTACCTGTTTAAATTGTGGAATTACATCGCATTGAGGAAGTGATGATACTGTTTTCGGGGACATTCTAGGGTTGTGTTCAGACCAAATTCTCTAACGCAGCCCCCTTATTTATTTCAGTCGGACAGTGGCGGTCCCAGAGCAGAGGGCTCCGGCCAAAACAAATGGTTATCCGACAAATGCAATGTTGATGTGGGGTAATTCTACTGTTTATCTGTTTATTAAGTCTTATATCCAGTGTGCAGTGTTTGGTGTCACTAGATTAACAGCAGCCCCCAGACTCAACCATGTCCACCTCATCTAACCTCCACATGTATTGACTACACTCTCTATGAAGCCAGACCACTTTGAAAACTGGCCAGACTGTTCCCAGGGCTGAGCAGCAGGCTGTATCTTACCAACCTGTGGATGTACAGTATACCGGGTAGTTGTTTTATTGACACTGGGAAGTTGGCACAGATTTTAAAATATACACTGATGTCAATCAGAAGCATACAGTACCACTAACCTCAGTCCGTGTTGGTCAGGTTTAAGACCATTGAGGTGGGATCTTTTAAATGTTTGATAATGACTCACTTGTGTAGTGCATTTCTGCTTCAATGGTTTCTCTGCAAAACAGTCCTCCATTATTGCTATGGTTGTTCACAGTCTGCTGCAAGACCTTAATTCACATCTTCCAGTTCTTGTTCTGAATATACAGTGTAGACTTGTGTTAGTGTGTTTGAACATGTATTCATTAGAACATGTTCCATCAGCAGCAGTCACTTTAAAAGCATTGGAATGCTTCTCCAACTGTCGTCACAGACAGATTTCACTGTGCAGGTACAGGATATGACTAACACTAATATACCAAGTATACTGACTCATACATGCTTTTTAAACACTGTCATCTAAATTTGGACTGTGTACCCTGCCTGTGCCAGGGCACACAGGCACACCTCCTCTCGCTACACCCCAGCAGCAAGAAGGGCGGTCCGGTAGGACACCTCACTCATGCCACTCAGAGAACAGGGGTTTACGAAAGTTACCTAAAGTTCTCTTTCATCAACCGGCTGCTCTCAGTATCAGATCCCGACGCACCAGGCACGCTTTAGCATCTGCATGGGACGCACCGGGCAGAGCAGCAGCTCAACCGCGGCGCTGTAAGATGATGTAGTAGGTTGGGTCGGTGGATGGGTCAAACAACACAGGACTTTCACCCAGGAGAGCGAGGTTCATGTCACTGAAACGTACATTTTGTAAACCCACCCAGGATCCTTCCCAAACCCTAACTAAGTGGTTTTACCCTGTCCAATCTTTTATGTTTAGCGTACATTCACACACTGCGGCGGCAAAAACGTAAAGTCTTTCCATTCATTTTGAATGGGGGGAGCTGGAAAAATCTGCAGCAGCCTGTGGCGAAAAAATTTAACCGGTGATCAAACTTGTCAGTGTGTTTTGAGGCGGTGTGAGAGTCCCGTACAGGACACAGGAAACACCACTGCCTCTATTGCTGCCACAAGAATGTTTTTAAACACCAAACAAAAGCACTGAACTGCCCAGGAGTTTGTGGAACAGCTGAATGTTTCCTCGGTCCCTCCGTCTCTTTTCTTTCTTGTGCTACATTGGGGGGGGGGGGTTAAAGAACACTACAGGACTTCACACAAATGGGCCGTTTCAGTGACACTCTCACCGCCGCACAACCCTGCAGCGAATCATCGGATAGATTCCTTTGGTCTAAACGTGCCCTCAGCCTGGTTCTTAGTATTGCTGAACTCTCTTTGCACCTCGAGTATTCCCAAGTCCTGTGTTCAGAAGAGGTTCAGCTAGCAGCGGACACGGATGAATGTCGGCTCAGTCACTGACGTGAACACAAGAACGGAGAAAAAGCAGCACAAAAGCCCCAAGGGAAGGAACACTCGTCTTTTCACAGCCACCTGATAGTTCTGTTTGCTGTCAGGAAGGGAGAGGCTAAGCCCAGCAGCGCACACATCACACATACACACCTACACACCTACAGGTGTTAACCCTTTGACTCTGGCTATTGAGTCATGCACACTTACATACATACACCTAAAGCCCTTGTTTTATAAGTTACCCTATGAGGGTTAATGAGAACAAGGTATTTAAGACTTTTATGAGTTTACTTTTTTTTTTTTTTACGGTTCTTGGTTTTACCCACACTCTGCTGGCATCATTCTCTTACTGTGGCATTTCTCTTGCAGCAGAAACAAAGGTAAGTGCACTTTTCTTGGAGAACTAAAACACCCGTAGGGCGTGATTTAAGATTTCTAATGGTAACATTCTGAACTTTGGTTACGACTACATACCGGTGTTTGGGTTTGATTCGAAGACTGAGACATAACAAACCTTCAGTTGGACAAAGATGACTCTCCTTACTGAATGACGTCGGACACACCTCTACGGAGTCGGGTAGTAAAGCTGCAGGTACAACAGGTTTCGACAGCTCTCTGACTGAGCTGCTGATTGAAAGCAACATTACCAAAAAGCAGAGATCTCTGATTAAAGTGAACAACTCGGCTGGACGAACAAAAGAACAGGATTTCTTTCGTTAAACAAGATTAAAAAAAGTCTGCATTCTTGTCAGAGCCACTAATCTCGCAAAAACACAGGCCCTGTCAGACTGAGCTGGATATGAGATAAAAGATCAAAGTCATCTGATTATGAATTCATTTTCCGATCTGACAGCACCTTTATGTTACGACTGAGTTGGTTATCTAGGATGATGAGACCTTTGCATCTTAGCCATCCCAGCAACATGGTTCTATCAATGTTTACAACTACTGGATACATTGAAATTTGGTACAGATATCCATGGTGGTAATCTCTGGATTTTTTCTGTAGCGCCAGCAGCACATGGTTTGGCACCAAATTGTGTACAGACATCCATGCTTCCCAGAGGAAACACAATATTTCTGATTCTCTGACTATTCTTCTTGAGCTAACGTGCAATTTTGTGTAAAATGTCCCAACAACTATTGAATAGATTGCCATGAAATCTGGTACACACATCCATGACACCCTAAGGGTGAATTGTAATAACTTGATCTTTGTACTTTTTATCTAGCACCATCATCAGGTCAAAATTTCCATTTGTCCAATAGCCTACTTTGGTTTATGACCAAATACTGTAGCTGCAGAACTAATGACATTTCCAGCAGCTGCCTATTTTGTATTTAGCGCTAATTAGCAAATATGAACCTGCCAACCGGCTAAACTAAAATGGAGAACATGGTAAACATCCGCAGGTTACCATTGTCATTGTGAGCATGCTAACATTCTGACATTAGCATTTAGCCTAACAGCCACTAGTGGAGACTGTTGAAAGATACAGGTTTATAGTTAAATAATTTCCAAAACAAAGAGACTTACTCATCAATATTCAAAAACAAACATGAAATGGGACAAAAGGAAAACAGGAATAAAACCACTGACCAGATCAGCAAATATAAAATAACCAAATTTCCCCATGAATAATAAAGCCAGAACAATTTGTCACATAGACAGAACTACGGCACATATCAAGTGTAAGAGTATTATGAGCAGAAGTTTTGCACATTTAGATTAATTCAATCAACTTATTGTTATGTCACGTGACTTTCAATTGGTGACCATATTTTAGAAAACCATCTATGCATCCAGTATATTCCTGATAAGGATTATGCATTGGGCCAAAGACAGAGCAACCCCTGAGACAGATCACTAGTCTTTATGTATTGAATCAGATACAGACAAACATATTCATGTACACAAGCTGTCACATCTGAGGGAAGAATCTTGAAATGATTGTGTAGCCTTTGGCCTGCTGAAGGCCACACCTGCGCCTCCTCCCTCAGAGACTGAGTCTGCAGAGGATTCACAATAGATGCACTGTGACTTCGCAACCCGAGCTGCACGCACAAACATATCAAGTGGCTGACCTGCAATCAACAGCCTTAACGAGCTGCAATCATCCTGCGCTACATGTCTTAGGGTGACAAGATACAATGCAGACTAGAGTTGAATTATACAGCCAACTTGTTTATTTTGTTTATATGCATTCATTGATTTATATTTTTCAAAGCTGTTTCCCTTGTGATCAGGCACAGAAAAAAAATGTTTCAATACATCCAACATAAAGGGCGACATAAGGGACTAGTTTATGTTTTTGTGTTGTTCTCTCTCTCTCTCTCTCTCTCTCTCTCTCTATTCAATTCAAAGGAGCTTAATTGGCATGAAAGTTTTAATAACCATGTTGCCAAAGCGTCAACATACAATATGTCCAAATATTCAGACAAAACACAATGAACAGTTATATGAACATTAACACAATATTAGGATGATTTACATTAATTATATAAATCTATTTGTATGACAAATATGAAACACAAATATGAAAACAAAAGTTATTAAGCAATATGAAGGAAAACCAAATAACAATAATAAAAACAAATATCTCTCTCTCTCTCTCTCTCTCTCTCTCTCTCTCTCTCTCTCTCTCTCTCTTTGTGTGGAGGAGCCAACTTTAAACGCGGTGTTTACAGCCACCAATCGGAAAAGTAACGTATTATTCCTTTAATTACATACTTCTGTAAATAGGCAACATACACAACACTGTTGAATTCTAATGACATGCACTTTACTGTCTTCTTTATCTGATGCTGTCATCAAGAGCAATAATCAGAGGGGGAAGAGGAGCAGGCTCAGTGTCTTGCTAGGAGGATCATTTTAGGTTATTACAACTTGACTGGTATTAAACAAGCCAAGAATTTAGCCCGATTATTTAAAGCCTGCAGCTTATAAATGTCAGCAATGATCCCCCACTGCACAGAGAAGTTGGGCATAATAATAATAAGAGTTTGGGTACTAACTAGGGGTGTAAGTCACAAGTTTTATCACGATACGATAATAAATCGATTCTTTGGACAACAATATGATAGCTTCTGATATCACAAAGTCTGCCACGATACTATTTCAATTTTTCTCCATTCAGGGACCTTCGATCGATATGAGATGATGTCATTAATGTCTATTAACACACGTGTATCAACTCACAAAAAGTTAAAACATGTTTGACTAACCTGAGGGTTTGATTAAAACCTGTCTGATCAGCTGACTTCTTTCAATGTTGCCATGTTACCCAAAGCGCAGCACTTTACTTGGTGAAAACAGTGTTAGTATTTGGGATAAGAGCCAACACAGGGACAATAAGCTTATAATAGTTGTAATAAAGTGGAATAATCCAATAAGGACACATGAAATCAGATATGACGCTTTCCAATAAGATGACAAACATTCCTCTGGTGCATAGCGTCTGGAAGAAAGCAAAGCACATGTTAACTGAAAAAAGGAGAAGCTTGTTTTCCAAGTTGTTGTTACGTAAGCCAGGACGCAGACATGCTGCTGTGTGTTATTCAAGCGGTAACAACTCCTACATTCATTCAATGTTGTCAATTGAGTTACATTCCTTTTGCATTTGTGTACAGTTAGGACAGAAATGTATCTCCAAAGAAGGAAATTTCATAAAAAAAAAGAAAGAAAAAAAAGAAGAAAAAAAAACGGCAGTTCATACTGTACATTTAGACAGATAGCAGCGGGACCAGAGGCCGCGGCCTGCTATGTTTTTGTCACTTGTGGGTAACTGACACTTGTCCTAAACAGAAGTAGTTGGACAGGAATTATCAGACACCTTTGAAGGTGGCGTGTTGGAACAGGAGAGCAGAGAATCAGAGCCTCGCCCCTCTGCTGCCCTGAGGGACCTCGTCCAATAAGACAAAACACGAGTAGCCTCCCTCTGGGGAAAACACACACACTCTGCTTCATCTGGCCAGCATGCACAACAAGTCTCAACCACTCCTGTCACTCAACGTAATATAAAGCTGAATACCAACGGTGGAAGAAGGATTCAGTTCAGATATCATCAGGAAAATGTATACGTAAAGTATTACAAGTAAAATTACTCAAAGCTGGACTTGTAGGCCGTTATATTGTTGGCTAGTTTCATTCATAATGAAACCATCGTATTTTATAAACTACATGTGTTTTGTGTGCAAAAATCTTAATGTGTAAAGTAACTAAAGCTGTCAGATGAATGTAGTGGAGTAAAAAGTACAATATTTCTCTCTAAAATGTTGCGGAATAGAAGTAGACAGTGTCATGAAAAGAAAAGAGTCAAGTGAAGTACAAGTACCTCAACATTTGTACTGGAGTGTACAAAATTGAGTAAATGTACTTAGTTACGCTCCAGCACTGATGAATACAAGCAGTGTTTCACTGTGACTACCTGCACTATGTGTAGTGTAAATACCTACAGTATAAACTCTCAGCTGCCACCAGAACATGCCTCAGGATTTATTCATGTGTGTTCCCTCCACTCCCTGGTCAGCTAAGCGGACATCGTCTGACTCTGATGGTAGCCTCGTCTTAGGCTACATCCACACTACTACCTTTTCATTTTCAAGCTGCATTTTGAGACAAAAACAATCTCCGTTCACGAGTTTTAGCTCCAGTAGCGGAACTAATCTGCGTCCATATTAACACGTCTAACACATATCACATGGCCATTCACACACACTGGGCATGCGCGTGAGGGTGTAAACAGGAAGCAGATTGTCTGACGTTACTCTGCGGTTAAAAATCATAGATGTATACGTTGAAAATACAGAAAATACTTTGTTGAAAGGACTACAATGGTGAAAAGTAAGAGCAGAGATGGAACTGTTACTGAAAGGTACGTAAGCTACCTAACCGATAAGACTGACTGACGTGCGTCCTCGTTTCCAAAAGTCTCCGTTTGTGCCCGTCCAGACTACAAAGCAACCCTGGAGTTTTCAAACCATGGGCAGCAGTGTTTCCAAATGTCTCCGATTTAGGGGCTCGGAAACACGAGAAGAGTGTGAACGGGAGGCGTGAACTTTGAAAAAGATATTCGTTTTTTTAAACCAAAACATAGTAGTGTCTTTAACATCTTCAAAGCAGCTCACAGCTGCAGCACACCTGACATGTTGACATGTACCGTAGTGGAGGGTTAAGCCACATACAGGTCACAGAGTTTGCTACCATTGTAGTAGTTTGTATATGGTGGTACAGTACATTATGGCATGCTGTTTAGAAAATGACAGAAAAACACTTGAGCCTTGCTGAACTTTTGCCACATTGCAAAGCAACATCCTGTTTTGGCCAATCATACATGTACATGCAAGAACATTCATTGTGGAGTACTTTAAAATGTGAGCGGACTGTCACAATAAAAGATAGAATAATTGCCGCCAGGATACATTTCCGGAGTTGTAACCAAACTGGCTTGGCTTCGGATCTTTGAGGCAACATCCCCACCAATGCAGCCACCTTGTGTTGTTAGAATGTAGAGCTGTTTTCAGTCTGAACAGCTGTTAACACTTGAACATTTGGAATCAAAGTCTGAGAATGTTGAATACAAGAGAGTATGGAATGAAAGTCCAAGAACATGGAACAATACCCAAGACTCTGCAACATCCCAACCAAGACAAGGTGTTCAAAATGTTGTTTCTTCATCTTAGGGATCGTTTCTTCCCACATTTTATTTTCAGCTCCATTTCCCCTGGTACTTGTTACATTAGCCTTATGGCCCCGCGATGCTCTCACAGGTTGAAGTAGAGTTAACCAATGTGGGTTTTAATGAGGGCCAGTTCTGATATTTTTGGATTGCGGCAGCCAAGGGAGGTTTATCACAGAGATTCTCAAGCTCTTTCTGGCATGTGACCCTGTTTCAAGTTCAAAATTCTCATGAACCCAACAAAAACATACATGTCCTGCGAATCTGATTACGTGTATTTTACTTTAGTAGTTTATTCTTTTAAAAAAAAACTGTACAGAGTTCCAAATTTAAAACCTCTCTCTCTATTTCTTATTATTAGTACCATATTTGATGAAGTAGCCTAGATGTATTGCACTTTCGGGGGTTGTACCCACATGGTTGAATGCACTAAGTCGCTTTGGATACAATCATCAGCCAACTACATGTTATGTAATGTAATGTAATGATGGTAAAATAAAGTAGTTCAAACGTATACATTGCTCTATTAACCCTCCTGTTGTCCTCGGGTCAAATTTGGCCCGTTTTAAAAGTTTCTATATCAGAAATATAGGTTTCTTTCAACCAAATTGCCCCAAAATAACATGGATGCTTCCATACAATGTTCTTCACAAGTAAAATTAAAGATCAGTTTCAGTTTCTTTCATTACATTTTAGGAGTTTTATTCAATATTATAGTATATTTCTGCTTTTTACACTAAAAAATGAGGTATGATTTCATAAAAATGAGGTTTATTGACCATGAATTCCAGGAATAAGTGTGAAACTAGTGTTTATAATTTGGTGTTAGTGGTGTATTTACTGGTGTGAAAAGAAAAGTTGAAAACTTCAGAAAAAGCGTCAAAAACGGCAAAGCGACAAAAAGTGCCAATCAGACAAACAAAGCGACAAAAAAGGAACAGAAATATCAAAATGCGACGAAAACGTTTAAAAAAAAGTGCTGGAAGCTTAGAAAAAAAATGCAAAGAAATATTGAAACATTATTTATTTATTTTAGCTGGGAGGACAACACAAACACATCCATGAATGAATTTAAATAAAAAAGGACAAGGAATGAAAACTAGCCAAAATGCAGTCATCATGGACAGACCCTGACCAGAGAGAGCGAGCACGTGGTACTCTATTGATACCAACTACAAACAGCCTCAGCAGAAGAGATCAGTGCTAAGAAGGCAAAGGGAGGAATACAATGAGAGGAAAGGAAAAAAGAAGCCGAGGCTGAGATAACACTAAGCCACTACCCTTTTTTCAGCATTAGAGAAGCATAGAAATACAACACAATGACTCATTGAAAAAAAATTCAAATGTAACCA
Organism: Sander vitreus; assembly: GCF_031162955.1. Classification (NCBI taxonomy): domain Eukaryota; kingdom Metazoa; phylum Chordata; class Actinopteri; order Perciformes; family Percidae; genus Sander; species Sander vitreus. The sequence continues at coordinate 29,622,472 of NC_135858.1, forward strand.
ATTAAATGTGCCCCTGTCAAATCAGTCTGGCAGGCTGATGGTGTCAACAGCCTCGCAGACAGAAGTCCGAGTCAACAGCTAAACAAACAGCTGCGTTGAACTGCACCCAGAGCAGCACGCTCTGACGAGAGAGGGCCAAGTTCAACTTCAACTGAAGACATTCACAGAGAAGTTGCAACATGACGGGATGGCAGATATTAAATGAGTTCTGTCCTGCCGTCTGAGGAACATCTCTGTTGGCCAGAATTTCACAATAGTTTGTACTGAATAGTGAATGTGTCAACACAACTTATGCTTTGTTATGTTGTGTTAAAAACAAATGTCTAAAATCACACTCATTGGTTTTGATATATTGTTTAATAGTTCCAGCAAATATTGAAATGTTAGGGGGAACTTTTACAAACTATGTCTTGTGGAGCTGAAGAGCTGTAGTCAGGATGGAGTTAGTCACAAATTGACAGCTCTATCTCCACAGCGCTGTGGAGTAAGGTCTGGCTACACCACACATACATTCTGGGATAAGACAAAAAACAAAACAAAAAAAAACTTTCTGGGTTGTTTGCATTTCTTTAAACCAATAACAATCGTCTTTGGCGGCGCTAAGCTCCTGACCCAGAGACGGTGGCTCTGCTGAATAATCTCGCGAAGGAACTTATTTTGGTGGAACATTTGCACCCCACAAAGGAAAACACCACATACAATATTAAATGAAGTTACCTGTTCACACAATACAGTAACGTGAGCTATTTAAATTAGCTGGATACATGGTTAAACCTCATTTGCTCCAGTGTATCTCCGTGTGTACTTCGTCCACAGCAATCCCACCAATCGGTCCCACAACGACCCAGTTAGAGAGGAAATGCCGTAAACATATTCTTTGTAAATCTTAACAATCATTCCCCGAAAAAAAAAAACAAGCAGGTCTGCCTTGTTGCACGATCACAATTTTCTCCAAAACTTGACATTTTCAACGTGTAGCTTGCTAGCTCAAAAAGTTGTTTGGTTTCTGAAGAGAACGGAGTATGAGAACGGCAACGCACCGAGAGCGGAAGTACAGGGACATCCGACGCGTCAGGCAGTTAACCTGGAAATGTCCTTCTGTTGATCCAGACTGAGACTATGATGCAGTTAGCTTAGCTTAACATTAAGACTGGAAGCAGGGCAAAGGGCTAGCTCTGTCACAAGTTAAAAAAACAAACCTTCCCAGCCCAATGTCCCTGAAAATGACGTTATTGACTTATAAATGACTCATTAAGTGAGTACAGGATGTGACTGTCACTGTTCCATTCCCTGCTCTATCACTCTCAGCCTGGCAGTCAGTGTTGCCCTTAAAACCACTTATTCAGAATAACTCTGATTCAAAGGCCTTGTTAAAGCCTTTTATCCTTTCTTCGTGACATTTTCCATCTCATCTCTATTTTTATTTTCCTCCAATATATTTCTAGCTTCGCTCTTTAGTCTTCATGATTATTTTAGTCTTTTAACCCTGCTGGGTTTGCAACATGATTTTGAAAGTGTGCACTTGATATTTGATCAGTTAATATTAGTAATGGTAATATTACACCTTGTAGTGTGTGAATATTAACTGCCAGGGTCATGGCAGGATGACTGGAACTGTACATGGAAATTGGACAGGAAACAGTACTGAGTGTCCAGTCTGAACATTAGCTAACAAGCAGCACCCTAACTAACCCTTGGCAAGCTGTCAAAGCCACACTGAGTATATTTGCTCAGTCTGTCTCCACTGCAGGTGCATGTGTGTGTGTGTGTGTGTGTGTGTGTGTGTGTGTGTGTGTGTGTGTGTGTGTGTGTGTGTGTTTGTTTCTGTGTCTGTACACACACACTGGGTACATGCACTGGACTTTGCACCAGACTTTGCACTGTCATGCAAAGGAATAGAACAACAAATAGCACTAAATGTTCTGAAAAGTGAAGAAAACTGATAGTGACAAACAGGGATGAAGAGATAGAGATAGACAGAGTGTGTGTGTGTGTGTGTGTGTGTGTGTGTGTGTGTGTGTGTGTGTTTCATGTTGATGCTGAAGGGGGAAACATGGCTAACTTTCCAACTCATATAAAGCTTTACTCAGCAGATTCACACTCCGATAACCTACTTTACATCCTCCTCGTCTCATCTTTATTCAGATCTGACAAACAGCTCTGTCAGATGCTGTGCTGCCGCCTCCGGAGCTCTGTTTATGCCCGACTGTCGTCAAGATCTGAGGAAACGCAGCCGCGATACGTTCGTCACGAGCCGCAATTATACAGGTCATATATTTCTGCTCTTTGATTTTCATTACATCCCATTTATAGGACATAAGAAAGTGCCACTGTGTCTTCAGACTATCAGGATGTAATAAACCGGGACATGGTCCTGTCAGTGCTGTCCGTCTTAGCTGCAGATGCAGGACTGGGCATCGGGGGCCGGTTCCAACGTGGAACCATTTGAAAAATTATGATTCCAATGGAATCGTGTCGAAAAGTTTGGATTCGGATCCGATCGTTGGGGTCAAAGTTAACACAAGCAAGTTTTGGTTTTCGTAGCGGCCGCTGTACTTGTACAGCTTGTTGTGTTGCAGCCATGGAGCACAGTAAGCTGCACTCTAAAGTGTTGCTTATTTAACACTGAAAAAGCATAAATGTTCCTCTTATCTGTGAAATAAGCATGTGACCCGGTTTCAACTCCGCCCCTCAATGTATGGGAATCGAGAATCGATAAGAACCGGAATCAACATGCAGACTTGATACTGGAATCGCCCAACCCTATGCTGACGTCATGCCAGTAAATTGTTTGTCAATGGAAAGCCTTTTCGAGACCATGTCGAGATACAAAATGTGCTTGTTAGCCAATCACCCTCATCAGTCAAACTGATGCTCATTTACTCAAGCAACTAAACTTCGTTAGAGTACAAAATGTCCATGATGTGACTGCATGTTCGATCCACTGCAATATCCAATACTTTGGATAATATTGACTTTCCAAATAATTGCACAGGGATGGTTCTGGTGTATAGTTTATGAGAAATAAACAAAATGAGGACATAAATCATGTCAGCGACACAATATCAACATTAAGCAAGAGCTTACCAAAAAAAGAAAACGGACTAAGAATCTGATTAAACATCCAAACCCATACTAGAAGTCATAATTCAATGTCGCCTCCCCAACTGAAAAACACCAACCTCAATCCTCCACTCTGATGAGACTGGGAGACTCCAGTTCCCTAGGCGCTCTTTAGCAGTCATAAATAACAGCATGTGACTCAGCCATGAAGCCAGTCAGCTTCTATCAATCAACTACAACCGAACCAACACCCTCCACTAAGCCACAGCGCTGCAACCAGGGAACAAGTTCAAACTTCAGTACGTCCTGCTTATGCAAGAAGCAGTCCCAATGCACAAGGAGACGTCTTTAAGGGTTAGAGCGTTGTTCTGTAAGGAATACTTGTCACTCTGGAAACCTACAGCCAATAGCCTTTCAATGCCGTTGCTTTGGAACATTTCCTACACTCTGAAATGAACCGTATTGTTCCTACCAGGCCTGCACGATATGAGGAAAAGATGCAATATGCGCGATAACGATATTACTTAAATAAAAAAAACAGATATTAAAACGTGCTCGGTTCTCCTTTCAGTATTCTGCTAAAATACAACAAACTGCTCGTTGAATTTGAAAACAAATGAAAGAAAATCATTTCCAACATCCTTTTATTAAACAAATTGTATTGAATTGAATATAAAAGGCAGCATTAAAAAAAACAAGAATGACAGTTACATGTTAAAGTGCAGTTTTCTGCTGATATTTTCTTTCAACTAACACAAGAACTCTCTGAGTGTCTTTTCAGGATGTGTCGCAGCCTTTCGCGATGTGTTTACTGCACCAGTTGATATTGTGATGATGATAAGAAAACGATATGTTGTGCAGCCCTAGTTCCTACATGTAAGCCATTTGTTTTACACAAATGTATGTCTTGCACATTGAAAGTTACGCGCTCATTGTGTCCCGTTACGTCCCCCTGCATGAAATGCAATAACACATAGAGCTCCCAGCACCCTCTGTGCCTCCACCAGGATGTTACTGACCTTAAAGGCAAACTTGCGGGTGATGTTATCCGAAGGTTCCACTCCTCCGATTCGGAAACTAAGCAGCGGCAAACTGCCTAACACCGTGTCCTCCTTCTCGTCTGCATAAAGAGAAATGAAAGTGTGAAAACCTCCCAGAAGAGAGAATCAGAGAGGAACAGAACAACGATCTGAGGCATGGCTACACCTACTGTGTGAGAGAAATAACAATTACATCCAGAGCCAATTCATCCAACCTGCAGGATAAAAAAGACAGCAAAACAGAGAAGGAGTGTTCAGCACAGTCCAAACATGAGGGTTGAATCCAAGCTGCCCTCCTCCCAGCACAATCTCTGCTCCCACGGTGACAGCTTCCTAGAATAGATATCCATTATGGTCTGAGGTTCCCTCTGATAAGCAGCGGTAATGGCTCACACGCTCACACACACACACACACACACACACACACACACACACACACACACACACACACACACACACACACACACACAAGGATCCAGCGACGATAAATAGAAGCCCTGTAGAAGGAGAGCACCGGTGCTGACTAAATAATGAAAGGAGGCATGAAAATTTCAGCAGTTTGAAAAGGGATACACTCCTCTCTCTCCGTGAACATCCTACCTCCTATTTCCTGAACGCAGTTCTGCACCGACACTCTCCCTGCTGTGCTGAGTGTGTGTTTATGTGTGTGTTTGTGTGTGAGACAGAGAGAGAGAGAGAGAGAGAGAGAGCAAACAAGGGCAATGGAGCAGAGAGAGAGAGAGAGAGAGAGAGAGAGAGAGAGAGAGAGAGAGAGACACACACACAGAGATCTGGGGGAGGGGGAAGGGCTTGTGCAATCATACAATTGCCTGATTCTGTGTGTGGGGGGGGGACACAGCAGGTACAGTTGGCTGGGGGCCAAGATTCCTGTAACACTGAGTCACGTGGGCTGATTATTATCTCACGCCCACACATGCGCTCACACACACACACACACACACACACACACACACACACAAAGGGACAGCAGGTGAATAAAAAAACTTCTACCTCCCCTCCGTCCGTGTCTCCCCCCACCACACATTTGAATGGTTTATTGATGTCTGTATTTATAGACTGCAACCGTGAACTTGCATTATATTAGACTGAACAGAAACACACACACAATGCAACATACAGGAAGGTAGGCAAACTGATAATGACACATTCATGTTGGTCAATTTGGTTAATTAATTACAGAAAAAAAGAATGTGTCAAAAAAATAACGCAGATGAATCACGCTCTATGATGTACGATCTAACAGTATTTGCAGCTCACCTATCCTTCTACCACAAGTTATGGCCAACAAGAACACTGTTTTAAGGGGAGCTATTTTAAATTCAGCAGCCCCTACCAGGGGTTTAAAGGGGGGATGCTAAAGTGCACCAATGACCAAGTCCCACAGAGGGTTGAAGGTCTGGTCCTGCCAACTCTCAGCCTCTGGGCACGTCTGAGGAACCAATGAAATCCAGGATCATTCTCGTTCAGTGTGTATTTGCAAACACAGACGGCCTCGATTTCTGTCACAATCCCTCGCAGGGTTATGGCAGACTCCCAGCTACCAGGTAGGTCTGCAGAAATGACAGGACATTCAGGGCTGCAACTGAGTAGGGATCCGCCTGGTGAGACCCCCCCCCCAGAGTAGGCAGCCCTACTGAATGGCAGAGATGCTCACAAGTCATTCAGCTAGAGTCCAAGGCTACATTTACATTGCTACGTTTTGGTTTTTAAGCACAGTTTAGAGCCAAACGCGATCTCAGTGCACGCTGTCTTTACAGTTTAAACTAACACGCCTAAACCGCATATTTCTTCAACATTCTCGTATACTGGGCATAAACAGGAGGCAGCATGTATACTCCGCCCGTTGCTGGTAGTTGCCATGGTAACGTTAGTAGCTTAGAGACGTCATGACCCAATCAGGCGGCGAAACATTGGCATCAGTGTCGGTGTTGCCAAAGGTCTCCGTTTGCAACACAACCCCGCAGATTCCAAACCAAACCAAACAAGTGTTTTCAAATGTCTCCGGTTTAGAGGCTCTGAAACGCCAGAGAAGTGTGGATGCGAGGTGTAAACGTAGCAAAAGATATTCGTTTTTAAACCAAAACGTAGCAATGTAAATGTAGCCCAAGTCTCAAGTCTTGGAGCTCGAGTCCACATATTTTGCATTCAGCGCTTCTTTTGTTTGGGCCTTGTTGTCTGAAGTTTTTGAAGCCAAAGCTTCTGATGAATGGCACAGCAGCTGCCGGTGCAGTCGACATGTTTGTTGTCCTCGCTCACGTGTGGCCGCACGCGGCAGATACGTTACGTATTACGTGGTACGTAGGTAGGTCATAGGTTACGCAGGGAGGGGAACGTTTCTTAAAAATAAAGTTTGTTCACAAGTCCGGCATCTCAAGTCCGAGTCGAGTCTGAAGTCTTTTGAGGACGAGACTCAAGTCAAGTTGGAAGTCCGAGTCTCAAACTCGAGTCCCCATCTCTGCTGGATGGGGACCGGGCTTCTTGCATAGTCCTTAATACAGGCTCTGGCAAGCCAAGAGGCCATCCTTTTCAGGGCCCAGGCCACTGATCTGAGCCCTGCCAAGAAGGGGTGGAACAGGGTCCCACTCGACTGAGACAGCAGGTTACCTCCAAAGTGGGAGCTCCCATGGCGTTTCGTCCAAGAGAGGCGGAATTGCCGAAAACCACGTCATGTGGGGCCAAAGAGGAGCCAGCCAAAACCAGCCTCACCCCTCCTACCTGAACCCTTCAGAGAAGGCAACGTGGTCTATTAAGTAGATAGCTGAGCTAGCATACAAATATGAAATATTCTAACAGCTGCTAGCATGGCTGTAGAATCTTAAACCCCATTGGGATGGGATTAACATTACAGGGGGGAGGTGGGGAATGAAATATTCCCTGTGCTAATACAGGATTTGGTCTGTAATGAACAGGGACATTCAGCGGGACAAAGCTAAAAAAGAAAGCCAAAAGCTTCTCCAGAGGGGCGCGGGAGAGTTAAAGGGGAGGCGTGAAGGGAGAGACATGAGCCAAAGAGACTGTGTGGGGTAATTTGAGTCGTAATTCAGTTGCACAGACCTAGAACAGATACTGATATCATTCAGGTTGACGTACACTTCCCAAGGATGTCATTATCTCAGATGCCCATCGCATTTAAACGTCCATAAATCCGCTTAGAAATCAGAGAAAGAACGACGCTTCATAACTTGCCTGAGCATGATCACATTTTTAAGTTTTCTTAAGTATCAAAGTCCTCCACTGATACGCGTTTGTACATCCATTGGTACAGTGCACATAGTTCCATTCTCGCACAGTTTATCAAGACTTTTTTTTCTCTCTCTGTAACTTGAAATGTATATGTATATATTTACAATACTTGCGATAAAAAAAGTACTTAAGTAAAAGTATTTGTCACAGTAACAAGAGTAAATGTAATGTGTCACCTGTTACATGTAATTCCACCCCTGAGTGACGGCAACTACACAGCAGAACATTAACAATAACGGACACACTTTTGCCCCGTTAAGCACATTTACATGTTTGGCAAAACAAAATGTATCCATAAAATGTATCTGTCTCTAGTATGTAATGGAGTGGCAGATTATTGTTATTATACAGTATAAGTATAGACTTTTATTGAGATAATTCAAGACTGAATATAACATACATTAAGACCATTTGTAATTCTTGGGTTTTCGATAGGCAACACAGAGGCTGAGAGGGACCAATGTGAGGCTTACATATCATGTCTAATTCTACTGTTCAAAAAATTCCTAATTTGGATAAAATTAAGTGAAATAAAACATTTTGGAAAATGAGAGATTATAGATTTACACTCAAACTGTTTAATGGCCTTTTGTTAGAAAAATTCTTGTTAATATTAAACTTTTTGCATAAGAATATCACATTATACTCATTGCTCTCCCACAAGATAACATGGAGCCATTGGCTATCTTGTCTGGAGCCTGAGGGCAGAACATGCAATCCCTGAACAGATAAAGGGGATGTCATCGACTCTGACCAGATAGAGGAGAGGACATCGACTCTGTATTATGTCTTCATATTAATCATAAATAGCCGATGTAGAGGGCTTCTCGTTTTTTTTTTTCATTTTCTGTGCTTTGCTGTAAGCGCTGCAAATTGACTCTACTTGCAAGTAAAAACTAACTTTATGACATTTTCAGTGTTTCTGTCCATCTCTTGATAAATAATTCTTGTAACAACTTTTGTTATTTTTTTTTAAATTGAGCATATTGATTATAGAGTATCATTGATATTGATAGTCTAGTCTAAGTGAAGAAATATCTGAAATATAAAACTTATTTGTCTAAACAGACACACTCATATAAGCCCAAGCTGTGCCTCGGAGCAGTCTGAGATAGCCCTGTAAAACACCCACACAACAAAAACCGGGGCTTTTTCTCCTCCCCTTGTGCCCATGTTTTGGCCCTCAGTCCTGGGTGGCATAGCAATTGCAGTGGTAAATTGCACTGTCACAAATTCCTCCCTCCATTGCTCGCTCCCTGTCTCTCTAAGCCTTCGTTTCCAAAACACAGCTGGGCCAGACGGAGAGGAGAGGAGGCTGGAACACAACAGACGTGTTCAGAATAGAGAGAGAAGCCCCCGGCACAGAGGGAAATAACGTCAGAATAATGCCCACGGGCACTGGTGGGCCATGTTCGTTATTAGAAGTTTGTAAAATCATCACAACCTTAACCTAGATTATTTTGTTAAACTGCTACGGAGATAGAAAGACAAAGAGGACAAAGAACTGTATGTCAAATATAGCAATATGGAAGGATTGGTAGATAGAAAGAATAGATAGATAGTTGGAAAGATGGATGGATTGATGGATGGATGGATAGATGGATGGAGAGAAAGAATAGATAAAAAGATAGATAGATGGATTTCATTGCCATACAGAGTGCACATATGAACAACATTTTGTTCCACTGGCTCATAAATACTGCCTTAACTAAAAACACAATAAGTATAAATAAAATATGACACTGAAAAAGGAGTTTGACAGCAGCATAACTATTATTATTGTGTGTTTTGTTGGCGGTTGGACTCTTATCACTGTGTGTGTTCTGTGAACAGCTTCTATCTATCAGGGCTTTACTGCTGCATTCTGCACAAGGTTAGTCAAGGCTTCTATCAGCTCCGAGGTAGAGGACCACACATCACTGAGACATGAGCACCACAGTACTGGACACTTACTGCAGCGCTAGAACAGACAAGTCCCCAGGACTCATTATAAGACTGGAAAACCGCGGAATACAAAAGCACTGGGATTTGGATACAGATCAACTAAGAAAATAATTAAATTCATACATTTTCTCGTAAAGACGAGTAATTTAACATCAACACTTGATTTTGAAAACATTTCTTATCATTTTTAATGGTGTTTTTATTATTTGAAGAACACCTAATGAGCTAGTTATGGAAAAAACAAACATTGCATTCACCAAATTATTGTTGTTCAATCTCTCCATTTGAACAAAAAATGGTTACCAGAGTTATAATAAATGAGGACATCGTTTTTCATAACTAACCAATATGTTTTTTACTTTCAGCAGTGGTGGAATGTAACCAAGTACATTTACTCAAGTACTGTACTTAAGTACAAATGTTGAGGTACAGCTAAAATGATTAGACTTTTAAACACACAGCTGTTTGGATCCTTTCCAGTTTCTAAAATGGGAGTTTGGGAGGCATTGAGTAGTTTTACTTTTAATACTTAGTACTTTTACTTAAGTAAAATGATCTGAATACTTCTTCCACCGCTGATTTCCAGAGACTGCAGCCACCATTACCATGGTGATGTGCTCTGCTGAAATGAGAGCAGAGCCAGGCTGCAGCCCAGATTCAGCTCAGTGACCCATTCATCTGCATGTGAGAAATGATGTGTACACACACACACACACACACACACACACACACACACACACAAACACACACACACACACACACACACACACACACACACACACACACACACACACACACACACACACTACACTCTTTTACTAATACTGAATATGGTTGGACGATTAACATTTCCAGTATTCTTTAAGCGCTGGTCATTTACTGTATTCGCCCAAATATAAGACGACCCTGATTTTAAGACGACCCCACTCTTGTTCAAGACTCGTTGATGGAAAAAAAAAAAAATTGCTGTTCAGATTTGAAAATATTAAAACTTGTCACATTAATTAGTCACATGTGTTAATCAACAACTTATGGTATAATGTAAATACCATACAAATGAAACAAACTGTAGTCTTTTGGTAGGACTAGGGCTGGGCATTATATCAATATTACATCGATATCAATCAATATGAAGAGGCGAGATGTTGTCTTACATTTTAGATATTGTAATATGACACGTGTTGTCTTTTCCTGGTTTTAGAGGCTGCTTTACAGTAATGTGATGTCATTTTCTGAACGTACCAGACTGTTCTAGCTGTTCTATTGTCTGCCTTTACCCACTTAGTCATCATAGCCACATCACTGATGATTATTTATCAAAAATCTCAATATGTAAATATTTTGTAAAAGCAGCAATAGTTAACCCTACAATATCACCGCAATATCGAAAGTGATGCATTTTGGTCAAAAGAATTGTAGCCAACTAGGCTATTCATCTCAGAGTGAAAAAACAACCAGGTTCAAGTTATTTTTTGGTGAAAATATAGCGTCTGCAGATGTTCTGCCAGATGTCACACATCTTCAGCAGCGTCCACACAGACACACAGTCAGAAAATAGGCGCATGTGTCCTGAGTAGCACTCCTGACAGCGAAACATTAACTCAGTGCTGCGTCGAGCTCTGGTTGGACAGAAAAAAGTGACAGAAAAAGGCTCAGTTACTACTCTGTTGTTCAGACAGAAATATACACCCAGAGCCGCAATTCACTGTCACTATGGTCACTCCCATTCTCTGGTTCAGTGGCTTAATCACTATCGCTATCTATCTATCGTGGCTCGCTATTTGGCGCCATCTGCTGTTGTGAATGTACAGTTTATTGAGACCCCGAATAAAAGATGACCCCACTTTTTCTGACACATTTCGAGGGAAGAAAAAAACGTCTTATATTCGGGCCAACACCATGTATAAGAAGAGAGTGTAGCTTAATAGAAAGGTAATTACATAAATAATATTATTAGTACCTAGCAGTCATCTGAATAGCTGGGTGAAGTAGTGATTTCATTACAGTTTTTCTCAATCGTTCATACCAAAAGATGTTTCCCTTGTTGCACTGCAAGGGAGGAAATCAGGTGTGATGTCGAGAACATGTTGACAGAGAGGCGTGATTGGATGACCCATGAGGTTGATACACTGGCAGCATATTTCCTTGTTTCTTGCACATTTTGTACAGTATTCCCTGATATGTTTGCTGTTGTATATGTTTTTTGTCTCTACAAGCTTCCTTTGTGTATTTGTGGTTGGCTGCTTACACACAAAATCTTTTCATGTCACACGATTTTTGAAACCTCTCACTCAGAAGTGCAAAACTACACACCAAATCTCCAAAACCATAAGCTATTTCTCAGCCTTTCACTCAGTTTTCAATTGCATGAAACACTTTTTTTTTCAAAACACTACACACACTTCTCTACCTAAGACACAAAAATCTAACAGGCTGTGACTTGCTTACCTTTTCCGAACACAACCAATCGAAATGCTACACTTATTTACCAGGGCACACACACACTCCTCACATGTGCAAACACATTATGCTTAACTGATCACTAACCAACCACTGCTTTAGTATAGGCCTAAGGTCAAAGGTCAGATTACCTGTTTTGAACAATGGATGCCAACAACAGATAGAGAGCAAGGGGAGGAGGAGGGAGAGACAGGGGACGAGAAGGAGGAGGAGGAGGAGGGAAAGAAGGAGAGCCATCTCTGATGAGATCAGGGCCACACTTCTTCACCATGTAAATGTCAGTAAACGTCAGTAAATGTTTGACAACACCAGGTGAAGTTCATCATGTGATCAACCACGGATTGACCATGCGTGATCAGTTGGGTGGTGACGGCGCAGTGGATACGACACATGCCTTTTGGTGTGGGAGACCTGGGTTCGATTCCCACTGCGATACATCAACCAATGTGTCCCTGAGCAAGACACTTAACCCCTAGTTACTCCAGAGGCGTGCGACCTCTGACATATATAGCAATTGTAAGTCGCTTTGGATAAAAGCGTCAGCTAAATGACATGTAATAATAAAAAAGCCCATCTTGAGTAGCTTTACAGTGGCGTCCATACTTCTATCCTTCAGAAATGAGAACAGGCATCCCACTATCTAATGACTATTTCCGCATTATACAGTAAATCAATTAGGCTTTGTTTTGCACACAACACCCCCCACCCCCGCTCTGACACACAAGCGCACACACACACACACACACACACACACACACACACACACTCTCTCTCTTTATTCTAAAAATGATACCTTTGGTTTACATGTTTGTAGTTTTGTTTTCTTGTTTCATGCTACTGTATACAACACTATGCTCCTCTTACAAACGTTATGTTTTGCCCAATAAATATTTCCTGTTTTACTGTAACATTACATTGTTGTTTACAGTGCACTTTTCAACCCCTCTCAGCAGATTACTTTCACTCTAGAACATTGTAAATGTAGATATAGGCCTATGAAAGACAAACGAGCTTTAGATTTAGAACAATAGTATGTACATGGTATATCCAAAAATGTACTATTATGAAAAAAGTGTTTGCCATTTGATGCAAATGCTTCATGTTGAGATGTGTTCATGACATTTTGAATGCAGTGTTTATGGCATTTTGAAGGCGATGTGAGGCATTTTGCATTTTGTGTGTGCAGTTTTGGGAATTGTGTGTAGAGTTTTGAAAGAAGGAGACATAGTTTTGAAAACGTGTGTAAGCAGTTGGAAAAAACTGTAAAAGCAAAGCAGTCAGTAAATGTTTGACAACACCAGGTGAAGTACATTCAGTCTCAACAAGATGATGAAGGTCTGATTAGACATTGCAGAATATTTTACAGCATTACAAAAAAAATGAAAGTAAACTACTCAAAGCAACCAACATGGCTGACTCATGTTACTTGATTCGATCATTAGTTCCATGTCATGTATGGACTCTGACAACAAAGGGAGAACCACTGACATCAAATAATATTTCAGAAATGTAAAGTTAGGCACAAACATAACTTCTAACCTAACTGTCCACAATGTTGCCACAGTGAGTGCAGAAACTATGCATTTCTACATTTACCAATGTTTAACACATCAAGCAGTGTGCTGTATGTGGTTGTTGTTACAGAGGTGGCGTAATAAATGAACCACATTAATAAGTTAGTAACCCTCATGCTGGCCACACATTATCTAAATAATACACAGCATTAGCATCGTTAGCAGGCCCAAACAGAATCTGCAGGTTTTTTTTGGTTTGGTTTGTTTTTAGTTTTTAGTGGTGATCCACATTAAAAAAACATTAACAATTCTTTTCTGCTTGTGGTGATGTGTCAACATTCATTACAGTTTAATATATAATAATAATAATAATAATAATAATAATAATAATAATAATAATAATAATATCATTTATAATAAAATTCAGCATCTGCCGATTCCGTGTGGCTCTGCTCATCACAAATGGTATAAAGTGAAAACCACAGAAGCAGATATCCGAGCTGGAGAACAGAGTGAAGCACAAACCTTTGTAGTAGAAGAGACATCTGTCAGCCAGGACGAACCACCTCTTGTTCCACTGCTTCACTCCACTGCTGGCCTGTGGGAACACACGTCACACGCTCATTCATCAGATAGCTCACAGTAGACCATAGCTTGGCATGCAATCTAAATAGGAATTTCTGTTATAGTAATTAACAAAGTTGTCTGTACTCAGGATGGTCGATATGAGGAAAATATGCAAAAACATGCTTGAATACCGTGATAACTTAAATTAATATTAAAGTATACTTAGTTCTGCCTTTCTGCTTTCAGTATTCTGCTAAAATACAACAACGTGCTTGTTGAATTTAAAACGAAACGATGTGTCGCCTAAATTCATGGTGCAGCCCTAGATCTGTCCTCACAAATAAATGATGAGAGACCAACATAGTCACACTACCAGGCAGGCTACTAGGGGTAATCTAGTTAAACAAAAACCCACAATAGTTGCACTATGCAGATCTAATGTACATAGCCATCACAATGTGGAACACGTTACCAACAGTGAATATTGAAGCACCCAGTAAGGCAGTAGTTTAAATAGACTACTGAAAAAACACAACACTAAAGGCCCTATCTTGCAGCCGGCGCAGCGCAAAGCCCGACGCAATTGTCTTTGGTAGTTTAACACCGACGCAGGTGTCAATTTCCCGTCCAGCGCCCACGTCGTTTAAATAGCAAATGCACCTGCGCCCATGGGCGTGCTGGTCTTACAGGGAGGTGTGTTCAGGTGAGTTCTCGGTGTATTGCTATCTTCAGGCAGCGGAAAGTGATCGCACCATTGACCAACAAAAACCTGGTCTGAAGTCAATAGCGCAGCATTTCATTAGTTTATTAGTAAAATGCGCCTAGGCTCGTGCACAGCGCGCGCACACTATGCTTGTTACACACACACAGGGAAGCACAGCAGCACACACATATGCAGAGATGATTGGTTTATTGCATGTTACGCCCAAAACACACCTATGACTTAATAAAGACACTAAGTACAACCCTTTTGAACTACGCGCCCGGCACACGGACCCTTTTTATCGCCGTTAAACTAGCAAAAGTGGATTTGGACACGCCCTAAACGCACCTGCGCCATGCGCTTCACGCCGTGCGACTAGATCGTTAAAATAGGGCCCTAAGCCCAACTTTACTTAACCAAACTGAAAAACTACAATGGCAGTGTTTTCTCTAGCATGGTGGAAGACTTAGGTGCGCATATTTTGCACAGGGTTTAGGCTTCCTTCCCCAAGAAAATGTAACCTTTTTCAATAAATAATGCAATTTCCCCATGCGTTTTGTGTTTCTTTGTACTCGTGTTGTGTCTCTATTTGGTCATTTCTGTTTTCTTTGGGGTTGTTTTGGGTCTCTGTGGTCATTCGGCGTGTCTTTGTAGTCGGTTTCTGTCCCTTTGTGGTAGTTTTGAGTCTCTTTTTTTAATCATTTTTTATTATTACCATATCTGTGTCTAAAATGTTGAAATAGCTAGAGCAGATAATAAATAAATAAGATGGAAAAAACTTGCTAAAGAAGTCCAACTATTAGATCTGAGGAAAGTCTTTTAGTTTAGCTAAGTTGCTGCCTCAAACGGGTGCTGCACCTAAACCTTATAATGGGGGGGCAGGAACACTGAGGAATGCAATGTGTAGTTTTTCCCTGACTATTCCTTGTCTTGAACATGTTCTGTGTTATGTGTCTTGTTTCATAGGTTATGTTTTATTGTGTGTGGACCCCAGGAGTAGCTGCTACCTTAGTGGTAGCTAAGGGAGATCCAAATAACAATAATAATCAACATCATCATCTTCAGCATGATCATTGCTGTGAACAAATGCCATGAAAAAGCCAAAAGCAAATATGTATGAATGTATCTGTGCAGAACTGGGAGCTCCATTATCATCTAAAAAAACTATTAAACACATTAAAGTGTCTTACTGCTGCATTCATATTTTGGTTTCTTATTCAACCTAACAAAAGGCTGATGAACTGGATGGTACTAAGTTCTAATTATCAGAATGTGCTTCAAATCATTTTCACTAAAAAGGGAAGCACAGGAGTCACTAACTTTTGCTTACAGTTTTTTAATCATGGCCTCTGTATTCCCGTTGTTACTTAATCCAAGTTAGTATTGCACTTCTGAAAAGCTGGGGGAGTCAGATACAAAAAAAGAAGTGTCAAAATCAAAACAGAGGTCGAAATATCCAAAGTTGTAGTCCCTAGTGTGGGCTAAGCTTCAAAAACACTGGATCCTTCCATTGCAGTAAAGCATGTCGTTTGTTCGACATCACTGGGCTGATTTTCTTAGACCTGACACAGCTCCCCCAGAGCAACAGAAGGCATCATAGGACCACGGGCTAAGTAGGACTAAACATGACCAGGGGACTGATGTAAAACCAGGGGAGTCACAGTAATATGGGAGGAGAGAGAACAGCTTTGACCTGCTTGTACAGCCATCCCTGTTTGCTGACTGCTGCTTTGGGATTCCTGCGCATAGAGTTGGAGCGCTTCCCAAACGTGGCTGCCGTTCTGGGAGTACCTCTGGGAGTACGAGACGTCTGCAGGGAGGGAGGGAGAGACAGATACATTACAATTTACATTACGTTACATTTAGTGAACGCTTTTATCCAAAGCGACTTCCAATAAGTGCATTCAACCATGAAGGTACAAACGCAGAAGAGCAAGAATCGAGTACACGTACAAAGTTCTAAGTACTAAGTTGTTCTTAGTTAAGGTGCAGACAGACAGAGAGACAAACAGACAGAGAGACAGAGAAACAGAGAGAGAGAGAGAGAGAGAGAGAGAGAGACAGACAGAAAAAAGAGGAGAAAGAGGGTTTATGCATTTATTAAATAGTATTTGTGAAATACCAAGCAATTCCCACTGTAATAGTGAGGTATAGGGGTCATGCTATTGCTATAGATGGAGCCAATTAAATGGAATTATTTTCTCAAATAACATGAGGTTAACGAGGGACATGAGGTCAACAAAAGCCAAGACCCTTTAGGCAACAATAGCAAGTGTGATCACACTACTTCCTGAGGACTGATGACACTAAAGGCAGTACACAGTTAATATATTGACCATGACCATTTCTTTTCCTTTTGTCAAATTTCTGGAATTAAGTCAGGAGCCTGCAATGCAAGTAATTGATTGGTGTGTGTGTGTGTGTGTGTGTGTGTGTGTGTGTGTGTGTGTGTGTGTGTGTGTGTGCGCGCGCGCTCACCCGGGTGTAAGGCTGGCCTTCTGGGGACAGGTCTGACACCATATTTGCACTTTTGGAGTGAGTGATCTTCTCAGCATTAGTATTCACCTTCCCATTCATATCCAAATCACAGTGCCTGGACAGAGGAGCAAAGACCTGCTGTTAGTACATTTGTACTTCTACCCCTTATTGTCTTGTTGCCTGCCAAGAGAAGTGTGTGATTTCCAGAACACTTACTGTGCAAAATATCTGATCCGAACTGATTTGTCCAGGTCTAATCTGCTCCAGTCTACCACACTGCAGACTTTTTCAGCAGAGAAAAGACCAATGTTTACATCTGCCTGACAGGACCTCTGGTGGTGGTGTGAATAATGACTCTTGGCTGTCAGATGCAAAGGTTTTATGCTACCATTGCTCTGACTGTTTCTGTTACTGATGATATATATATATATATATACAGTTGTGTTCAGAATAATAGCAGTGTGTTTAAAAGTGAATAATGCTCAAAATCCTTAGAATAGCTTTTAATTCCATAATATCAATGCATTGGGAACACTGCACATTCAATTCCAAATCAAAACATGACCAAAAGTGATCAAGTTTGTGTTATACCTTTACAGAAAGTGAAGAAAAGGAAAAGGAATATTAGGCATTTTTTGCATCACTGCACTAATATTTAGTTGCATAACCATTTCTGAGAACTGCTTCACATCTGTGTTGCATGGAGTCGACCAACTTCTGGCACCTGTGAACAGGTATTCCAGCCCAGGACGATTGAACTACATTCCACAATTCCTCTGCATTACTGGGTTTTGCCTCAGAAACAGCATTTTTGATGTCACCCCACAAGTTTTCTATGGGATTGAGGTCTGGGGATTGGGCTGGCCACTCCATAACATCAATCTTGTTCATCTGGAACCAAGACTTTGCTCGCTTACTGGTGTGTTTTGGGTCATTGTCTTGTTGAAAGACCCATTTCAAAGGCATTTCCTCTTCAGCATAAGGCAACATGACCTCTTCAAGTATTTTGATGTATTGAAACTGATCCATGATCCCTGGTATGCGATAAATAGGCCCAACACCACAGTATGAGAAACATCCCCATAACATGATTTTTGCACCACCATGCTTTACTGTCTTCACAGTGTACTGTGGCTTGAATTCAGTGCATGGGGGGTCGTCGGACAAACTGTCTGCGGCCCCTAGACCCAAAAAAGAACAATTTTGCTCTCATCAGTCCACAGAATGTTGCCCCATTTCTCCTTTGGCCAGTCAATGTGTCCTTTGGCAAATTTCAACCTATTCAGTACATGTCTTTTTTTTCAGCAATGGGACTTTGCGGGGGCTTCTAGCTGATAGCTTTGCTTCACATAGCCTTCTTCTGATCGTAACAGTACTCACAGGTAACTTTAAGTCTTCTTTGATTTTCCTGGAGCTGATCATTGGTTGAGCCTTTGCCATTTTGGCTATTCTTCGATCCATTCGAATGGTAGTTGACCGTTTTTTTTCCCACGTCGTTCAGGCTTTGGATGCCATTTCAAGGCATTTGAAATCATTTTGGCTGAGCAGCCTATAATTTTCTGCACTTCTTTATATGTTTTCCCCTCTCCAATCAACTTTTTTAATCAAAGTCCGCTGTTCCTCAGAGCAATGTCTGGAACGACCCATTTTGCTGAGTATTTCAGTGTGAAATGCACTATAACCAGCATGCACAACATTTGCTTCCTTCCTTCCTTAAATATGGGCCATAATTGACACCTGTTTCTTCACAGAATCAATCACCTCACTAATTGAACACAACACTGCTATTATTTTGAACATGCCCCTTTCAATTACAGATTCAATTACACAGAATGAGCAGCATGCATGTCATGACTGTTGGGTCTGTTGGTTTTCTATGACTCTACAACACTTACTAGTAAATTATTTGCCATGTAGAAATATCACTTCTACCAAAAAAATTTGATTTATGAGGTTAGTGATGTTGGACTGCTATTATTTTGAACACAACTGTGTGTAGTATGTATATATATATATATATATATATATATATATATATGACTGCTTGAATTTGTTGATGAAATGTTGAAATGTGTAGAAATATATAATAATATTGAGGAGGATTAAATTCAAAGGTGCAGTTCAAATAGCTCTGTCAGATAAACTAACGTTCCCCCTCATCAATTCTCAATGTATGTTCCAAATGTACAACACTATTTGTTATATAAAAGTGGACATTGTTAAGTTGTTCATACAAGTCAACTGCCAATATTAAGGTTGGCATGGTCAGCATCATACTACTACAAGCCTACTAGGCTACTGCTACTTGGAGTAATGCTGAATGTTTCAACCATGTATCCATTAATGCTACTTTTAGCTACCTATTTCTACCATTCATCCAGTACTTAGAACTAATCATTTGAACTGTTTAGTCATTACTTTTGGCCACCTGTTTAAACGTCGGTGCTCGCTTGTCAGCTAGTTTTCACACACTCTTTTCACACATAACTGCAACATGTAGTGTTCAGGTGTTACAGTTGACTTCATGCTGATATGTTTATATATTCTGTTTTATCAAATACATTTTTCTTATAATTATAGTACTTGAGCTACTTTACAATCTTTCCACGTACCCACTGGCAACTGTTTTTTTTTACGAAAGGCTAAGTAAGACAAGAAACCATTGGGGGAAAAAAAGATGAAAATAAAATAAAAAAAGAAGACGGCCAACACTCACTACACACGACAGTAAGCATGATCGGTCCGTGTACAGTAAAGGCAATGAGTCTGTGTTGCCTTAATTAACAGAAATCTAAGCATTTACTCAATATTTCTGACAATTTGATAAACAAAAATACATATTATGCTTGAGTGAATAAAACCCCAATTTACAAAACTGGTTAAAAAAATTAGATTGATATTTAAATAAATCACGGGATAGTCTGACACAGCCTGACTCTGGAGATAAAACTGACATTAGCTCTCATATTAAACTTTATGTTCTGCTTGTTCAACGGTTGTTTGGTAAATTGCTCTTAAACACATTCAGAGAAGATTCAAATACATTTTTATTCTCAGTTCTTGTCATTTTGGTGCTGGTGATTTGCCTTTGGGGCTGGCTAAAACCTCTTTGGGGGGGGGGGGCACCCACAAATTCCTCTATGCAGGAAAAAACCCTGTCATCAGTAGCACTGGCTATTGAACTTGCTTTGTGAAACTATAAACAGTCAAATGCATGTTTCCGCTTGCGTCCAACATGTCTGAGAGCACTATTCTCCTGACGTCCTTGCTGAAATGCTTCGTAGCAGCCTTCCCAGGCCAGCTGATGAGCTGTCAGTGACTCCTGCTGTTCATGCTGCAGCCATTGCTAATGAATCATGCATTGCTGCTACACCGGATACTTCATTCTCTTTTTTCACAATTCTCCACCGATTCAAATTGTTGGTGGCTGACAAAAGAAGCGTTATGACGTTGTAGTATTGACCTATATATCCTGAAGCAAATGGCATTTAAAATTCATTCGAAAAATTGTATGTATCGTGATGTTTTTTGCGATGACTTTTAAAATTGATTCTTTTTCCCAGAATCAATATTTTTTTATTCATAAATATTTTCTGTTTCTACGGTACCGCCGACGGCGACTACATCATATTTGTTTCCAGTAAAACAGATGGAAAGCAGAAAATGCAGAAAATGTTATATAAAACTGTTTTTAGAAATGTCTTATGATATATTGTCTCTGGAAGTTTTTTGTTAAAGAAGGAAAAGAAAATTGCAATACTCAATACTATCGAATTGCAATACTTCTAGAATTGCTATCAGTGAAAACTGTGATACAAATCCAATAGATCGTGAAAGAATCCAATCGGGACAAAAGCATATCATCCCAGCCCTGGTATGTATATATGGCTGTATATGTGCGAGAAACGTAATACGTCTCCATAGCAGCAGGCGTTGCTTCTCTGTATTGTTTCCCAGAAAATGAAAACCGGCAGCTGATAGGACGAACGCGTCACGTGGGTCTTTTTTCTCCGGAAATTCACAGCCAGACTGTCATGGCGGCTTGTTCAGAATACAATCTCATACTGTACTAAAATAGTTCATCGAAACGTGTTTCTGAAAACATTTTAAGCGAGAAATAGGCCGTGCAGTTGCTGAATCTGTCTTCATTTCAGATCGACAAAGGTCAGTTTAAAAGATTTTCGTCAGATTTTGAGAGGCTCATCCGCTCGCCATTTCCGGGTGAGCCCGACTGCCCTGTCTCCGACTGAACATGTCGGGTCGGCCAAAATGAAGGCCGACGGCTCCTCGGACGGACGACGGCACGGAACACACCGAACAGACTCGAGTCACCGACCTCGCCAGAGGGTCCAACGGCCAATAATCGGCTCTGTGCGTCAGCGTCCTTATAGAATAGAGAGGGATACTAATCCTTCTGACCAAAACAAAACTGAAAACACAAGCAGTCCTGTGTGCTCATACATGGAGACGCATCAACAGAAACCAACAGGCCTGTGTGCAGTATCTACTGTATCCTATCTTTAGTGCGTAACTTTTTTGACATTAATTAACGTTGGTTACATTTAAGCCATTGTCAAATTAGTTGCTACAAAGCTAATTAAGACTATCAGCTCCACACACCTCTGTCTGTATTTCTCAGTATGACTATGTTCAGAACATGGTGTCGTCCGGTGACTTTTGCGCGCAGAAACTCGAGTGAAGATAATTACCCGTTCTGAAGAGTCCATCATGTTTTTTTAATCCTCTGTGTCCTCCTTGGCTACTAGCAACTGCGTGGAGGAAGGGGGTGCGGTGCACGATCACGGAAGGCTTGGATCATGTGGATGCGCCGACAGGGTTTTTGTCATTACTTAGAATTCCTCATGGGGGAGACAGAAACTACGCACCATAACTTTAAGGAGTTGTTACCATAAGTGATTACCAACTTTGATTACCAACTTTATCTTTTTCTCTCTTTTTCTCTTTTTGTGCTAACAAACAATACACCGAACCCCCAACTGCTCGGGGCGCCTTTCCATTCCTCACTCTGACATCTCTCCATTAGTGCATGTATAGGTACTGAGCATGTGTGTAATTCAGGCCTGTGTTTAATAACAACAGAGTGAAAACATTGTAATTTCCCCTTGCGGGATTAATAAAGTATACATAATCACAAGAGTGTGATTAGCTAATCATGAAGACCGCGATTAATCGAATGTGCAATATTTAGTTGAATGTTTGGTGTAACATTTGGTCTAACATTTTTCATTCCTCTTTTTATTATTATATTTACTGTTTTTTCATAAGATAAATGCTGGGATAACGTTACATATCACAGATTGTTTACAGAAATGTCCTATTTTCAGTGGATTTTTCATTTGTTTTTGTAACGTTTTTGATATGACATTAGAAGGTGTAATATGTAGATGCTGCTGTTGAACTGAGGCAGATCAGACATTTCAGTTTAGAGGAAAGTACTGATATGTTTTTTTATTGGAATAGTTTTTTATGATTATTACTTTTTGCTTTTGTAATAATTGCTTTTGTGATAAGTGTTCTTTGTTTGACTGCTCAATGTTCCATGCTTATTAAAAGAAAAACACTCATATCGATGTTCTCATCCTTGCATAAGAATATAGAGCAGTTTTGATGGTGTCTCATGTTATAATGCTCCATGACATGTTTTATCTGTTACACAGTTAATATTGAATTTAAGCAAACACAAATCGAATCGGAATCGCAATATCTGGCAGAATTTTTTTTTTATTTTTCCCCCAAATTTGTCAGCCCTAATGTATATGATTTGTAGATTTGTGTGTGTGCAGGTAGGTGTGAATAAATGGAGCTGACTATACATATTACTGCTGGTAAGTTGTGTTTATAGGTTACTTACTGCAGATAGGAGTGTATGGTTGCAGGCTCTTCCAGCTGGATCTGGCTCACTGCTGGTCCAGCTGGTCTACTGGGGTCATGTTGACTGGAAACAGACACATGAAGCACACAGAGGACATAGATCAACACACCATGTTAAAGATGGCATCCCGGGATGTCAAATCTCTCCATTGTTCAGTTGGGATCATCAACAGATAATCCAGGATGAAAAATAATTACATTTTATTGAAACTTGAGTCTTATTTTTTCAGTTTCTTCAATTCAATTTTATTTACAGTATCATATCATAACAAGAGTTATCTCAAGACACTTTACAGATAGGGTAGACCACACTCTACACTCTGTACATTCTTCCATCATTTCTATCACTTATGATACAGTAGGAATGCTGGTTTTTGACCCAAATGTTAGCAATTAACTTGGTGGATACAATGTTCCTATTACTCATATGAATGATGGACAAATCTGCAAAACCAAGGGTATAGCAAACCAGAATAATCTCTAAATAGTGTGCAACAAAAAAGTGCATTTTCCAGCTATTTTGAATACCGCATCTGACTATATCTCCTTTCAGATTTGCCTGTGTGGATAACTGTGTATGTGTGTGTGTGTGTGTTTGTTTGGCACATGGCCACATTGATAGCAGAAACCTAAAATATGTTTACAGTGGCAATGAGAGTCCAAGTGTTTCATTTTTGCAATAACATTACAATATATTTTATCATATTATATGATCAAATATATTATAATATGACTATATATATATAATATATTATATATATAGTCATCGTCATGTCATCCAAAAAGTTCCACATTGTCATCTTGTGATGAGAAAAGTATTCCTGAGTTGTCTTTCTATTTTTGTTTTGAAATGTTGAGGTGACAAGTAAAACATGGCGTACTCAGATAGCAGCAGCAAAAATGAGCACTGGCTTCGACAGCAGACCATACCCCCCAGTCACTGATGACATCACACAGTCAGCTGACGCATCAGATGATCAGAGCACAGCGGCACTGCAGCTGTCTGCCTGCATAAGCTCATCCCTCGCTTAATTTACTTAACAGTATTTAGAATCCTCAGCTACTTCAGGGGTTCAAACTCACATGTTGCTGTTCTGGATCCTAGGGCGCTCTGAATTTGTGTGTGTGTGTGTGTGTGTGTGCGTGTGCGTGTGCGTGAATGAATGACTCTAGAGCTACCAAACAAAACAAGTATTGGGTCCGCATGTGTAAATGCCTGAATGTGTGAAGTCCCTGTTGGGTTTTGAAAACAGGCCTTTTGTTTACTGCTGGTGGCAATATGGTTTCTGATAAACAGTCATAACATTATAGTCACTGATGTGAACTGAATCATCACTGAGTCACTGAAACATAATAACAGAATAAACAGTCAGTGTGTGTAAAATCCAATCCAAAATTATGTTGTCAGGAGCCTGCAATGCAAGTAATTGATTGCTGTGTGTGTGTGTGTGTGTGTGTGTGTGTGTGTGTGTGTGTGTGTGTGTGTGTGTGTGTGTGTGTGTGTGTGTGTGTGTGTGTCTGCTGCTCTATGTGTTTGAGACAGTCTCACAGGGTGGTGCCTGCCTGCTCAAGGATAACTTACAAACCTGCATAGAAACAGCTTCTGGATAAACAGTTCTCATCAGGCACCAGGATCCACATACTGTATCTGCTGGAGGACAAACTGCCAGCTGCACAGCTCGGGACTAACAGGAATGTTTTTCAACATCTTAGCTAACCACAACTCGGCCAAGATGTTTAAAGATAAACAAGGCAGTTCCAGTTAGTTTCCTGCTAGGACTTACTGTATAAAATCAGCATCACATTTTTAGACTGTGCTATGCAGCCACACCTCAGAGGAAGTGGTAACAAATGAATCAATCAATTTATTTGTCACATGAAATCATATGAAACACAATGTCATTGAAATGAGGGAGGGTGGGGGGCGACTTAGGCAGTGTCCATCACACGCCTAGTCCTCACCATTGTACTCTACACTGCTGCCATCTGGCTGCAGATACAGGACTTTGAGGTGTAGAAGGACTCGCACTTTAGGCAGGGTAGGGCACCGCTTAATGTATGTTTAGCTGAACAAACCACTCTCTGCAGGGCCTTGCGCTCCTGTTCGGTACTGTTTCTGTACCAGGAAGTGATGTTCCCTGTGAGGACGCTCTTGATGAAGCAGGAGTAGAAATTCCTCAGTATTTTAGGGGATATCCAGAATTCCCTTAGGTGTCTGAGGTGAAAGAGTTTCTGTTTTGCCTTTCTCACCACTGAGTCAGTATGCAGCACCCAGCGTTGTGGACACCAAGGTTCTTATAGCTGTCCACCCTCTCCACCGAGGACCCGTTAATATTAAGTAGTTGTAGTTCCTTCCCTACTTCTTCCCAAAGTCCACTATCATCTCCTTAGTCTTTCATTCATGAGTAGGTTGTTATTCTGACACCAGCGGGGCCAGTCCTCTACTTCTTTCAATAAGGCCTTTTCATTGTCTGTGATCAGACACAGCTGTGTAGTCAGCTAACTTTATGATGTTGCTGAAATCGAAAATGGCTACACAGTCTTGTGTGTACAAGGAGTACAGCAAGGGGCTCAAAACACAGCCCTGGGGTGCTCCAGTGTTAAGGATAAGGGGGTGGAAGAGGTGTGTCTGCCCACCCTCACCATCAGAGGTCTGCCTGTCAAGAAGTCAAAGATCCACATGCACAGTGAGGTGTTTAATCCCAGGTCCTTGAGCTTTGTAACGAGCTTGGAGGGAAATATGGTGCTAAATGCTGAACTGTAGTCAATAAACAACAATCTAATATAGGTTCCCTTCTTTTCAAAATGTTCTGACAAAATTCAGAAAATTAGACAAACAGTCAGTGCTTCCATATCGAGTACAGGGTATGTGTCACAGTGTCCAGGCAAAACAAATTCCAATATGACCCAATTTCATATGATTAACCGTAAAAACCTGGAGGACATTATACAACATCTGAAAACCTCCTCCTGCTGCCTTGATATTCTACCAACGGGCCTTTTCAAAAATGTTTCGAATTGTTTGGCTACAGATCTTCTACAGATTGTAAACACGTCTCTTCTCTCAGGTATCTTCCCACAGGCCCTGAAAACTGCAGTCATTAAGCTACTCTTACAAAAGAACAATCTAGACACGTCACTAATGAGCAACTATAGGCCGATATCATTGAAAAAAACGGTTTCTCAACAACTCAACCTTTTCTTGTCACTAAACAATAGTTTTGATGCCTTCCAGTCGGGTTTTCGACCACACCACAGCACTGAGACAGCTCTTGTTAAAGTCTTTAATGACATCCACTTAAACACAGATAGTGGCAAACAATAAAATAAGTTACCATAGTTATGCGGATGACACCAAAGTTATATAACCTTATCGCCAGGGGACTATAGTCCATTACAACAACTGACTAAGTGCATTGAACAAATTAACGACTAGATGTGCCAGAATTTTCTTAATTAAATGACGAAAAAACTGAGGTGGTTGTTTTTGGAGCAAAAGTGGAACGATTAAAAGTCAGCACTCAGCTTCAAACGATAATGTTAAAAACAACAGACAAAGCCAGAAATCTTGGTGTAGTCATGGACTCAGACCTGAATTTTAACAGCCACATTAAGACAATTACAAAGTCAGCCTATTACCACCTTAAAAATATATCAAGGGTTAAAGGACTTATGTCTCAGCAGGATTTGGAAAAACTTGTCCATGCTTTTAACGGTGTAACAGTGTCTTTACAGGTCTCCCTAAAAAATCAATCAGACAGCTGCAGCTGATTCAGAACGCTGCTGCTCGAGTTCTCACTAAGACCAAGAAAGTAGTCTCTACACTGGCTTCCAGTGCCTCAAAGAATTGATTTCAAAATACTTTTGCTGGTTTATAAATCACTAAACGGTTTAGGGACAAAATACATTTCTGATCTGCTACTACACTATGAACCACCCAGACCTCTCAGGTCGTCTGGGACAGGTCTACTTGTTGTCCCCAGAGTCAGAACTAAACAGGGGGAAGCAGCATTCAGTTTTTACGCTCCACATATCTGGAACAAACTCCCAGAAAACTGCAACTCTCAGTTCTTTTAAATCAAAGCTAAAGACCTATCTTTTTGATGTTGCCTTTCTTTAAATAATTGTTCATTTGTTATACTGAAGTTGCATTGATGACACTGTATGACATTCTATAACTGCCCTTTAATGTTTAATTTCTTATACTGCACTGTCAATTTTATTCTTGTCTTTTATGTTTTAATCTGCTTTGTTTTTGTTTTTTAAATAATTTTCTAACTGCTCTTAAATGTTTTATGTAAAGCACTTTGAATTGCCCTGTTGCTGAAATGTGCTATACAAATAAATCTGCCTTGCCTTGCCTTTTCCAGGTGAGACAGGGTGGTGTAGAGGTTGCATGCTATGGCGCTATGAACGTTTGGGACAGTAGGCAAACTGTAAAGGGTCCACTCTGATGGGTAGTGAGGATGTAATCCTTGACCAGCCGTTCAAAGCATTTCATCAATACAGAGGTGAGTGCTGGTCTTGTTTTCTTGGGCACAGGAATAATGTGGGTATGACAGACTGAGCCAGTGACAAGTTGAATATCATTGTTAATACCTAGTTGGTCAGCAGATAGTTTGAGGCCACACCCACTATTATGAGCTGCTGATGGCCTCAAAGTGAGCATTACATGTGTTTATCTCACTTGCTATAGACGCATCAGCACTTGACAAGGAGAAGGAGTTGGATTTGTAATCTGTCCTTGCCAGACCTTGCCACATGCTTCTGCGGTTGCCCTCCAGGAACTGTAGTTCCACTTTCTTCCATAGTCCCTCTTTGCCTCCTTTACTGCTCTATTTGTGGAATGATTTAACTGTAGTTTTGGGTACAGTTGCGTCTGTTGTTTAACAAACTAAATCTACCACAGACTCAGTGATTCAATTGACGTCATCAGTGTTATGGACAGTGTTGACCTGGAACGTGCTTCAGACTGTGATGTGTAGTGCAGACTGTAGGGCGACTTTTGATTGGCTTGACCATTTCCTGACCTCGTGCTTCACTAGGGGCATGCGCCTTAGTTTGTTTACCGCTGTGATAACGGCCGATGTAAATTCCCTTGGTAGGATTAATTAATTATCAGTTTATTATCCAATGCATTGGCTAGCAAGCTGCTTGGCAGAGGATATCCATGTGGACGGGATTTCAGCTGGTGTTTAATCCTTCCACTCTTGCCTTGCTGCCTCCTCCGATCAACTCTCTTTGTCAACCCAGGCTCTCTTTCTCGCGCTCTGTGCGGGTTCTCATAAAAGGGGGTGTTTGGGGTGTCATTTGAGCCTTCTACTGCACAAATCTAATCTGGAATTCCCTAAGGACAACAAAACACTGCATTTCACTACCTGGAAATGCAGATAGTGTGAATGTATCCCACAGCTTCAACATATAGTACAAAACTCAGCTTTCATTACTTTCGAAGAACTGGTTCAGAAGTACCGAATAGGTAAAGAATCTTCTTTTCAATACCTACAACTCAAATCGGTCACTACACATAAGGGTCAACTTTAAAGGAATACGCCACCGTTTGTTGAAACAGGATTATTCACCGTCTCCTCTAATCGTCTAGTCTTAATCTGCATTGCTATTTGTACTTGTACACGCACTGAGACAAAAATGCGTTTGCCCACCTATATAAATATAGAGGAGACGGTAAATAACCCTATTTCAACAAACGGTGGCGTATTCCTTTAAACATAACAACCTTCAACTATCCACACTAGCAAAAGAAATAGTCAAGCTCACATCACTTTATAAGACTGTATCAAAATTGTAGAAACCTATCAACACTGATCTCTCCTTATTACCAAATGGGAGAAAGATCTATCCATATCACTAGATAATGACTCCTGGACAAACACATTCTCAATGACAAATAAACCCAACACCTCACCCTCTAAAGAATGCACCAAATGGGCCACTCACATTCAAGGCACTGCCCACTCTGCCCGCCTAACATCTTAGAGGATTACACCCACACAATCTGGCACTGCCCAGCCATACACCCAACACTTTTGGAAGGAAATCACTGATAAACTGTCCTTCACATTGAACTACAGGATTCCACTCTCTATATTACTCTGCTTATTAGGTTAGGTATCATGAGTCACACTCCTCCACCATATTATAAAAGTAGTACGCATTGCTCTAACTGTCGCAAAGAAGACCATCCTCTTAACCTCGAAAAGCAAGATAAAACTTAACATCCTACTATGGATAAACCTCTTTATAGACTATAAAGAGAATATAAAGATAACTATAGTAAATCATCTTTTCCTATCATTATTATTTAGTTATTTTCATCATAGTTAGTACATTTAGTTTGAATACACACACTATTAATATTACTATCATTGTTATTATTGTATTGTATAAATGTGATTACATTTCAAGGTTTTCTTTAGCAGATGGGGTTTAGTTTGGACCTTCAGTCACATCAGTCAATACCTAAGCAAAGTCTACCTGCCGAGGAAGGCTGTGAAATGCGGTAGAAAGTTCTCGAAAAGGCTTGTAAGCAGACCTCCAGTTCCTATTTTAACCGTTTCCAAGGTAAAGAATGAACGCTTCAAATTTGCAGTATTGGTCGGGCAAACCTCAATAGAAACAGATGTTTCCTTAAATGGTTTCGCCTACATGTGTATTGTAGTTAAGGTAAACATACACAAGTGATAACTACAGAAAACGAATACTGCTTTAACATAAGATTACTACTCCCACTGCACCTGATTGACAACAGATGAACAACAGATTTTTAAGTAGTGAAGTAAAAAAGAACTAAACACCAGAGACATACAGGCAAAACGAAACCAACATCTTTAAATTCCTGCTCCTGATTTAGCACTGCACCACTGTAGAACATCCCAGACACACACACCACCACACAGTGTCACATGACGCGCGCACACGCGCAGTCACAGTCACACACAGACACAGACACACACAGACACACGCAGACAGACACAGACAGACAGACACACGCAGACACACACACACACACACCTCTATATATCACTGTACACAAAGCACAGGCATTAAGCACACATGCACAGCAGGGCTTATGGTTTTCCTGTGTTTCCTGCTGGCACTGCATTGCAGTCATCTCTGACCTCCAAGCTCCTGGCTGTCCACTCCTCCATCATCCTCCCCTCCTCCTTTCCCCTTCTTCCTCGCCTTGTCCTAACTCCAGCCCTGTGTGTCACTTCCGCATTCCTCCCTCCACCTACCTGACTCTCCTGTCCACACGGAACTTCAACATCCTCCCCTGGATCCGTCATGTACCGACAGTGCAGGAGACGGGACCGGCGGACGGACAGATGGAGGAGCGATGGAGAGATGAACAGAGAGGTGGAGAGCAGCGGGACAGATACACACCGCTGTCCCCTTTCTCTCCTTCAGACTGCATGCCTCTCTCTCTCTCTCTCTCTCTCTCTCTCTCTCTCTCTCTCTCTCTCTCCTCGTTTCCCCACCTGTCTCACTCTCCCTCTCCTCCCCCTCTCCTCCCCCTCTCCCTTTCTCTCTCTCTCTCTCTCTCTCCCTCTCACTCTCCCTCTCCCCCTCCCGCTCTCCCTCTCCCTCTCGCTTTCGCTCTCTCTCTCTCACACACACACACACACACACACACACACACACACACACACACACAAAGACATAAACACAGACACATACACACTTGCTGCCTTCAGGCTGAGAATTGCAACACTCAGCTTATTCAGTCCCCTCACAGTCTGGCTGATAAACGCTCTATCATACTCTTCTCTCTCTATCTTTATCTCATTTGCTGTCCACCTCTCTCTCTCTCTCTCTCTCTCTCTCTCTCTCTCTCTCTCTCTCACACACACACACACACACACACACACACACACACACACACACACACACACACACACACACAATGTCTGTATCAGTATAATTCCTATCTTGTTTTTCTCACAAAGGACAGCGCTTAAACAAAAACACCATGTGGTCTTAGCCACTGCCAGTGTGTGTGTGTGTGTGTGTGTGTGTGTGTGTGTGTGTGTGTGTGTGTGTGTGTGTGTACACATCTGTCCAGGGTCATGGGAGAACTTATGGCCAGTGCTCCACAGGAACAAACATCCAGCCCATTTGGCCAGGAGTGAATGCCTGATCAGCTGGAGCCATGGAGTTGGGGGTTGGGTGAGGGTTAAGGAGGTTAGTAGGCACGCTGCAGTTGTGTCAATTTGTTTTTTCCCTATCATGGAGGTCAGTAAAAAAATTATTAAATAAAGGTATTTGACTTGCAGACTTGCAGATGAAAAGAGGAAGTAGATAGAATGAAAGAATGGTGGAAAGAAGGACACCAGTGCAGGCTGTTCTCATAAACTATTTGTAGATATAGCTACGAAAAGAAAAGCACTGTAATTCATATGTATTCCATGTATATTTAGGGTTGCCGGAATTTCATAGGATATTATGATTCAATACTGATTAAAAATTACAAAACAAAAACAGAGCATTCATAGCAGGACAGTCAATACCCGTTAAAAACACACATATACACATATAGACAAAAATAGTCTCTGATGGGCTTTTTGTAAATGCAGAGCAGGTTGTCATCCCATGTCACAGTGGAGGAGATTGTTAAAAAAACATAAAGATGACCACTCTTTCCTGCTCTACTCCATCCTTTCCACCAATTGTTGTGCATACTTTTTCGTACGATTCATTTTCATGAATGTTATTTGTAACAGTTGACTGTCATTTATGACAGGCGACGTAATATTTGGAAAGTGTTGTAAAAAGGAAAAGAGCGAAGGAGGGAAGGAAAGGAAGGAGGAAGAAGGAAAAGGGGGCGAAAGATGGATAGAAGGAGGGAATAAAGGAAATAGGAAAGAAAATATATGAATACAGAAAAAAGATTATGAAAAATGGGGATGGCAACATGAGTTCTAGCAAATACCCAATGAACGGCACATTCGTCAGTGGAAAGTATCGAGTAGAACCCTCGAGCTTGGAAACAGTAGTTGTCAATATAGGAGCAAACTCCAACTGCTGACGAAGACCATGAATGAAGGCTCAGATTTTTAAGCTTGACTACAAAGAAGGCCTTTCTCCCACTTCTGCGCCTGAAAGAGAAAACCAGAGGCCAGGGTATGTACGAATGCGAGAAAACGACTCCTGATGAATACGTCTCTATTGTAAATACGTAACTGCATGTACATGTTGCTTGATTTTTTTCAGTTAATGCTCAAATCTATTTTGTAAAGATTAATGGTACATATGAATGGTATGATCTAAAGAAATAGTTTTCCTTTGTGGCTAGTAAGGCTAATACGGTGGCAACGATATTTCTACTGTTTAAGCTTAAAAGTCACTGGCCCCAGAACATTTAGTGTTGGGTTTTGCGTAACTTTTCCTAGTGTGAAATGACAGTTTAAAGGAATATAGTGCTGGTAAAATTGTTTGTTATAATCGGGGGTTTTTTAATGTTGCAAGCACATGAAATGTAAAAATAGTGCAGATATTCACCTTAGGTATCCTAAATGAATTTACAGTCAATGGTAGCATTGTGCTAGTTTCCATCAGTGTGTACATAATGTAATATGGGAACATTGGCACTGGGTAGCATTATGTATAGCAGTATGCCAATTGAACTATAAAGAGTACTCTTACTGATATATTGGCAAATGTGAATATTGGATTTGTGCACAAGCTGGAACCAAAGAGACCGTGGGCCAGATGTACTAACCACTTCAGGCGTATTTGTTTTGCAACGTGCGCGTAAAAGCATGGCGAGGTATGTACAAACAGGCCGCACTGAGGGAAAAGCTCAGACTGCCTGTCGCGGGAACTGAAACATGGCAAATTGCGCTTTTCCGTGTCATGCATATGCATTCATGGTTGGGTGAAGGGGAATATCCAACAGCCCAGTGTCAAATGTGGACTCATTCAAGTTTCTGGGCTCCATCATTTCCCAGGATCTGAAGTGGGAGTCCAACATCACCGCCATCCTTAAAAAGGCTCAACAGAGGATGTACTTCCTACGGCAACTGCGGAATCATGGCCTACCACAAGAGCTGTTGGCCATCTTCTACACTGCTGCCATTGAATCCATCCTCTGCACATCCATCACTGTTTGGTTTGGAGCAGCCACAAAACAGGACAAACGCAGACTACAACACACAATTCGGACAGCTGGAAAAATCATTGGTGCCCCCCTGCCCTCCCTCCAGGACTTGTACACTGGTAGGACCAGGAAGCGGGCAGAGAACATCACCAAAGACCCCACACATCCTGCACACACTCTCCTCTTCCCCTCTGGCAGGCGCTACAGATCCCTGCGCACAAAAACAACCAGACATACAGCTTCTTTCCCACTGCCATCACTATACTGAACACTTGATAAGGGGGTCATCCCCACTTTGGCCACTCACCCACTTCTCTACACATTACATACTTATCATTCCATATGCATCTTGCACACTACTTTTCACTATTACTTTTTGCACTTTACATCCCACTCCATGTGTCTTGATATTGTGTCTTATTGTATATTTGTATTTTTGTATATTATGTTGATATGTGCCTATATGTATATTGCTGTCTCTATTGTATGTTACTACTACGTGTCTATTTGTTGAATGCATAGAGAGTTAACACCTACCAAAGTCAAATTCCGTGTGTATGTCAGTATACTTGGCCAATAAATCTGATTCTGATGATTCCGATTTGTCGATGTCAGCATTAAAAGCCACTTGAGTAGGAGCCCCTGGGCCCAGAGCTCAGCAGGACTCCCATATTACAGAGCATATTAACATGTCATCCTGTCAACATGAATCCTGAGAGGCTGCACTTAATCACATATATCTGGATAACGTCTCTACTCCTTATGGCTCCTCACGGTGATGTGTTCCATTACGATGTACTGTACTTTGAAAGGCAGTCAGAAATATGTAAGTTGCACTATCACAATACTATGTCTGCATTGAGTTGAAAGGCTTATTAATTGATATCAGTGACTAAACTACAAACTACTGTATAACCACCTTTTTGGTCCCCCCCTCCTCCTTTGACTTCCAAGTAATAGGGGAAATCTTTTTTTCTGTCATCTGTATCTTTCCTTCCTCTTTCCTTTCCTCATCCCTTCCTCCCTGTCTTACCTCCTTCCTTGTAGATTATCTGTTATACTCATGGGGAATGCAAATAGAACCTTTCCTGCTGTTGCTGCTTCACATTAAAAGCTTACTGTTAGGTGGCGATGACAAAGGGGGAGGGTGGAGGTGGGAGAATATGTTCATTTTGCAAATTGTATGCTTTGTTTGTTGTGTTAAAATTAAAATTGTTAATCATAAAAAAGCTTACTATTAACTAATCGGTGGGATGCTTTAATTGTGAAGAAGTTATAGGAAATGCGATGTGTTTGTCACATATTCGGTGCGGTCTGCCAACACCAGCTAGCGAATTGTCAACAGGCTTACCACTAGCTAGCTAAAAAAACAAAAACAAAAAAACACTGTCTGTTGGCAGGTTAGACGGTAAAAATAATGGACAAAGCTTTCGGGTCTGAAAAGTGAAGCCAATGCTGAAGTGCCATAAACCTGCATTCTATCTCATTTCCAGCAGAGGGCGACTCTACTGGCTCCAAAAAGAAGTCTGTTTCTATAGAAGTCTAAAGGTGTGGACACACAGAGCCGATAATCGGCTGTTAAACAGTCTGGCGAGGTCAGTGACTCGAGTCTGTTCGGTGTGTTCCGTGCCGTCGTCCATCCGAGGGGCTATCTATTTTCGATTTTACATCTATAATCGGCGGGGCGGGCATTGATAGCGGTCGGACTCAAATGACCCATCTGATTGGTAGAGTGCTAACCCGGACACGGGGAGCGGAATGAGCGTGACTAGAGTCTCTCAAAATCTGATGGAAATCTTTTAAACTGACTTTTGTCGATCTGAAATGAAGACAGATTCAGCAACTGCATGGCCTATTTCACGCTTAAAATGTTTTCAGAAACACGTTTCGGTGAACTATTTTAGTACAATATGAGATCGTATTCTGAACAGTCTGTCTTTGAATTTCCCAGAGAAGTCAGACCCAGGTGACGTTTCATTTTTGAGCGACAATACAGATTAGCGCTGCCTGCTGTTATGGAGACGTATTACGTTTCGTCGCTTTGGTGTGTTCCAAGGCACTTTTTTGTTTTTTGACTGATCAGCCCAAATGCCTTTTCTGCCGACGTTTGGCTGTCGGCTCTGTGTGTCCACACCTTAATGGGAAATTACCCTACTTCTCACTTAATTTATTACTTCAGAAAACATTTTCATAACGAGTTTATTGTCTCAACGGCTAGTTTCAATTCTTCTTCAATACAGCATGATGTTCATTTTGTAAATTATTGTCCAATTTATTTTAAAATAGACGATAAAGCAGGGCATGCTTTAGGGGCGTGGCTACACACCGACCTGTCAATCAGGACAGAGGCTTAGCAATGCTAACCATGGCACGGTGGGCATTAAAATAGACCTGAACTTCTTTTTGGGTGTTGTCCTGTTTTCATCTTAAACTTTGACCCTCTCACTGTGTGTTTTCACTTCATCAAAGTTAAGAGAGGAACAGAGGAAGGCAACAAAGGAAAAGTTGTAAAGTTTAGATTACTCTTATTACTTTTAGTTTTTAACATAGACCAGCAGAGCGTACAACAAAAATGCAAGACCCTACAAAAGCAAAGCATGATGGTTGGTTAAAATCATTTGCTTGAAATTTAGCAAACAATTTAAGTGTCATCACTTGCAAAAAGCCCAGTGTTAAGGTTGGAGGTTGAAGGTGGAAGCTGCAACATGGTGAGCATCTGTTTGTACCATCATTTTCTAAAAGGCATGCTCGGTATGACGCCGAGCCAGCAGAAATCTGGCCACCATCCAGAGCAGAGAGCTGGCAGCGTTCGTCATGTTTTTATAATCCTCTGTGTCCTCCTTGGCTACTTTGCAACTGCATGGAGGAAGGGTGGGGGTGTTGCGCGATTACGGAAGGCTTGTGTCATGTGGATGCGCCGACAGTTTTGTTGTCATTACATAGAATTCCTCAGGGGGGGCGACAGAAACTACGCACTATAGCTTTAACTTGCTCTTTTGGGTACATAGTGAGTTCACACTGACAAAGTGTGGCCACATGCAGTGCACTGCGAGTACCCGGATGCTGCACTCGAAACGGTCACAATGTAAAGTGTGGATCGCCGGACACGACTCACACTCAACGACCGCCATCTTTGCTACAGAGCGGAAGCTACGGGACCACCAACGTATTTTCGAACTTGCGAAAGTGAAGGGCGAGGAAGCAGCAGCGGTTACTACTGAAACGGTGAAACGCAAACTATATAGGGGTAATAGAGGGAGTGTATTATCCAGTTCAGGTGCTGCCTGCAGCCACTGGGCACATGGCACTGGTCACACCTGCAGCCCATCAGGGAACCAGGGGAGGCATTTCCTGAGCCAGATCCATGCAACAGAGACACAAGTTGGGAACAAAGGACCAAGCAGGCAACACCGTTGGGGCTTCCACTAAGTGCCTGGGAAGGAGACCATTGGCCTAGGAAAAGGAACCTGATCTCTCGTCCCACTGGAGACACATGGGGTCCATACAGAGGTAATTGAAAAGGACTCACCTGTCTCTCTGCTCTAGAGAAGGCTACAGGCCAAAAGACCCCAGACGGGAATACTCTTTTGTTCAAGTTTAACCCACTCCCCTTTCCCCCAAAATGATTTATTAAAAGGACACTTTACGTTAAAAGCTTACTGTCTCTGAGTCTCCTACTTCATTGGAAATCTTGCCTCTAAGTCCCCTGGGTTGCCACAGTTGTCATGAGCTACTCAACATATGCACAGCTCCCAGCTAAGCTGAAGTGACAGCTATTTGATATCAGTTTGACCTCCATGTATTGGTATATATTGAGGTAAAAGGGTTGCTTTAAGATGGGGGTTAGTTAGTTGAAGTTTTGGTTTCGGTCATGGTTTCACCTTGGTGCGTTTGTCTTCACTTGTCGCCATGGGTGTATTAATGTGTATTAATAAGCATAACATTTTAGTTTCAATTGGCTGTTCTCCATTTTCTTCCTTAGTTCGGACTATGGTCAAATTCATATGCAATACAAATCAACTCAAAATTACACCAGCCTTAAAAGATACATGTTTATGGCTACGGCCTTGCATTTTAGTTTTACTCACTGAGTGTTTTGAATTGTTTCCCTATTTTCTAGATCAGTGGTGTCTTTCAAGAGAAATGCAGCAGTGTGATTGAGAATTCATTTCGGAAATGCCAGAATGAAGCATCAAGACACATCAATCTTTCATAAAATGGATTACTTATGAACTACAAGTACTGATGTGTATCATCTGTTCCGTTTACTCATTAATACGTTTTTAAAAATATGTATAGTTGATGCTACTGCTGATTAAGTGTGTTGTTTAGGTCAGGAAATCAATGCTGTTGGAATGTACAGAAACAATGACCCGGGTGGTCTGGCAGTAAAGGAGGGAGGAGGGAGGAGATGGATTAAGACATAGCTAAGGGACTGGGACTGTATGGGGAATGTGCTTTCTAACAAATGAGCTTTAGCCTGGAAGCAGCTGGTGTTTGTCCTAACAACGGTACCTGGATAAGATCAGAGAGAGGCCAGGACAACACCACACAACAAGACAAGACAGAACACCCAGCCGAGGAATCTTGAGCTGTGTTACATCCCAAACAGGTCTCGCTTAAGCCTCACACAGAGTTCCACAGAGCACCACTGCAGTGAGATAGTGGTCACATTCAGAACGCCATGTCACATGATGCCTGTTTGCTCAGAACCATGAACAAAAGGCTTTCACACTAGAAATGAACCGGACCCTGGTTCATCATCAAGCCTGTTACAGGACAATAATAATAACCTGCGTAGTCAGGTTATTGCAACATGCGAAATCATTGTTGACATGAGATTGCATGAGAAATGTGGAAGAAAAGAAAAACCTTTGACATAAGACAAAGTTGCAAAGAATGTTTCCATGTTTCATTCATGATTCTGATTCCATGCATAAACATGAACGTGAGAGCCACCATGCCTGTTTCCCCGGGTATCTTGCATATTACAAATCATGCAATAATATTAACTATTACAGCAAAGCAGTTTCCACAACATCCCATTTCCTTTTCCTGTCCCACTGAAGACCAATCAATACAATGTTCTGATCAAAGGTGTGCGGCCCTCTGCTGAAACACTGCATTAAAGGTAACACCTCGTTTCCTTGCTCCCCCGTCCTCCAGGAGGCTCATCTCTCCTCACTTTCCATCTCCTGCTAAATGCATTTAAGTGATTGGACCTCACTAAGTGATGGCAGACTTCGATCAATTTCCCGGGCATGGCCTGGAGGATGGAGGAAGGGAGGGGGCTACATTAGCAGAAAGGAAAACACGCTGAGTGACCAGCACAAACAGACACCAGACAAAAGCTCTCATAGCATCGACTGGGAAGAGGTCAAAGGTCATCATTTACCCAGAGTTAGATCAAGCAGGATGTAGAAGTAATCGTACTAAACTGAAAACAGATTCACTCTTTTTTTAAACATACTGATGACAGTATTAGAGGTATTAGATTATCAGCATTTACGGTAACAAGCTCCTGTTTCCCAGCTCTGATGAGGCAGATGGAGACCAGGCAAGGCTCTGCATAGATTTCAAATAAAGCAACATGTCCAACTGACTCCAACGTAATTACAGTAGTTGTTGCTGGTATGCAGTAAACACTGATACTATGCAGGACATTGAACTCCTTTCTAACAAACAACTACGATTAAGTTGTGACTGTTAGTCCTTCCCTATTAGCGATACAAAAATGTTGCAGCAGCTTCCAGTCATAGATAAAACTACAGTAAGATCCTTATCAGGGCCACTGCAGGAGCCACAGTGTGGGTGTCACATCAGTGCTTCGCAAACATGAACACTATTAAAATATTTTTTCAGCCAAGTACCCCCTGACCAGCACAAAACATTTTTGGTAGAAAAAAAAGGCCATACATTTGAAAGTTTTTTTTCAAAAACTAAAAAGTCTTAACATGAGTCCAACATATTATTAGCAAATAGAACTCCACACTGATGATAGGCTCACTGGCCTATAGGTAAGGTCGTCACTAAGGCCATCCACAGATACAGGATTCAATAAGGATTCACTGTGCCACATGTATGTTTAACATTAAAACATGATTTATAAAATCATCAACAATTAATAGGCTATTTTAATAGCCTAGGATTCTATGCAAATAAAAAAGGTATAGTATAAAGGCTTTAGGCCGCTCTACATGTTATTGTAGGCCCAGTTTAATATGCAACTTCATTTTATACAATATATGTAGTAGGGGGTCCCTGCTCTGTCTCTCTTTCAGTTAAGGGGTCCTTGGCTTAAAAAAAGACCCCTGCATTAGATTACAGGTACATTACAGCACTGCACCAACAGTGCACTTAACAATAACCTTGTAACTGAAAAACACTTGTGACACAAATGCTATTTTAAATGTTTACTCAATATCATAGTATAATTATTTTAGGAATCATGCATGACTGAGATTTTTTTTTTTTTTAATTACTGGTACCCCCTGTAAGTACTCTAAAGTACCCCAAGGGGTAGACTTACCCCCATTGGAGAAACACTGTAGTCATACAGGACGCTTCATATACCTTCCAGTCATGTCCAACAGCGCTACAGTTCAGGTAGTTTGAGTGCTGCCCTGAATATTCTCCAGGCTTGGCAGCTACAACAGACGCCTCTTATGAATCACCTGCTGGCCTGATTCCATTACTTCATAGCAGAAGAGCACCGAACACAGGCAGCAGACGTCTGGCCCAGTTGGCAACAACAACCAACTTTCTAGTTTCCCAGGGTGACAGGAAGCCTGAGCCATACTGTCCCCTGGTGGACACAGAAGGCACACACAACAAGACTTGACAACAACTCCATCCCTGTCCTCAGATTATTAACCTTCAATTTCAGGGTTTTCTCTGTAAGCGTCAAACTCCATCTAAAAATGTATTTCCAAAAGAGAAAAAAGAGAAAGGAGGAACTAAAAATTAGAGTAAACAACTCCTAACTAGGTTCCTTCAGAAGAATGGTATGCGATCCAGATCAATATATCGTTACACCCTTACTTACAGTGGATTCCAACAGTCACTCAGTGTCACAGGGGGGAAAAAAAGTATCAAAACATCCAAAGAAACTTCTGAAACCACTCCTGCAGTGAAAGGCCCTTCTCCTCTGTTGATGCCAAGCGTGCTTTGCCAATTAAACACAAGTATGCCACTTCTGGCAGAGCTTTCAGGAGGTAATAGCAGGCAGAAGCAGAGCAGTGATTTCTGGCACAACTTTGCCTACTTCCAAGGTGCATGGAAAAGGGGGCAAGCCTCCAGCAACACTTGTAGTAAACCTACAAGACAACCTGGGGCGGTTGTGGGAATAATTACTGCCGTCTGTCAGGAGCAATGGAGGAAGTAGTGTGTCATTATAGGGCCAAAAAACCTTAAGGAAGAGGTCGGGGGTGGATGGATAGGACAACAAAGAGTTTGATTTGGTCGCCTAAACTTTACCAAGTCATTTTAGTTGCCTAAACTTAACCAGACCTTAACCTTAGATGTGGCAAATCAGAAATAATGTATAGATAATGTATTTATCTTTTTGTTTCACTCATTTTAAATCACATCTGCCTAATATCTGAGCTTTAACTGTTTATTCTATAGTAGCATTGAGATTCTTACTTATAATGAAGAAGCGATTAATAACTACTCAGTGGACACATACATGCCAACACAAAAACGTGTACAAGTCTGCCTGAATGTGTGCCCTGCATGCCTGTACAGTAGGAGTGTAATATGTGTGTGTGTGTGTGTGTGTGTGTGTGTGTGTGTGTGTGTGTGTGTGTGTGTGTGTGTGTGTGTAATTCTTCCAGGAAAACCAGTAAGAATATAGTTTGACACAATCAGACCTACCCCTGTTCACCCTTTACAAAGACTTACACATATCTTGGTGTGCTACTTGATTCACACCTTACATACCGGGAACACATTTCTAATAATAAAACAAAAAAATCGGAATCAGAAACTTTATGTGTATAACAAGATTAGATCATATCTCTCCTTTTCAGTTTCTGAAACCTACTTACATGCAATTGTGTTTTCAACAATGTCCTGCTGTCTTCCAATCTGGTCTCTTACCACTAAGGAAATTATTGAACCGATAGCACGACTATACAGTACAATCGCGCTCTCAAGATCCACAGTAATCTTCCAAAGTGGTCTCACCATTGCATTGCACTCGCACGCTCAAACGCTCTGACTTACCAGAACTACATAAACAGCCACGCTATTACATTTTATTTTCAGATTCAAAATAGCACTTCACCAACACTTCTTGCACTTCTTCCAACACACAATATGAGATCAGTACGCCTCACTAGGTCAGTTTCACAGGCATTCATTCCAGCCCCCCCCCCTCCATACAAAAACAACTATGGTCAGAAATCCTTTTTTCATACATACACCAAAATTTGGAATGACATTCCCCATCACACCAGAACACTACCATCCATCACATATTTCAGAAAGGCATACGAACTTCTACACAGTTGCACTCACTGATTGTTCATGTATTGTCCAAGTCTTGTTTACACTGTCTGTGTTGTTGTTTTAGTTGTCTCTATCTGTCTAGCCCATGCTAATATCCTGTAGATGTGTTTTTGTCTTCATGTTCCATGTCTCTGCAGAACAGGAACCTGCCGGAAACCAGTTTTTAAACTGGGTCAGGCCCGTTTTTAAACTGTAACTAAATGTTACTTTTTTTAATTCTTTCCTATTGAATACATTTTGAAAAAAAAAAACCCTCCTCTCTCCTTTTCCCTCCGAATGTCTTCTCTCCCCGCACTCGCTCCTCCTCCCTCTCTATGTGAAATCACCCTGGCCTTCATCCCTTTCACATTTCCCTCTCGCCTTCCCACTGCTGTCCCAATACTCGCTCCCTCTCCTGCAGACAGTTGACTAGCGGCCAGGGTCCGTGAGGCCAGAATGAGAGGAATTTAAACACGGGGGGAGAGAGGTAGAAACAATCGTGTCTTTGCGGGAAAGGATCTGGTCTTTTTCCTCCGGGGGCGGCTCTCACTGACCACAATCCCCACAGAGCAGCTGCCCGCATTCAAACGCTCACTCCGTCTTTCTCTCCTCCTTTCTTACTTTCTCTTTTCATTTCTTCCAGCTTATTTGTCCCTACCTCTGTAGCGAGAGAGATTTAAACATAAACTCATATAAACAGTCCTATGCATGCGCAATCTAAGCAGATTATATGTGTGATCTGGAGTTAAAACATGTTATGTAAAATGTTATGGCCAAAATGTTAAACCGAGGGCCATACTGAACAATTATGTTTAACCGTCATTTAACATTTTCTTAAAAGTAATTTTCAGATTTTTTTTTGACATTTTTCTTTCTATTAGTCCTGCACTGAATATATGCACTGAAGATCTGCTTCAGACTTTCTTCTCAGAATTCTGACTTTAAACTCAGAACTCAAATACATGTATCACATGTGGCCCTAATCCTCTTCTGTAAACATTCATATATGAATAGTGTTAAGACTTGGACCAAATGCCTTGAGACTTACTTGGGACTTGAGCAAAGATGACTTGTTCCCAACACTGGTGAATACACATTACACTAATAAAATAGGGGGTTCAATCCCTGGCAGCAGGGGTTCTGGCATCTCTCAAACTCAACAGTCAGTGTTTGTGGGTGGGAAGCTGGTAATGGGATTCTTCCCTTTCCATCTGCATGGTCATGCTGTCTGTATAGAGCAGGAGTGTCAAACTCAACTTCACCAAGGGCCACTCTGGAAAATGAGAATCCCATCAAGAGCCAGACATGTACAGTTTATTGACATGCTTTTATTGAGAAAAGTCAAATATCTGACTGTATTACAGAATGGCGCATTTTTTGACATTTGTCAAATTTTTTGTCACCATTGTTAGCCTGGTTGACACCAGACCCTTCTCAGTTGTAACTGAGAATGGGTCTGGACAAGCTTCATTCGCAGGCCATTTCCAAAGGGGCGTCACCAACGGACGCCGCTCAAAATGCCTCTGGGCGCAATTGGATAGTCCTTCAACCAATCAGACCAACGATCCGGGTGACGTAGCAGCGACAGCGACATCAACGGGTTGCTGCGCTACGGTGGCCGTCATGTTGAATGTAAACAAAAAGCTGCTCGCCATCGCTGCGCTATGGTCATCGTGTAAAGCCCGCCTCAACGGTTGTGATTGGTGCATCGATTTGGAAAAATTGGAAATGGGCTTGAATGGCCAGACTGACTTGAAGAGCAAATCTCAAATTTGCCGGAAGTTCGTCAGGGTTTTCCCAGGCTACATTATTGTTGCTTTCGCCAACACTTTTGTGGCTTGTTCGACTTTTGTCACATTTTTGTTGACATACAGCCCTACAAAAGTCAGCAAAAAAAGCTCCTTAGCCATCATAGAGTTTAGAAAATCAAGCAAAACAAAGATTACATTTTTTTAAAGTTGGCTTCCACACAGCCGGCTCACAGCAACCCGTTTCACAACCCGGATATGTAAACTCTGGTTCTGGGGGAATTTCTGAGTCTCAAAGGTGGCATATCTGCCAAATCCTGTTGCTCGTAATTGCAGTTTGAAAAAGTTTTCTGTCTTTTTGGGTTTGGCGCACAACTAGATTACATTTATTGGGAACCTAAATTGATATGCAGGCCGGATTAAAACCTGCGAGGGTCCGGGTTCGGTTTTGACAGTTTTATTTTTTTCCAAAGTGGGACAAAACAATACATCCAGGTGAAATGATGTCACATTTCCTTTACAAACAAAGTTGTTTTATGAACTTTCCAGAGGCCCCTGTCATTTTCTCTACATTGGGACAATGATCTGTTTATTCTGTAGTGATAATAATGATAACATCATATGTACTGTTATGTTAGAGGTGGACTATATAGTGGATTTTTTTTCATTTACAGCATGGGCACTGATGCAAATATAGGCTACAGTAAGCAAGCCATAAACCCCCCCCAAACATCCTAATTATAGTTACAGTTTTGATACAGATATTAACACTATACACTAAATCTGTGTTATAAAAGATAGGCACAGACCGATTAAATCTGTGTTATAAAAGATTGGTATAGATTAGAGAGATTATCGGGCCTTTTTTTGGCAGTTTGCAGATTATCTGTATCTGTATTTTATTTGCCTGATAACCGATAAAGTTAATTCCTTAAAAAGTGCTCTATTTTGGCTCCTCTACGGCTCTTTGTCTGTCCCTCTGTTTCGGTTTCCCTCACCACTGAGTCTGACTTAGGGCATTTTCACACCTGAAAGTCTGAACCAAGGTCCGGACCAAGGTTCATGTTTTTGTTGTATACATTTGATCCGGTAAGTTTTGGTTTCACACTGCAATTATGCAAGCACACTAAAGATCTATGCGTGACAAAACTACGTCCTGCCATCATCACATACGTGAGCTGCGTCTCCAGATACTTATAATTGATTGGTTTGTAGACGGGCTTCCCCGTCCTCTCGTATCGTCTCTCTGTGTCAGAGTTTTTTCAACTGACTTCTGCTCTCCCCTACTCCCCTCGCTCTTTTAGTTTTGTTGTGATGTTGAGGAGCGAGACACGGG
Source organism: Sander vitreus (assembly GCF_031162955.1). Classification (NCBI taxonomy): domain Eukaryota; kingdom Metazoa; phylum Chordata; class Actinopteri; order Perciformes; family Percidae; genus Sander; species Sander vitreus. Next base: position 29,667,088 of record NC_135858.1, read on the forward strand.
AACTTTCTTTCTGCATCATTTATTCAGAGATAAACGGAAACCTACACTGTACATTTACTACCACTTAACAAGTAAACTGCTGATGTATTCTCTGCTGTGATAGCCGACAGCTGTCTGCTCTGAGCGCATTCACCGTCACTCAATCTCTCATGTAGCCTGCACACTAAGCACCGAGCTATTCCTTAAAGGAGCTTCCCCGGTCTTGTAACACAAGGAGAGCCTGCCAGAGCTTCTTGTATTTGGTCCGAAAGTCCGAACCATCCAAAAAAATGCTTTCACACTATAAACTAACCGGACCGACACCACCCGTTTTTATCGGACCAAAATTTGGTCTTTTGATCCGGACCGTGGTCCGGGGGAGGTTTCACACCTGTAATTTTGGTTTGGATCAAACTGAAAAGTCAGAAAGTCCGGACCAAATGAGGTAGGTGTGAAAACGCCCTAAATGTCCCACCCACAACACTATCTGACTCTCTGTTACTGGGTATTATGTTGAAAGTTTCTCATTTATTAAATAATTGATTAAAGCATTTAAACAACGTTTTGTGTTGGAGTTTGTAACATTCCTTGTCAACTTCAACTTCATTTTGACTTGGTTCCAAATATCGGTTCCAAATATCAGTTATTAACCGCATTAACTAATAATAATTGGTATCGGTATCAGCCTTGAAAAACCATCGGTCGATCCCTAATAAAAGAGGTTAATTTCTTTAATTATATACGCTGATATATCTGTAATATATATCAATAATCAAGATAATATGTTATCTAACCAATATATCACTCAAATCCTCCAACAAGATAAAAACTAACAGTGTTGTGTATTTGTGTCCTCTTTAATTCTTTGTCTCTGTGATTGTCCAACATGCGGATGCCAACCTGGCGCCTGCCAGCTGCCAGGGAAACACAGCCCAGTGCCAGTCCCACCAGGGAGGCTGAGGACCGGCGCTCATACGGCTCCAAACTGTCCTCTGGAGCATTGCTCCTATACCAACGCAGTCAACTCCAGAGGCTCAACACCACAGAGACCCAACTAGAGAAGTCAAGGTACATTAAAGGGGCAGCTTCCCCCATAGATCAAAAACATTATACTCTCTCATAGGCGGAATCTGCCCCCCCACCCCAATAATCAAAACAGCCTTTTTTCTGAAGTTATTGTTGCCTTTTCTTTTACGTTTTTTGCCGCTTTTTTAAAATGTTTTTGTTGCTTATTTTGTCGCCTTTTTTTAAGGTTTTTTTGGAAAGTGTATGTCAACGTTTTTGTCGCCTGCTTCAAGGGGGTTGTTTGGACGATTTTTTCAACGTTTTTGTCGCCTTCCTGGAGGTTTTTTCCGAAGTTTTTGTTGCTTCTTTCTAAGATTTTGGCGCCTTTTTCAAGGGGTTTTATGACAATTCTTTTGAGGTTTTTGTCGCTTTTCTCAATTAGGGATGTCCCGATCACAGTATCGAATCGGAGCCGATTTTGGCTTTTTTTTAACTGATCGGGGATCGGCATTTACCCCGTGTACGTCACCGCCTTTTATTTATACGCGCCCTGCGCCACAGACCGACAGACTGCCTGGATGCCGACACTTTCAAACCATCATGGCTCACCAGTGTCTGTCCAGAGAGTGTCTCGTAGCTTGCCTGCCCTTGGCAACGAGTAAAAAAGTCCATCTTTCATAGTCATCCTTTTTTTAAAGAAGCGGATTACTCTTATTCTCCACCCTTCTTCCGTGATTCCGCCAGGAAACCACGCTTTCAGGCTGTTATTCCCTGGAGCCGACATCAGTAAACACGAGAAGAAAATCAAAGATTGACTATTAACCGCAAGAGGCATCACTAAGTTAAGTTTTATCAAAGATTGACTATTAAGCGCATATGTGTCACTAAGTTTAGTTTTCGTTGTCCAGCGGGGAACTTGAGACTTGTTTATTCTTTTTGTTGGGGGTTTGCTTGGATCCTAAAGAGAACTGTTTTGGTGCTGAGAGAAAAGACTAATTTGCTGCAGTAGCCTAATGTATTAAGCTTAAGACATATTTTAGTTTTGTAAAAAAAAACAAAAAACGGTGTGCAGCTCTGTTATCTGAGCAAATACAAGTATCGGATTGGGACTCGGTATCGGCAGATATTCAATATTCAAAAAAATCGGGATAGGATCGGGAGTCAAAAACGCTGTTCGGGACATTCCTATTCTCAATACGTCCCGGGAACTCCCTAGATAGTTGGAGATCTCAACCCCACCAATGTTGAACCCAAAGTTACACCCTTGTACTCTCTAACACCAGTATTGTAAACAGTTTTTGTCCGGTGTATTCGGAGATTTTTTTATTTTTTATTTCTGCCTCCATAACAATACAATGTAGGTAAATTACAGTTAGTCAAATAATTGAAAAATGACATTGAAAAAAAAGTATCAACAGCAACATGTCCTTGTAGACTCGAGACAGCGTCCCTGTTTCCATTGGAACATATTCAAATAATCTGAAGATTATTAACACACAAACAGGACATGTGACTGCTGTATTCGAACTAAATCAGATACATGATTTTGTACTGAAGAAGACTGTGTTCTCCTTACCAGACTGGTCATATCAAAACAGACAGAAATATGTTCATATTCATTTGTAAATAATACTATTTTACGAGTACAGAGCAACTGAAGTTCTGAAAGAGTTAGATATTTTTTACATTTATGTGCACACAAATTAATATCGTGCATGCACACATTATAAACTTGTGCCCACAAGAAACGCATCTTGTGTAGGGTTGGGCATCGAAAACCGATTCCTACTTGGAATCGTCTAAAAAATAATTACGATTCCAGTGGAATCGTTTCTTTATTGGAATCGTTTGGAGGATTTGGTTTCAAATCTGATCATGGGTTCCAAATTTAACATGCGCAAGTTTTGGTTTCCGTAGCGGCCAGGCGCTTGTTGTGTTGCAGTCATGGAGCACTAGCCTGGGTAAACCCTGACGAACATCCGGCAAATTTGAGATTTGCTCTGCAAGTCAGTCTGGCGAAGAGCCCATTCAAACCCATTTCCAATGTCCCCAAAATCAAGGCACCAATTATAACCGCTGTGGCGGGCTTTACACCAATCACAACCGTTGATTGGTGTAAACGGTAGCGCAGCGTCGGCGAGCAGCTTTTTGTTTACATTCAACATGACGGCTACCGAAGCGCAGCGTCACCCGGATCATTGGTCTGATTGGTTGGACTATCCAATGCGCGCAGAGGCATTTGAGCGGCGTCTGTTGGTGACGCCCCTTTGGAAATGAACTGTAAAGGAACCTTTCCCAGACCCACTCTCAGTTACAACTGAGAAGGGTCTGGTGTCAACCAGGCTAATGGAGCACAGTAAACGGTGCTCTAGTGTGGCTTTATTTTATGTTGAAAAAGCCTGGTAAAACTGCAACCCACCATTGAATCAAAATCAAACTTTCCACTTATTTGTGAAATAATGTGTTTCAACTCCACCCCTCAAAGAATCGGAATTGAGAATCGATAAGAACCGGAATCCAAACGAAGAATCGCAATTGGAATCAGAATCGTTAAAAGATAAACGACGCCCAACCCTAATCTTGTGTACACATTTATTGAGACAACAATATTTGCACTCAATCTATAGGAATCTCATCTTTCAGGACTTTAGGGACATCATAAATTAACACTATAGTTACCTGAAATCCCTGTAGTTTTAGGGTGTCAATCAAATGAGAAAACTGAAACTTCCTCGCCAAGCCATTGCACTGAAATCTGGTTGTAAACACAGAATACTCATAAACATCAAACAACTGACACATGACAAACTGTTTTGAATCAGACTAGGATCTAGATCTAATATCAATTCATAAAATCCAGAATCAATCTTTGTCTAAGGAATCCATCGGTACCAAGTAGTGATGGCCAAATGAGGTCTCATGACCAAGAGCGAACAAGGGCGTCATCTAGTGGGCTCAGAAAATAAAGAAAATGGTTCACAAAGCTTCATGAAGCTTTATTTGGCCATCACTAGTTGGCTTGTTGGGAAGGGGCTTAAATAAGGCTTCATAGTTAGGCTACATTTGGGCGAGGGAAAACTGGCATGGCCATTTTAAAAAGGAGTCCTTGACCTCTCACCTCAAGATATCCGAATTAAAAAATGTGACTTAATACTGTCTGACTGTAGAGGCTGTAGAGAGGCACTTTATTGTTGGTTCATGTTAAATAAAAACTACATTAATGTAACTGCTTTGGGGTCAATTCTTAATGTTTACATTGATACTTTAATAATGCAGCAGGTTAGAGGGAACTTTGTACAATGTAGAATATCTTTCATATCCAAGCTAAATTACTTTTGCAACTGAAATATCTCAAATCCACACTGAATCGGACATGTAATTGAATCGGGACCTTGTGAATCTGAATCGGGAAATCAGTGGCGGACCCAGCCCTAAATATGACAGAAGGTAAAACATTTTGCCACTGGAGTATAAACATATTTCATCTCTACATAACTAAGCTTACAAATGTGTGTTGTTTATGTGAAGAAGTGTGGAGAGAGCTTTCCGAGTGGGATACACACACCCACACAGGCAAACCCATGCATTTGTGTATCCCCACACACACACACACACACACACACACACACACACACACACACACACACAGACACAGCTTTATTTAGTCCCCTTCACATCAGCAGCACGTCTGACTTCAGCTGCAGGTTTCACACACCCACACCGACACACACACACAAACGCAGCACACACACACACTCAACTGTGTCAGAAACTTAACACAAAGAGCGCAGAAACTGGAGATCCCTCCATCTTTCCTCCCCCCCCTTCTCTCCCTTCAATGTTTCAAATAAAAGGAACACGTGCAGCAGTGCTTACCTTCTTTCACCATCCCTTCTTTCACTTTCTTCCCTTCTCTTCTTTGTTGCTTTCTCCGCTCCGGTCTTCCTGTTGGTAGCAGCCGCCTACAACATGCTGGGGCTTGGCTGGAATGGGCCGATCTGCAGACAGCCCCGCCGCTCTGGAGAAAATGAGAGAGAGGGAGAGAGAGAGAGAGAGAGAGAGAAAAAGAAAGTAAGAGATTGAATCTGCATGTGAGCAGAGAATCAACAGAAAAGGGAAATTTGAAACCTTCCGAGGCTCCAGTAACAATCGCCCCCTCCCTTCCTTCCTCCTCCTCCTCAATGCTGTCTACCTCCATCTCCCTCTCGGTTTCCCTCCCTTTTCTCTCCTTTGCCTCCTCTCCCACTCGTTCATTCAGCATGCAAGTCAAAGCACTCACCCCCTCATCCTGTCCATTTCCACTCCTTTTCCTGTCACTTTCTTCCATTCTTTTCTTTCGCAGTCCAAGTTACATCAGGGTGGAGTGGAGAAAGAGGGAGGGGGGGGGGAAGAGGGTTTACGAAGAAAAGATATTTTCTATGCTTGCCCTTTTGCACAAAGTCTATGATGACAGAACTGAACCTGGATTAAAGGATGAAACTGGAGTTATTCCATATTTTTCTCTTTGTCAACCAATGCCAGCCAAACCAACCAGTCTCTCAATATTTAGGCTACATCTACACTACTAGCTTTTCATTTTTAAGCTGCGTTTTGAGACAAAAACCATCTACGTCCAGTAGCAGAACTAATCTCCATCCATGTTAAAACGTCTGTCAACACATATCACATGACCATTCACACACACTGGGCATGTGTGTGAGGGTGTAAACAGGAAGCAGATTGTCTGATGTTACTCTGCGGTTGAAAATACAGAAAATACTTCGGAGAAAGAGCAACAATGGTGAAAAGTAAGAGCATGGGATTTCTTAGCTTGGACCAGCGACGAGGTGGAACTGTTACTGGAAGGTATTTAAGCCTACCTAACCGATAAGACTGACTGACGTGCGTCCTCGTTTCCAAAGGTCTCCGTCTGTGCCCGTCCAGACTACAACGCAACCCCGGAGTTTTCAAACCAAAACGGTGGCAGCGGTGTTTCCAAATGTCTCTGTTTTAGGAACTCGGAAACTCCACAGTGGTGTGGACACAAGGCTTAAACGTAGCAAAAGATATTCATTATTAAACCAAAACGTAATAGTGTAGATGTAGCCTAAGTTACAGTGCAGGGGAAGACAAAAAGATTTAACAAGACTTAATCACTCACTGTACTTACAGTAGGCACAATTGTGCATTGCTGAATACTGAGGAGAAGTGTGGGGATCACCAAAGCCATTGGGATTAGGACATCTTCTGGGAACCATGAATGTCTGTACTCAATTTCATGCCAATCCATCTGCCAGGCAATGGTAGACTCAGGCTGTCTGAGAGCAGGGGCCAATTATTATTATTATTATTTTTTTATTTTTTTTTTCAAGGGCACCAGCTGCATGCAGCAAAACACCCAAAAAGCTTGTCACCTGACAGAAAGAAGGTCCTGGGTTCAATTCCTGACCCTTCTGTGTTTGCATGTTCTCCCCATAATTGTATGGGTTTCCTTCCAACACCAAAACAAGTATCACACCCCCAAACATGGTCAGAGGTGGGATACATGTTTGGATACATATTTGGACCTGTTGGGATACATGTTGGGGATTGCAGCAGATACACATAGCTTTTTTCTACAGTCCACCGAAACATATGTACACATTCATACTGCCAGTCATCAATGACAGAGGGAGCTCAATAAAAAGGCATATGGGAAAGTGTGAGATCCAGAAATATAAATATTTGAAATAAGAACTGAATAAAGACAAAAAAGTATGATAAATAAAATAATAGGAAGGGTATCCGACGTAAAAACCAATCAAATCAAAAGGCCAAGTCAAATATGCTGATCATTAACCAGATTTACATTTTTTTGGTTTTGGTTTTTGGTGAGCTCTTGTGTTGCATTTATGATAGCAGCTGCTCAAGGAGTGTTTGCTGTTGTATTAAATCATACTTACGAGTGTTGCCAAATCAAGCAGGGCTTGAATCTTAGGAAAAACAACTTTTAGTCTGATTTATGAAACAGAGCATCCTCAAAATAAATGACCTATATATAAGCAGCTACTGAAACCCCCCTCTTGTTTTGCTGTAATCCAACACAAAATTACACCTAAATAAGTGTTGTTGTTTTTTAACAATGTATCGATATACCTGGTGATTTGTTTTTTGGGGTTTCAAGTATTGTTGGAGCACAAACAGGAAATATACCCACCCCCAAAATTGTATCAACAGAAGTCCTTTTAAAAACCTACCTACATTTTATGGCATCCCCAAATCCTAGACCGTGACAGACCAAATCAATTTGACAAAAAAAAATAAACTCAGAAAGAGTTCACAGTTTGAGTGAGGCCCCCTGCTGGTTGAAGGGCCCTGAGCAGCTGTTTAGCCACGCGCCAGCTGCAGATCAAACACATCTGCAGTCTCCTTTGTGTCTGAGTGAGTGTGTGCGAGTCACTATAATTAAAGGTGTTACTGTTACTCAGCATTAGTCGCAGGATTCTTAGCAAAACACAGATGTGTAGGGAGGGGACCCTGGATGAAGAGACAGGAGATGGAAGTTTAGAGGCTGCAATTCCTCCTTAATCCTCCACCCTACTCACACTTTGTCTCACTCACATGTCCACACAAGCCTCTGCCACACACACACACACACAATCATCCATCCATCCGTCCACATCCATCCGTCCGTCACATCCATCCATCCATATCCATCCATATCCATCCATCCACATCCACTCATCTATGCACCAATCCATTTTCTGCCAATTATCTGGGGTCTGGTGATGGTGGCAGCAGATTAAGCAAACTTGATCAAGCCCAATGAGGACATCTCGAAGGGCATTAACCAGCTTATACCACGCAGTGTTTTCCCTAGCTTTGTGGAAGCCTTAGGTGTGTGTATTTGGCGAGGGATTGAGGCGTCATGCCTCAAGAAAATGTTACAATACATGTTTCAATAAAAAGAAAAGATATTTCCCGAAACATTCCCCATACACTTCTGAAGACAATATATCATGAGATATTTATAAAAACTGATTGTTTTCTAAGAAGAATGCACGTCAGTCAGTCAGTAAAGAAGCTCTGTAAAGGAGTAAATAACATGGATTTTCTGCATTTTCTGCTTTCGCTCTGTTTTGCTGGAAACGGATATGATGTAGTGGTAAAAAAAAATAAAAAAAAATAATCCATTCCATGGAACATAATCGATTTCAAAAAATCATCGAGCTAGCTATCCAGCCGTGTCATTGTCCCCAGTTGACCCCTTCAATATCAAGACTTTCACGAACAAATGATCGGCCATGTGTACTGCCGGCTGCAGCCTGAACGTGAAGTATCGATCTGAACAGTGAACGGTATGAGAGATGACCGCTGTGAAACAAAGTCAGTTCAGAGGGGCGGTGTAACTTACTTCTTGCAGCCTGTGTGTTATCGCCATCCTGTGGTGTTCAGAGGACGAGGCACTGAAGGACTACACTCACTGTTGGAAATTAGATATTCAGATTTTCTTTTTTTTATTCATTTAATATAGCGCATTCATTTAGAACGTTGAACAGTCAGTTTCACTGGAACTAGTAGGTGTCCTATATCACTTTTTAAATGGACACCCTGCAGCCAATCAGAATTGAGTATTCACCCAGACCATGGTATTACTCAAGTTAGGCCATTGAGGACCAACTGCAGGGCTTAATTTGAGCCGCAACACGCCGGCACCTCCGACGTAGATCCCGAACCTTTTTTTATTGGATCCAGCACCTCCTGTGTCACCATGAAAAATTCGTCTAAATGAAAAAAAGAAATTACTGTTTGTGTAGTGTTCAATGTTGTTATCTGTCTTGTTAGTCTTTATTCCCCAATGAAGTTCCACAAAAATTTTGTATTTTCGATAATTGCTGCTTGTGAAAACAATTGTTGCAGTGTATTTTTTTCACATTTCGTACCCATGCAGTGCATGTTCTGAAATAAAAATAAACATCGCCCTAATGTCCACACAGCGTTGTTCAGGTTTTTTTAGTCAGAGAAGCTACGTAGCCAGTGTAATTTTTTTTTTGTTCCGTTACCTCCAACCCCCATGTCAGTACCCGATCCGTAACACCTGTAAGATCTGTTCTGCGCATGGGCATTATTACGTAGTAGAAAACTAACAATGTCCCTGTGCGATTTGTACCACGCATGCGTTGAAACACTTTACGACCAAACATCACAACTTTTTTATTAAATCTTTATCATACAATAGTCATAGCTACAAACAATCGAGACTTGTCACTGATCCAAAACCGTGTAGCGATGTCGTTGTTGTGTTGTTTATGTTAATGTTTTTACTTTTAATACATAGTCTTGACTAATAACTATAGACTGTTTATTATTAATGCGATGAAGTGTAAACGTACATAAGTGTCCTTTTGAAGAAGGGATGACAGCTCTTCCAGCCACCACTGCTGTATACCACTATAGTAGCTACATGCTAACGGCAGTAAACATGTCATCTTAGCTGGCAACGTTGTTAAATTCTCCCCAATTCCGGGTCACATTCCTGCTGAAACATGTCCGATTGTGTAGTGTTTGGTTCAGAAGTCTTTATTTGCGATTTTTTGACGTTAGAAAGTGCTGCTTTGTTCCACTACAATCTAACATTAGCATACTCATAGCTAACTATTGTAGCTGCATGCTAACGCGACATAGCGGAGCATATATAGCTAACTATATATGTACGTATGTAGCAGGACTTTGTACCGTAAAAAATCACCAATAAAGGCTTCTAAACCAAATACTAAACAAATACAAATACAGTAAAGTGACCGGAATTTGGGGTGAAATGTCTAGCATTGAGCTACATAATAGTTTGCTAGGAGTTTGCTGGTCTCTCACAGAGATCTCATTTGTAGCCCTGTTTTTACCTGATACTCGAAGTACAAACACATGAAGTGAGAGGTATACACATGCTTAAACTTTATTTAAAGCATGATTAACCTGAAGCAGGACGGAGACATGACTTAAAACACCAAAGCAAGGCTTCTAGCTCAGGCTTACCTTACCTTACCTTCAAAGTTGCAAATAAATGATGAAACGTAAAATTTGAAGCCTTTATTTAATTTGCTACATAGTGTTGTACTGGATGACGACCCTCTGTATATCATTAACAGATACTTTCGGCAACTCCAGCAAACACCTTGTAAACTTCATCTCTGCCATCATAACGGTCTACTGTCACCGTCTAATGTTTTCTTCTGGTAACCAGAAATGTCCAAACATCCTTACGCCAATGCATGCATAGAGCTGTGAAGTTTGCCGGTGTTCGCGCAAGTGTAGAACTGATCAGGCAGTGTCGTAAAACACGTTGAGTTTCTGCGCATACGCAGAATGGATCTTACAGGCGTTACGGATCGGGTACTGACACCCCATTTTGAGTCGCCGGATCCACCCCCCCTCTGCACTCCGGGACCTCCCACTTTACAAATTAAGCACTGACCAACTGCCCAATGTTACAGAAAATGAAACATTTAATAAATTGCTCAAACATACACTGTGTGCTATTTATCAAACTTGTCAGAGAAGAAAGTTAAATATTTTTAAATGTTGGAAATGTGGCGCCAGGTTTTGAAGTTAATATGTTAATATTTGACCCCTGCTGGGATAGCGATATCTGGTACACAATCAGACGCCATTGCGTTTTCATCTCTATTGGCCAGACGTCTAATTTTGTGTAATTGGAAGTCAGATATGCCTCCCACACACAGGCGCTGGGTTGAGGCTGTAATGGCACACGAAACACACGATCAGGGGCTCAACCCAGAGGAACACTGGGACATAATTGATTCACAGGCTCTGTAACTCTGTAACATGTCAGTTTTTTTTTCTTAAAGTATGTTTTTTTGTGTTATTATTGTCATTTTATTATTGTATATGTTGGGGTTGCTGTTTGGGGACTTGTTAATTGTTTTATAAGTGTTTACAATTCAAAACCCAATAAAAATATTTGAATAATAATAATATGTTAATATTGAATATATGCTGTTCATAAGACCCCCCCATACAATTTAGAACAGTTTAGTTTCTCGCCTATTCATTATTTTTGTTATTTTAACAAACTGATGTGTTTAGAACCACTGTGTAGTATGTAACTGAGGCAGCTGTAATGATGCAGTGTATTTTGTTGTTCAAATGAGAATGTGCTGAGGGACATTTTGGTTTTATTGTTTTATTTAGTTTTGCAAAAGCGTCTTTCTTTTGTTAATTACAGAAAGAGGTTTTAATTAAAATATGTGGCACCAGATTCATCCTTCTGTCGTCAATCTGCACCTGCTGTTAAAAGCCCTTCTAGGGACAGGTGTTGCGAATTAGCCATGGCTATAAATACTGTGATACAGGCATCGGATTGTTCTTTGTGTAATAATCTATGTTTTTTGTATCTGTCCCTATTCAAATAAACAGAAATGAATAAAACCCTGTTTAGCCTGATCTAAATTAAATCTTGATCACCTGTGTGTTGTGAGAGAGGTTCTTTGTTTCATTATAAGATACAGTGGCACTCATAAGTTTATGAACCCATGCTAAAGTTGACTAAAAAGAGGAATAAAAAAAAAGAGGAAAAATCCAACCTTTAAGGACACCAATTTTCTTTGTGAATGAATAATGTATCGTAAATAAATAGATGTTCTTCCTTAAAATACAGGGGGCATAAGTAAGTTCCCTTGGCCTTTGGAATTAAAATAGCCCCACATCATCACATCCCCTTCACCATACCTAGAGATTGGCATGGTTTTATTTCAGTTAGCCTAATAGCTGGTTTGATTTGCATTGAGAGATGATTTTATGGAAAGTACCCCATGCCAATCTCTAGGTATGGTGAAGGGGATGTGATGATGTGGGGCTATTTTAATTCCAAAGGCCAAGGGAACTTTATCAGGATGCATAGTATCCTGGATCCATGAAATAATTGGCCTTTAAAAATACAAATCTGCCTGCCTCTATGGGAATTTAACATATGGGTGTACTGACTTTAAATACCCTGTATTTTAAGGAAGAACATTTATTTATGTACGATACATTATTCATTCACAAAGAAAATTGGTGTCCTCAAAGGTTGGATTTTTCTTCATTTTTTTAATTAAGGCATTAAGATCAATTTCCAAAAGATGATTTTTTTATTCCTCTTTTTGGTCAACTTTAGCATGGGTTCATAAACTTATGAGTGCCACTGTATTTGAATAAACTTGGATTTACTCAGGGGGCAACAGCAAAATGTGAACAGAACAGCATACATTGGCATTTTCAATTTTCACTTTTGACCTTTCAAAGTGCAGACACAGAGCAATATTAACATTCTTGTGGAGTTGTGTTTGTGTCCAACTGACTAAGTCAACAAATCCCTCTATTTTCAGCTCTGGTTTTGTTTTTACCAACACTTGAGAACAAATATCTGTCTCTTTAGCTATATGCTCCACTATGGTGCCCAGCTAGTCTCTAATGTTGTCGGTCTGCTGGTTGGTGGGTTTATCAAAAAACTGTTTTGCTGAAAACAGCTGCCTGCTGCTGCTGGAAACCGGCTTGATGAGAGTGTTGGACTAAACCATAACTCTGTGGATTATAAAACCAAAACAATGAGCTGTTAAGGATACTCGGTGAGCTCAGGGAAACTGCAGAGTTGGTGTTATGTCTGTGTGCTGCTAAAGTAAGACCTTTAGCAGCACACATGCTACAGTCAATTGATCCATTGATAATATAAAAAAAATACTGATTTGTACAGCTTCAAGGAACACCATAAGCAAAAATACTCACACACACACTTAACATAGAAACGTAATAAAAAGCACTAGCTGAGTTGTATTTGCTAGAGACGCTGATACCAACCCATGTATTTCTATTTTTTTTGGTTGCTTCAAAATGATAATAATCATCTTCGGTCTGTGTGTGCTTGTTAGCGTGTGCGTGTGTGTGTGTGTGTGTGTGTGTGTGTGTGTGTGTGTGTGTGTGTGTGTTGATGGCATTGCAGTCCCAGAAATAGCTACTGAATGTACGTCCACTCTATAATCAATGTGTTCCCATCATAATTTGCTGTGAGACTGGCTGCTGCCTCCTCTCTCTCCACACAGCCACGCAGTCTGAACACATGTAGAGTAGACAGAGTAAAACACGATGGAGAGACTGGCATGGTTAGGATCCTAAAGGAGTTTGTTGGAATATGATGTTGTATGTCAAGAGACTTCTTTTGTTTCTGTTTGTTTTGCTTTTGTTTCAACCTTACACTTCTCTTGAAGCAGAGCCTAAATATGTTACAGTTTGTTAGGCCAATCCGTCTGCCCGGTTCTTTGATCCAGACCCACCGTCATTTGTGATTATTTATAAAAACGGGTAGCTCAAATCAAGCAATCTGATTGGTTGAAAGCCGTGATATAATGACCACGTACAACGGCTATGATTCAAATTGCACGATCCTTTGCACGATAAGTATCACTCCGCGTCTGAGAAAAACATAAAAAAGGTTACTGGTGCCACGGAGGGAGGCCGTTCATCTGCACACACTGCCATGACACAGAGCTCGTTAAAGTATCACTTTAGGTGTACGCTATATTTAGAACATTTTCGCTTTACGCTGTCAGACAGCTCTTTACGACGGGGAACTGACGCAGTTATCTCTGCTCTCTTCAAAGCCACCAGACTCCATTGATAAAAACAGCAACTTTACCTCACAGAAAACAGGAGTCGCTCTTCTACCGCTGCCTCCATCGGTTAATTGCTTGTCTCTTGCTGTCTCGATCATTTCTTTGTGTTATTGTGTGCCTTTCGTTAGCGTTAAGCAGAATAAATAGTGCTAAAAGTCTGTGCTAGCTGCTAGTGTAGGCTAACGTTACCTGTGCTGCGTTCCATAGCAACCGCCTCGGTATGTGTATCACAACATACCGTGGCCTGTCGTAAGCTATTGCTTAAATTTACCGTTTGGTTTATTTGCTAAAATAAATAGAGCTGAAAGGAATTACAATGTGTTACAGCATTAGGATGATGATGATAGGGGGACAGTAACAGTGCACACTTTACTTTAGTGTTGATGATAATGACAACCCGTTCTCACTCCGAACTCGTAAAATATGGACGTTTGGACAGTGGCTGTCAGCGTCTGAAGCGACCAAAAAAGCGCCCTTCAGCGTGTTTGTATAACGTACCAGGAAGAGCAGCAGCTACACGGGTTTAGCGAGTAGTATGTAAGGACGAAATTCCACGTAAGGAGGTTGGTTGGGTCAAACACAGGACTTTCACCCAGGAAACCGGGGTTCGTGTCCTGCGTGTTTCCTAAAGTCGTTTTCTTCTTTAACTGTCCCGTTATTCCCGCGTGTCACGGAAGTGTAAGCCCACCCACGACCTTTTCCTAAACCCAACAGTCCCGTTATTCCTGCATGTCAGGGTAACGTAAGCCCACCCACAACCTTTTCCTAAAGTCAACTGTCCCGTTCCCGCGTGTCACGGACCTTTTCCTTAACATAACTGTGTCAAAAGGGACGCCAATAGTCCCGACTAAGCGCGTTTAGTTAAAGCGCATTATATGACGCTAAAGGCACCTGACCAAGCGTCCGTATTTTACGAGATGGGAGTGAGAATGTGTTGATAATGAAGATGATAAAGTGATGATATGCTTGACGTATAATGTGTGTAGGCCATACTGTCAACTGCTGTGGATTTCGTGTGCTTTTAACACATGTATCTTTGTTTTTATGCTTTATGACTGCTGTGACACAAATTGCCCTCTGGGACAAATAATAAATTGAGTGATTGATTCGTGTAATGTCATTTACTGTAGCTTTTACGCTGCAGGTTATACGCTGCTTACAGCTCAGAACAGCATCAGATAGAACCAAATAGATGTGTTTTTTTTGTCATATTTGTTTTGCGGGTTTTCCTTGCAATAACCTCCAAGAGTTTGTGTGGGCTAAACTGAAAGACACACAGCGCAAATGAGGACTATGAATTTACCAGCTGGCAGCGTGAAAATATCTAAAAGCATATAAATATAGCACACTAAGAGTTTACTGAAAAAAACTGATGCCGTCATTCTTCCCCAGAGAACAGATTATGGTCGAGCAGTGCACAGAAAGTAAAGCAGCAGAAGGGGATGTTGAGTTGTCTCTACAGCAGGCATGTATGGGCTGAGGCTAAAGCATTACTTTAAAGTCTATCGTCTTTCAGATCAATACTGTGGAGCGGAGATGAAAAAAACAAAATTACACAGCATCTCATCACAGGGGATAGGGACCATGTCCAAGGAGACAGCTGGACAGAGTGTGGCAAGGGAGATCCTTCCAATCAACTGGATGTAACCCCCTGGTACGGAAGACCATTAGGGCCATATGTGAAACAATAGACCCGCCCACAGCCGACTCCGGGAGTAAAAATCCCATTGATTTTCTCCATAAGGATTTAGAATATCAGTCATAATGTCTAAACCATCCGCTGTAGACTGACCATGAGCTACGTGGTTGTGAAACAAAGGTTTCTGCTCCAGTAGAAGCTAGAAGTCCGTATGAAATCAACCTTGTTTTAAGAAAAACATGTTTTATCCGCTTATCTTATTGAGAAAAACTACACTACCCACAATCCTAAGCGTAACAGCAACGTCTCTGATTGGTCCAACTTGCTGTTACCATAGATACGTTTACCATACCCGCGAAACCGCGAACGGCTAGAGCGAGCTTCTACCACTGAAGTCTATTTTAGTTTCTGTTCACGGAATCAAATGTGTTATGCTCACTATTCATCTCGTAGCTGGTTGGCTTGGTTCCAGACTTAAAACTCTATATATAACCAATTTTCGAAAACGTCAATGAAATAATTGAATGGGGGAAAAACACTTTCAGAGTCAGAGCCGTAAAAAAGTGGGCGGTCACTGTTGAGCTCTATGTATTTCAGCTCTGAGTTTAAAGCCTCCGAATCTCAGAATTCTAACTTGTTTCGCAGAATTCTGAGATTAAAATCAGAATTGTCTCAGATTCTCTGTTTTTCACAAGACATTCTTATTTTTAAAAAGAGACTACAGTCAAATCACATGAGACAGAGTTCAAATGTGTATCACTACAATAGACATACAGATCGCTGAATCAATTCAACATGTTTTCATGTCTCCTTACTTTAAAATTTGAATCATGTCATCACCACTGCAATGCCAATATAATTTACTTATGTATATTTATTTACTGTAAAGTACTATAACAATCACGCAAAATATTCCAATTTGCTTATAATTTATATGGTCCGAAAATGAGTGTGTGTGACTTTAGTGATATTATTCGAACATTACTAACCTAGTTATGACATTTTTTTTCCATCAAAAGTAAAACCAGATTGCCTAAATTGAGAAACCAGTTGAGAAAGAGCATGCAAACTGTTGTCTCAGGATGATGTCCGCTCAGGACACACTGGATTATTTTCACTGTCATTAAATCTTCAGCAAATAAAGCCCTGTAGCTGCAAAGTACACTCCACGATTTAAAATGAGATGACCTTTGACGTTGCCGAAGTAGAACAGTCAGAGAGGACTGTGTGACTGTGATGCAGAGTGGATGTGGATATTCTGAGGGAGCAGCACGAGTCAGTTTGTACTGAAGTCAGAAGAAGTCTGCAGCTCTTCTCCCTGCAATGTCTTCCTGCATTGGAGACCTGACCACAAGATGAATAAGTGGAGTCTATTATAATAACACATGACTATTTCTTCGTATTTGTTTGCTGTTTCTTTGTTTTGATAGTGTTGATATGTGGAAGTAAATAGAAAAGATGAGGGTTGGGTACCGAAACCTGGTGCTAATTGGGCACCGGTGCCTAAATGACGGGTACCAACCGGACCGAATAGCAGCGCGGATTTCGGTGCCTCAGTTTGGTGCCACTTAAATGTTTGGCTACAGGCAACAGAAGCATCACTGCACGTGACGCTAATTTACACTACACTACTTTACAGCAGGTAACGTTAGCCTACCGTTAGCTAGCAGCTGGATTAAACACGGTTAAAAGGCTGACAGCCGAGTTAGCTCAGTTGGTAGAGCAGGTGCACATATATAGAGGTTTCCTCCTCGATGCAGCGGCCACAGGTTCGACTCCAACCTGCAGCCCTTTGCTGCATGTCATCCCCCCCCCCTCTCTCCCCCTTCATGTCTTGATCTGTCCTGTGGAAATAAAGGCCTAAAAATGCCCCAATAAATTATCTAAAAAAAAAAATGCTGACAGCTAAAAAGTGTGACTGCATTTCCCTGTAGAGGATTCCAACAGTCTGCAGTCTGCAGCTGCCGTTGTCGGTAAAAACAACACAGACGGTGCGTTGCTGAAAACCGGTAAACTTTGTGTTGCATTCAAAGTTATTGTCAAATACCATGTTCCCATCTAGTGGTTGTTTTTGTCGTTTAACAGCAATTTACTGGTGAAATACTGTAAGTTATTGTCATAACATTTGTAATGTTTTTATTTTTTTATTTTTAATGCTCTTCCCTTTTTATTGTTTTAAGTATCGGTCCAGGCACTGTTTAGGCACCGGCACCGTTTTAAATGTATTGTTTTAGCACAGGTATCGAAAAAACCCAAAAGATGTCAGTCAAATGTAATTCTGCTGGGAATTCCCTGCATGTGTCTTGACTGTTAGCTATAACTGAGTTATCAGCCTATTTGTCTGGGTCATTTAGAACAGTTTTGCATACAGGGGACAGGAACTTTTGGACATTGAATCTTGCAGTTCTGTACTTTATTGATCCCCCACCGACGCGTGTGCAGCACTGAGCAGGATTAATGCACGTCAGGCTGCTGGTCCTGATGGCCTTTTCTAAAATGAGCAGTGCTGGAAGTTACTACATTCTGTTATGATCAGGGAGAGGCCAAATACATCTTTGTTTTAATGCCAAAAATAACGCCAAATATCCTTTCTGTTTCCCCTATGTTCATTCTGCGCACCGCCATGAACTGCAGCAACGCACTGTCGTGAGTCCATCCACAGGGCAGCTGCCTGGGGTTAGTTCACGTCTGTAACAGCAGGACAGTCCAGTGTGTTATCTGAACTGCTAGAGTCAGTTGGAATGTTGTCGGTAGCCTAACAGTTACAAACAGGCTCAGTAGTGAGCGACACGCTAACACGCTGAGGGATTCAGTGTTTTTAGCTGAGCTGACCAGAGAATATTGGGTTAAAACCATTAACTGTAGGGGTGTGCAAAAAAATCGATTCAAATTGGAATCGCGATTCAAACTCCAGCGATTAAAAATTGATGAATAGAATTCCAAAAATCGATTCATATTTTTTAATAAAAAAATAAAATAAAAATTAAATATTTGTATTATTTTTTTATTTTTTATTGTACGTCTACTGCAATCACATAGGAAAAGTAAGTACATCTACATACTGTGAATCGTTTTTTTAAACAAGAATCGCTTTTGAATCGAAAATCAATCTTGAATCGAATCTTGAGCCTGAAAATCGAATCGTGACATTTTCTGAATCGTGCACCCTTAACTAACTGTATGGTTAAAACTAGGGATCGACCAAATATCGGCCTGGCTGATTATCGGGGGCCGATATTTGGCAATTAGCAGATTATCTGTATCAGTGTTTTATTTGCCCGATGACCGATAAAGTTAATGAATCAAAAAGTGCGCTACTTTGGCTCCGCTACAGCTCTGTAAGCATGTTAAAACTTCTGGACGTCTTTTTGAATGTGTATTATGTTTAAAGTTTCAGTCTCATTAAATAATGGTTCAAGGCATTTAAAACAAACTTCCGAAATGTTAATTTTGACTAAAAGATTTCCATTTTCACTGTAAATGCATATCAGTTCCAAATCGTTTATCGGTTTCATTAACCACTAATAATCGGTATCTGTATTGGCCTTAAAAAACCAGTATCGGTCGATCCCTAGTTAAAACAGATCGGTGATGCTGTCGTGAAGTTTGCTGGAAATGATGTGACTTAACGTTTTATGTGGAGTGAGCACTGCGCCGGACTTTTGATCACGCACTTGAATACAAATTGATTGTTGACTCTAAATGAAGTCTCTCTCCTGAACTGTTTTAACTGCATCAACAGCCTTTTTTTTATCCAACTACGGGGTTTAAAGAATCAAGATTTAGCAGCATAATCGCTGTTTTTTGGCAGATGTCCTGGTGTACAGCAGGGATGCAGTGGATTAGACCTCTCTCTTCTTATGAGAGAGAAACATCTGCAGTCTTAGCATTGATGAAACAGCACCAAGGGTGGGGTGAGAGTTATATAACCACGATGGTGGGTGGGTGACGGGTGAAGCTGTAGCTGTAGCCCTAATGACACTGCAGATTTGTTAAGCAGCTGCAAACAGGCCCAGAAGCAAGTCTGATTGTTGACTGCATATCTGCTCCAATGCGGACAACGTCTTCACTGTGCTGTTGCTGACTTCTTCTCGGACACACACAGACACACACGCATGCAAGTTTTTTGCTTGCATCTTGTGGCAACCCTGTCTCCTAGAAATTATGTCAATATACTAAACTAATTTGCATATCTGAATGAAAATGGGTTCTATTGGTACCCACGAGTTTCTCCCTTACTGACATGCCCACTTCATGCTAATCCCATGCAGTTTCGGGCGAAGAACATGCCGTTTTTTTTGCCGTGTTAGTTTCGTGTTATTTTTCTAAAATGGCGGATTTGAATATTTCTGCACACTGGGGTCCAGAGGTGGAAAGTAACAAATTGAAGTAAACCTAAAGTAAAGTAGTTTTTTAAAATCAGTAATTTGACTTTTACCTAAGTATGTTTTGTTTGAAGTATTGTACCTCGCTACATTTTAAATCACATGCGTTACTGAGCAAATATAAATTGCAAGGAAAAAAACAACGCCCCGCAAACCACTGCAGTGAATGATGCCAAAAAACTTTGAGGCCTTTTTTTTCTCCATCATTTTGGACCGTTATTATCACCATATCTGTGTCTAAAACACTGGTAAAGCTCGAGCAGATAATCAATAAATAACACTCAAAAAGCTTAAAGACAAAACTTGCTAAAGAAGTCCAACTAAAATCATTAGATCTGAGAAAAGTCTTTTCGTTACATTCATTTGGCTAAGGTGCTGCCTCAAACGGCTCAGGTGCTTCACCTAAACCCTGCCCAGCTGTCACCGCAACCTGGCAGCCCACAACCCAGTTCGAGGGGCGTGTGCACAGTTGCTCTCTGCGCAGGCAGACGGGCCAGCTAACTTAACGTAGCTGTTAGCTTAGCTGTTGTCAAAATGACAGGACGGCGTTCCGCCTAAAAACTGAGCAGTTTATTTATATCTGCCACCAGGGATAGTGCCCGAAGTTGCAAAGAAACAAATCATGCAGACACAATTATTGATATTATGTTCATGAAATGATGAATGTTATTACAAATTGATATGGGGTTTTATCACAATGTTGCAGCGTTTCTGTGATAAATTTAAATTTGTAAAACAAATAATTAAAAAAAAAAATTTATATACGTACTTATTTCTTTACCTTGCAATACTGATCCACTTAGAATCTTCTGTGTGTAAAGGTCATTTAAATCTCATGCAGGAATATTCATATAATCCAACATACTATTAACAAATATAAATCAGCCTATTTGTTGATAGGCTTACTGGCCTAGAGGTAAGATAGTCACTAAGGTAGCCATCCACAGATACAGGTAATAAGGATTCCCTGTGCTACATGAATGTTTAACACTAAAACATGATTTATAAAAGCATGCCAACCATTCTTATTTTAAATAGCTTAGTATTCTATGCACTAAAGGTATGTGTAAAGTCTGCCCACACGTTATTGTAGGCCCAGTTTAATATGCAACTTCATTTTATACAATATACAACATGACATCATGACTTCGCGTAAACATACACGCCACTTTCCTAAAGCCAAGAGGCGTGTTATCTGTGCGCATTTTGAGCTATCCGCGTGTCTGTCTACGCTGTATACAGTCGGCAGTCTGCAACGTCACAGCGTAAACATACACGCCACTTTCTTAAGCCACGTGGTGTGTTATCGCGAGGCTACGTGTTATCGTGAGGCTACGGTTGGGTTTAGGAAACGTCACACGCGGGTTGGGTTTAGGAAAAGAACAAAACGTGAAAAGGAAACGTCACACGTCAGAACCGGTTGGGTTTAGGAAAAGAACAAACGTGGAAAGGAAACGTCACACGCGGGCCGTGATCCCCGGTCTCCTGGGTGAAAGTCCTGTGTTTGACCCATCCACCACCCCGACCAACCTCGCTACGTGGATTTTCGGCCTTTCATACTACTCGCTACGGCGTCAATTCACACGCAATCGCAAGGTAATGTAAGTCAATGGAGACCAAACGGCGTTGATAAACACGCTAAAAAGCAAATATGCGTCTTGATAACACGCCAATAATGGCATACGAATTGGCGTGTCATACATATGTCACTTCATGAAATCAGTCTGCAATATATGTAGTAGGGGGTCCCTGCTCCTTCTCTCTTTCAGCTAAGGAGTCCTTGGCTTAAAAAAAGACCCCTGCCCTAAACTATTCTGGAGACTTGTCGAATTAGCATCCTGACACAAACATGCAGTCATTTTTTCTAAACAATGGCCATGATCTTTCACTAACTTAACCCAGACGTAACCAGCCATTATGTGTGAATAATGAAGGAATAATGAATGAGAACACTCTCATCACTCTCTCTCTCTGTCCCCTCCCCTCCCTTCCCTTCCTCCTGCTGCTCCCTCCCTCCCATCTCGTCAGGGACTTGTAAATGGTCTTTGTCTCTTTGTGGGATTCCTCCCAGTGTCAGTAATGGCCATCAGTCACAACAGCACTCAGATCTAATCCACACACACACACACACACACACACACACACACACACACACACTCAGTGTCTTTCATAATCCAGTAAGAAAATGACTGAATGAGTATTTCAGTGTGTTTACATCTTTATACTTTTCCCATTCTCTGGGGCCTTTCTCATTTCCCAAGTTTTACAGAAGCTAAGAGTGAGACCTCTTAGCTTCTGTAACATCGCTGTTGTCAGTCGCACATGCGCAGTAGCTAGGTAAGTATTACATGAGCTAGCTCCAACTTTGGCCTGTACAAGGCAGGATTAGCCCGGAGACTTGTTCTAAATGAGGGCGCACTTCCAACTTTGCATGGAATACCTGCAGAACAGGGACATGTAAGTAGTTCTATACAATTTATTTTGTAGATTAGGGTGAATTTGTGTGTGTTGTAGCAGTGTTTTTCCATTGAGAACGAGCTAGCATGCTAGCGCTAGCATGCTAACGGTTAGCCCCCTAGGCCCCTCGTCTCAGCTAGTGACGTAGAAAGCCGTGCAGATTTTGAACAGCTCACCCGGAGACTGAAGGCAGGACACATTCAGAAACCCGTATCTCACTCAGAACAGCATGGATGGTTTTTTTTCAAAGTTTGTATGCGTGTGGAAGCACCAGAGACACAAAATAATACCCCAAATCCCAGAAAAAGTGATTTTTTCATAATATGGGCACTTTAAGACTTTACAACAAAATGTATGATCACATTATCAACTATGATACACTGTTAAACAACCCAACAGGGTAACGTTACATCCACCGGGTCGCCGGCGTTTCACATTAAGCATATTCCCACAAAAGTTTAAAACTTGTGTCAATATGGACATGCTATACATCATTAGCTAGATCTGTTAGATTCTCCGCAATTCAATTGTTCAGTTAATTTTACTGAAACCATAAGCATCAAGGCATGATTCATAATCTTAGTGCTCATGCTAATGAACAAAAGAAAGAAGAAATCATGACGATTCCCTACCTGTGAGCTGGTCCTAAACGCTGAATCTGGGTCCATTCCTGGCTTATTTATATTCCTCTGGTCCGTAAGTGTCCACCGATCAAAAGAATAAAAAGGGTTTTTCATAAAAATAGAGTCCATTGCTAACTGTCTGCTAACTGTCAAGCTAACTTTGTTTGCCGAACTTGTTCCGTTTGAAAGAATATTTTCTCCTCTTCCTGCACCGTGTTGCTGGGTATGCTTGTTTTCGGTAGGTTGCTGCCTACACAATTAAACTATCGCCACCTTTTTCTGTTTAGTTTCCACCCAGGGACAGCCCCGACATCAAGCAAGTGCGGCTCCCAGTGTGGAACGTAAATAAGCTGCGTCCATACAGTCTATAGGCTCGTTCGAGATGAACTGCGCCAAGCTCCGAGTCCGCCCCACATTCGTTTCATTTTGCACTTTAACGTTAGTGTTGCTTACAGATGAAGTCTGATTACTTCTAATGCCAAATCGAAATAACGTAACATGTTTTGTTATATGCTATTAGGCTAATCTTGCCATTGCGAATGAAAAATGCATTTCTGTATCAAAACCCAGCACATGTGGGAAATATAACAATTAGCCTATGTCTGACAGCGGGGACGTAGTAAACAAATCAGAACGCAAATTTAAACATCTGCAACGCATATGCTCGAATGCCATCAATGATGATTTATTTATTGTAATGAAAATAAAGTACATTTATATATGTATATGTATATAGATACCATATCATTATGCTAGGCCTACAGGGACTGATATACTTTAAAATAAACCTTTATTATTTAAACCCCATATACTTATTTTACTTGTTACATGCCCTGGGTCCGTCTGGGTCTTGCGGTCGGTGAAGAGCAACTGTGGCGCCTGGCTCTAAAAACTGCGGCCGCCTTGATCTCGTGAGGTCATCGTTGCCCACGTGTGCATGACGTCAGAGCAAGTCGGGATCAAGTCGGACACAAATCTAACCGGCATGCATTGGGCGGCGATCGCCGGTGATCGATTCTGCGCAGACCTGGCTCATCTCGAACGAGCCTTATGGCTGCGTCATGTCTCAGAGCAGCCATGTTAGAACAAGCTGTCATTGGCTATCAACACGTCAATCATGGCAGTTGTAGCCAATCAAATTCCCTTTGGGAGCCAGTGTAAATGAATGCTAACAGAGCCAAGTCCCTCCTCCCTCAGCCAGCAGGCACATGACTGTTTTGTGAGAAAAAAATATGATCAACAATGTTTGAATGAATGTAAAAAGGTTTTATAGTTATCTAAATGCTTCAGTACCTTGTTTTTCTAAAGTCATAGAAGTAAATGAAAGCATTTAGCACAATTTGGTCACTGGGAGAGGTTTCGGGGAGGTTCGGGAACACCACTCCCTAGCTCCTATTAGGTTAGGCCTAGAGGTCTGAAACCTTATGGTGTTTAGGTGTTGGTGACAAGATGTACTGGTACAGGACTTCTTTGAATTGTGGTAACTTTTTCACAAGTACACAGTCTGAATACATCTTCCACCAACAGGTCTAATTAGAAACACACAGATCAGCTTAGTTGGTAATTCTGCGCACATCGTCTGATTATCAGATGGGGCATGGGGGTGTGTGTCTGTGTGTGGTGATACACACTTGAATTTCTCATCACACTCTCCTGTCAGTCGAGTCCAAACCCATAAACCCCAGAGAGAGAGAGACACACATTGACGTTGCGCGTGTACGTGCGCGTGCATATGGGGCATGTACAGCAAACATACACACATACACCAAGGTCCATACAAAAACTCTCTATCAGGCTGCGTCTTCACCCTTTCTCTCCTCATCCTAACACGCACGTATACACACACATACTGTATGTGTGTGTCTGATGACAGAGTGCAGTTGAAGGCACCAAAGCCTTCTCATCCTGCTTTGCCCCTGATCAGCTCTGCTGGGAGGATTGGAGTGGAATTGGCTGGGATTAGCTTAACACTGCCGTGTGGCATTCAGCACAGCACCCTGCCAAAGGACACGCAGACACACCCACAGGATCGTCTCTCACTCGGTTTTCATACATGCATGTCTCCGTACCTATACGCTCACACATAAACTGTGGGGACCTTTTTATGATTATCTGTGTGTTTTGAGATTATTCAGTCCGATGTGTCAAATGTCTCCCTAATCTCAACAACAATCAACCAACACTATTAAACATTGAATAGTAATGTCATCGCCTTGTCATGTTGGAGTTTCCATAATTACCAGTTTCTGATATGTCAATATGGTTCAAAACAACATCCGAACCCTAGTTCTTAAAAACTCTATAGACAATATAGTGTTGTTAAATGCACAATGGTTTAAACCCTAACACAGCCAACTCTGCAATCATACAACCCTCTAGAGTCTGATGGCATGATTACTTCAAGTTGCAAACATGGGGATCTTTCCACCTCGACCATAAATGAGGCTTAGTGGTAATTCAATCCCCTAGACCTGGACCTGACAACACAACATTTTACCAGTACTCTTCCTGAGCCATGGTATAACATAAACCCTGTTAATTGGCCCATATTGGATCGTTCGTCTTTCAAGCACACGTCTCTGTTTAAGCCCAACCAAAACAAAAGGGGCGTGTCTGTATGGATGGCAATATCATGTCTGTCAGTCAGCCCACAACTGTGGTTGCCATGGCGACACTGAGCGGCAAGCTGCCAGCCACCAGCTCAGGTGGCAGGTGGGGCAGGGGGCAAAAGCCCCCTCCCTCATAAATATACACATATACTGTGTACATGCATACATATACACACACAGGCGCACATGCGCACACACGCGCACACACACGCGTGCACACACACACAAACACACACACGCATATATATATTTTACACATACGTATTAACCCATATACATACACACTCGTAAACTTACATACAGATACACACACATGCGTAGATATATATATATCCAGACACATAACAAAACAAAACTAATGGATGTTATACTGGGCGTGAGAGAAAAGAGCAGAAAAAAGAAAAGAGAGAAAAAACAGGAACTAACATGGCAACAACAGTGATTTAAGTCTGTATGGCTGGCTGGCTGGCTGGCTGGCTGGCTGGCTGACTGTCTGTCTGTCTGTCTGTCTGTCTGTCTTCACTGCTGCTGTGTTTACTCTGGAGGTGCACCTGAAAGCTGATGGTATGAGCCTGATCTGTGTTCTGTGGCTCACTGTATTCTGTCCAATGAGGCAGAAATGCACATAATACAAATAGCTATAGCAAGCAAGGGCTGCAACTATCAGTTATTTTCATTGTCGATTATTCTGTCGATATAGGAGTCTTTCACCTCACATGCTCAAACCCCGAAAAAAAATCCAGGTGCAATCAACACATCAATTTCAGCCAAAACGTTAAAACTCATGGAATCAACGGATAAAGTGTTTGCAAAATCAATGACTGAAAGCAGGGCTGTTCAATTAAAGCAGAGGGTGAAGCAGTGAACAGATGCATTTATTTGTGGCACACACACACACACACACACACACACACACACACACACACACACACACACACACACACACACACTGGACCAACGATTCCTGTTTATAATGGAATACACTGCCAGTGGAAACGTCCAGACACAACACAGAAACCTTTAGTGCTGATTATAGTGACAGATAGGAGCTCTGGTGAATTACATAAGCTCGACAGCAACCCAAACACTCACTCTCTCACACACACACACACACACACACACACACACACACACACACACACAAACAAACACACGCACCAAAGATGTCACTTACCAGCTATGTACAAATGCTGCCACGTCCTTGCTGCCGTCTCTTACAACTGCACCTGTATTCCAACGTGTGTGTGTGTGTGTGTGTGTGTGTGTGCGTGTGTGTAGATGAGTGTGTGCCCTCAGTCAGAGCCGTGGTAAATGTCACCATCAACCAACAATAGATCCTCCAGGATGCGGGACAATAATAGGCTACCTCTCCGCAGATAGGACTGAATGGATGGAGGGAAGCAGGGCGCCTACAGAGCATGCCTGGCAGAAAATCCCTGGGTATTATAACGTCACATGACCAGCCATCCACCATCAGTCACAGAGCGAGCTGCGGTGATGAGGGCAAGGAGAGAGAGAGAGAGAGAGAGGCAGAGAGAGCACATGGGTTAATGGGTGAAGGGGGGCGACGTCACAGTGCTGCTCAATTCCCCCTTTCTTTTCATTACAGAGACGGAGACAGAGAGAGAGGAGGCAAGAGCCAATAAAGACATGAGGACTGTCTGAACCCCTCCCTGAGCAGGAAAGCCAGCACTAACAGAGGCACACATGGAGAGGCAGAGACAAAAGAAAAGAAGAGAGAGAAGCAAGGAGATCCAGCCTGCAGACAGGAAGAGAAAAGGAAACAATGAGTATTTAACCTGCTCTGATGTGCATAAACACTGTGAAAAGGAATGAATGAATGGATATCTTTATTTCAGAAATCTAAAAAAAACACAATACATACAGGTGTATATATATATATATATATATATATATACACACACACACATATACACGAACGATCTAAAAAAATAAATAGTTAAAAGTAAAAAATGTATAACAAAGAATCATATTGATTTCGTTTATTTAGCACATGTAAAAAAACACAACAGTGTTACATATACGTTGAAATAAGTAAAAAAGGCATGCAAAGGAAAGCCAGAAAACCCTCAAGGGTTGAAATAATTCAACGAAAGGTAGCATATAGGAAATAAAAACATTAAATGAGGAGGGAAAATAAAGAATGAAGAAAGAGAGAGAGAGAGAGAGAAAAAAAAGGAAGATTAAAAAAAGACAAGAGACATGTCAGGCTACTGATGCTACTGATGATTTTTTTGAATGATAGAGGAGAAAGTGTCCGTAATTCCATATGATTGATTCAACCAAAGCCTTCGGAGAGGGATACAAGACTACCACTCTAATTCACATCTTACTCAAGACAAAAAAGAACAAAAAAAAAAAAAAGCAATCACCATTAACATCAGTAAGAGCTTCACTCTCCTTCCTCACCTCTTGTACTTTCCAAGAATAAATCTTTTGTAGTTTCTTTTAAACTGCATTATACGTATTGACTTTGTTTGATCCATTCGTCCAGACTATTCCACAAAACCACCAAACATTCTTTTGAGTTTAGTCCGAGTGTACTGCAGTTTCAAATTAAATTCCCCTCTTACGTTATAACCAGTCCTTCCAGAAAAATGCGGAGTTTTTTTGTGATTGTTGCGGGCAAAAATCCTTGATTATGTGGCACGTTTTCTTAAAAAACACGATGGAATGTGCGGGATATTTATGCCATTTTATACGATGAAATTGCCGGAACGTGCAAAAACTGCGGTTTCATCGTGGCTTCATCGCGGGGTTTGCAGCTTTTTGACGATGTTCACGTCGCGTTATTACGTCACTTTATAATGGTCCTGTGGTAACGGGGGAAAATGGCTGCTCGTGTGACGTAAACGCAACATTTTTTAACTTTCTACTAAGATATATGTGACTTTTTTGCAACGAAAATGCGGGGATTATGAAATCATGCAAGCCCCGCATATTTTGCGCGGAAATCGGCAATTTATGCGGCGAAAGTGCGGCGTATTTGAAAAAATGCGGCCCCCCGCATAAATATGCGGACTTTGGCTGATTATGCATTGAATTCTGCGATCGCATAATCACGTTTTTCTGGAGGGACTGTATAGCCCTCTCTCTATCGGTGAATAGTTGTATGTTTCCAGGCAGCCATTCATTATCTGCTTCATAAATGATTTCAAATGGAAAGGACATTTAGATTTTTATACCAGCTTATACCTACAATTCTAGTCTTGTATGACAGAAGTCTTTGACAAGGGGTCCGGGACCCCTACGGGCAGTGGTTCTCAAACTTTTTTGACATCAAAAACCCCCCAAACTGACACAAATTAGACCACGGACCCCCGTTTGATTAGATTTTGTCCCAGGGTCCCCACCTGATAGCATTTTGGCTTTTAGATGTTTTATTACAGAATGTCTATGAAATGCCTTGACCAAAATAGTCATACATTCTGTCATGGTGTTACTTATGGATGGAATTATATTGAAAATAAATGATTCCACATTTTGCTGGGGACCCGCTGAAGGACCCCCTGGGGGTCACCGGACGCCACTTTTTGAGAACCATTGCCCTAGGGGGGTTCTCAGAGTTAGTGCAGGTGGGCCATCAAATGATACAATTTTGGATTATAAAGTTGTTGTTTTTTCGAAAAACGTTTTAACATGAATCCAACATATTATTAGCAAATATACATCTGCCTATTTGTGAAAATAAACACATTAATGATAGGCTTACTGGACCATATGTAAGATAGTCAATAAGGTAGCCATCCACAGATCCAGTTCATCCTAAGGATTCACTCTGCCATTTTTAACATTATAACATCATTTATACAAATCATGCCAACAATTATTATTTGAATAGCTTAGTATTCTATGCACTAAAAAGGTATGTATAATGGCTTAAGTTTGCCCTACACGTTATTGTAGGCCCAGTTTAATATCCAACTTAATTTTCTACAATATATGTAGTAGGGGGGTCCCTGCTCCATCTCTCTTTCAGCTAAGGGGTCCTTGGCTTAAAAAAAACGTTGAAGACCCCTGTTGTATGAGTTAAGATTCAGAGCACACATGTTGAGTAAAGATGAGAGTCACATCTATTTGCCAAATGGCAAAAAAAGTAATGTTATAATGTAGATGCAGACTGTATGCCCATTTCATTCTATTTAGGTCAGGTGGGAGATGCATTTGTGTGTGTGTGTGTGTGTGTGTGTTGAGGGTAGGGGGGAGCTGAGAGCTATTTTTATTTAACCCTCATGTTGTCCCCGTTTCCAAGTTTCTATATAAAAAATATTGATTTCTTTCAACCAAATTGCCCAAAAGTATAAAGGATGGTTCCACACACGACAGATTATCAAGCAACATACATTCCTCTGATCTTAACTATTAGTCCAAATAATTCATAATTTCTAGGGTTTTTTTTAACTCAAAAAGTAGGTATAACTTAATATGAATGAGATTTATTGACCATCCATCCATCTTCGTCCGCTTATCCGGTATCGGTATTTATTGACCATGAAGTCCAAAAACAGGTGCAAAACCAGTGGTAATAAGTTGGAATGAAGTTGGCTAAGAAGATGTAACACAGAATTGTAATGCGGTTGACTAGGTTTACATGCACATAATATTACGGTTTTTGCCCTTATTCCGAAAAAGACGATATTCCGACTAAGCTGTTGACATGGCTAATGAAAGTGAATATTCCACTAATATTCCCGTTTACATATAGCCGTGTTTTTCAAAGTTTACCAGCGGTGGAGGACTTGTTTGACCGTGCGAACACAGCCTAACCCTCTTTCATTCCTTCAACAGGCTTCTTGAAAAGGTCGGCGTAGCGATGTGTGCGCATATCCAAAAACCTGTTGACATCCAAGTCTTTGACAATGTTTAAAAACAACCATAGCAACGCACAAAGCTGACCATAATCCGTAAACAGGCAAGAGGTTGTAAACTGGGCGTAAACTACGGTAATAACCCTGATTGATATTCTGAATGCGCTGTATACATGTCCAAAGAATGCCTCTAAAACCTGAATAATACCAGAATATCACACGTCTTAATCAGTAAATGCTATATTCGGAAATATATTCGTGATATGCTGTTTACATGACCTGTATAAAACTCAGAATATTATCATGTTCGGAATAATAGTGGAATATTGGTGTGCATGTAAACAGTAGTCAATAACAATTTATCCTATGCTTTACAAACAGACCGGACCAATCTTGACCCAGGAGGACAACCCAAGGGTTAACCCGGATGATGAAACCCTTCCATTGGAGAAGAACCACTGATGCTTTCTGCACTGAACCATCTGTTGGTCACATCTCTGGTGCAGCTAAAGGTCCTGACACACCAACCCGATACTCGGCCGTCGGACAGTCTGGCGAGGTCGGTGACTCGAGTCTGTTCGGTGTGTTCAGTGCCGTCGTCCGTCGGAGTCATTTTGGCCGAGCTGACTTGCTGGGTCGGAGGGCGAGCAGTCGGACTCAATGGCCAATCTGATTGGTGGAGCGCTAACCCGGATATAGACGAGCGGGATGAGAGAGACTAAGCCTCTCAAAATCTGACGAAAACTTTTAAACTGAAATTTTTGATCTGAAATGAAGACAGATTCAGCAACTGCATGGCCTATTTCTCGCTTAAAATGTTTTCAGAAACACGTTTCGGTGAACTATCTTTGTAAAATATCGTATTCCCATCCTTTCTATTATGTCCGGTTGAAAAATCTGGGAGCAGCCAGACCCATGTGACGCATTCTTTCAATCAGCTGCTGGTTTTCATTTTTTTGGCGACAATACAGATTAGCGCCGCCTGCTGTTATGGAGACGTACTACGTCTCGCGCACGTGCAGAACATACGCTCAAGTCGGCGTCGCTTCGGTGTGTTCCGAGGCACTTTTTGGACCTCGGGGAGCCGACTGATCAGTCTGACTTTTCTGCCGACGGTCGGTCGTCGGGTTGGTGTGTAAGGGGCTTAACACGAGACAAGTTGAAAAGTCAAAAACAGCCTTCCAGAGCAATCGCATCAAATATTGACATTATGTTTCACCAACTTTATTCACACATCATATTTTTAAGCAGTGCATGTTATTGTTAATTGTAGGTAGGCTTCCTCTCAGCAATAAAAATGGATGGATTTGTTCACACACTACATAACTCTAAACATTGAGCTATTGGAATTTGTCTCCGTTGTATTCATTAAGTTTCTCTTGTGTTTTATTCACGTTCACATTCATTAATTGTTTTTTTTACTAATTATCTTCTTGTTCACAAAAGCTGTGTTCAGGTTCAGTTGTAGCACAGTGCATGTGCGCCCTCTAGTGGCACTTTGACAGCTGGGATTGCAGTGATTGGTACAGAGTTCACATCCACTATAATGTGTAGTGCTGCTTTTTTTAATCCAGTTCACAGTCTGACCAGCTGGCCCCGTTGTCATACCACCAAGGTTGCATGTACCTACCTGATCAAAGTGTAGATGCTAAAAACATTTGAGGAATAGTTTGGGGGGGGAAATAGGCTTTTTTTCCCCCACTTTGATACCACTTTCATATCTACAGTAGTGTAGTGAATATCAGAATCAGGTTTATTGCCAAAGTAAGTTACCCTTTGCCTTGGTGGCTGGTGCACACACAAACAAACAGACATATTAAACATTCATAGGAAATAAAAGAATAAATACAGCAACACATTTATACAAAATAGCTGTTTAACATAAGAAAAAGAAGGCTTAATGGATATGGTTATGAAGCTACAGCTGCCGGTTAGCCTACACCGCGTGTACACAGGAAGCGTAGCATTAGCAGCGTGCTAGCAGAGCAGCAGCATCAGTCGTCCATCGTGTCCACACAGGATGTGTTCAGGCACAATGGGGACCATCGCACATGGGGACCATATGCTGCACATGTGCAGTACACGTCACAACGGCACTTTTTTCAGAATACTGATTTATTTTTTATTTTTTATAAAATGTTAATGTATGTCTACTTTTAATTTGTCTCCATCTATCATGTGTCTGTTCTTTTTCTTTGTCTGACTCTCCCGTTTAAGAGTCATGCTACGTTTACACGTGGCCGGCTATTTTCATAAACGTATATTTCAACCTCTCCGTTTTAGCTGACGCTTTTTTAACCAAAGCGACTTACAATTGCTATATATGTCAGAGGTCGCACGCCTCTGGAGTAACTAGGGGTTAAGTGTCTTGCTCAGGGACACATTGATTGATGTATGGCAGTGAGATTCGAACCCAGGTCTCCCACACCAAAGGCACGTGTGATATCCACGGCGCCATCACCACCCACCAACATAACATCGTGCACAGTTACACGTTTACACGTACCCGTGTATATATATGCCGTCAAGAGCATGCCAAACCTGTAGGTGGCAGTGTAACGAGAAGCTCAAGCCCACGTTAGCCAATCAGAATCCCGAAAATAGCAACAGCAGCAACGAATCACTTCCTCTTTCTCGGCTGCCTAAACCTCCGTTTGTCTCAGTTTACATGCAAACGTGCAAACGAAGATTTCAAAAATCTCCACTCTGGCCGGAGTTTTTAGAAAGACTCGTTTTCAGAGGCGAATTCTCCGTTTGCGTGTAAACGAAGGGCACAAACAAGGGAAATGTCTCCGTTTTTCAAAATAACCATGTACGTGTAAAAACAGGGCCTCAGACTCTTGATGAAGGTGCGGAGGAACCGAAACTTTTAAATACGTATTTTTGTAAATAAACAGTGAAGCTATAGCAAGTGCAAGAAGTTGATATTTTCCAACGCACCTGCACAGAAGAATTTTTGGATGTGCGAGTTGTTTCTTCAAGACAAGCACTTTTATTAAAACCGTCTGTCGTCAAAGTAAAATTCACGGACAGGGTTCAATTGAATAAAAAAAAAGGCACCACTAAAAAAAGGAACATTTACATTTTAAAGTGCAGTTTTCTGCTGATATTTTCTTTCAACTTACACAAAATCTCTGAGTGTCTTTCCCGTTACGTCGCAGCCTTTCGCCATGTGTTTATTGCAGCAGTTGATATCGCGATGACGAGGAAAAAGCCTTATATTGTGCAGCCCTAGTTGAAACATTGTATTGGTAGCGAGAGCAACAAGTTAGCCGATTGCAGTCATGCACGTGTGTGTGATTAGGGATTAAAGGCTAGGAGACAGAGTTGTAGGTTTCACAAAGTCAAATTTAAGACTTTTTAAGACCATTATGAATGACATTTAAGACCTATATCATGGAAACAACGTCTGAAATAATTCCCCGATTTCCTCATTCACATTAAAAAGGGCCCTTTTTGCATGAGACTCCGAAAAAAAAGAAGCAGTAGGCTTCAAATTCGTTGTTAACAACTGGCTTTAACCTAGACCTAAATTCAGTTTTTTTTTTTTCTTTTCAAGCCAAGTATCGCTAAACTTGCTACGCCCCACAGCTGAAGAATAAAATCTGTTTCATGTCTGTGGTACAATCCCAAGGAGACTCGCGCCAATAACACGAAACGTCAAAAAGTACCAGCTTATCTACTGATGTTAGCTACCGACCGTTACCTTGAAACCATCCAGCAAATAGACGGTACCATAGGGTGATTTAACATTACCGCTCATTTTACACACAGTTTAACAAAACAAAATGCTGAGTGAACATTACTACATTTTTCATGTTGGTTTTGAGCGGTATGCACCCCCACTAACCTGGAAAACGGTTTTACCTAACGTTAGCTTCTTGTCTCATCTGGGGTATGATAAACAGTATATTCATCAAATTCAGTGTCCACAATGCTATTTTCCAATAAACTGTAGCTGTCATATTTCACGGGACCCGCATGAGTGCGGATTTCATGTCGCGGCTTTCGTCGCTGTTTGTCACTTTGCCTAAGATTGAGTGACAAATAGTTCTCGCCCTGTTGTTTATTTGGTTGGCATGACTTTGCGAGTGATGACATCCTGTCACTGTTCCAGTTGCTCACCCTAAAGCTTGTTTCACGGTTCTGCGCAGGCTCCACGCAGAGCTTTCGCCGTAGCCTACGTAAGTGGCCTGATGTTTATACATGTGCGCTGGTGTGCGCAACGAGAGATGCACGTCAGGCAACGGCGTAGGGTCCGGCGTAGACACAAAGGGGTCTGCGGGGGTACGCCGTCGATTCGACGCAGAAGCATAAAAAGGCCTTAAGGGGAGAGAGCGCGGATGACAGTTCGCTTAAGTTCTGCAGGGTCGTGTAATTACGACTTTATGACTTTTCATAAGCAGCTGAAGGAGCAGCGGTGCGCGGTGTACATAGCGGAAACCCTGTTGTGCGTCTGCCCTATTTCTCATACCGTGGCGGCAGAAATTTGACCGTGGCGGGCCGCCGCGGTAATATCAACATAGAGGAAACACTGTACATGGGATTATTTTTGGACTAGTGAAAGAAAGAATTACAACACCAGGGAATATTAAAAAAAAAAAAAAAAACGCATTCTAAAGCGCTGCGGGAGCATTTCAATGAGCATTAGAGGTGGCGTTACACGGCCGTAGGAAAATTAAGACCAGTTCAAAATTATTTAAAGGCATAAAAGCACAACACGTCAGTGAAGTTAAGACCTTTTAAGGCCTAACGTTTTTTGACTTTTTGAAGACCACGCGGAAACAACTGTAAATCACAAAGCATTAAAAAAAAAATAAAATCACTTGACAGTCTATGATTTCAGCTGAAGCACCTGCTCTACAGTTTCACCACTCTTCTTACCAGGACATTTGTGGTTTCTGAGGTGTGACAGCAAACTAAAATTCTTCTCACATGCAATGCAACTGAACGGTTTCTCCCCCGTGTGGATTCTCTTGTGTTTATTCAGATTCCCCTTCTCGCTGAATCTTTTACCACACAGTGAGCAAGTGAACGGTTTCTCTCCGGTGTGGACCCTCATGTGTCGCACCAGTGTCCCCCTTTCATTGTACCTTTTCTTACACACCGAGCAGCTGAAAGGCTTCTCTCCCGTATGTATTCTCATGTGCGCAGCTAACGTTCCACTCTGGGTGAAGTTCTTTCCGCAAACTAGGCAACGAAAAGGCTTCTCTCCTGTGTGTTTTCTCATGTGTATGTGCAAACTTCCCTTATGCCTGAACGTCTTGCCACACTCGGCACAGTCAAACGGACTCTCCCCTGTGTGGCACGTCATGTGCCTCTGCAGAGCCGTGTTGTGCTTAAATGTTTTGCTACACGCCGGGCATTTATAGTTTCCCCTCTGACTGTGAGCTCTCGGAGGAGACGCCGCTCCGTTGTCTTTCAGTGAGTCGGAGATTGGCTGAGGCTCAGTCATGTGCTTCCAGCCGTCGTCCAAGTCTTCAGTCTCAGTTTGAAAACACTGCGAAAGGAAAAACTGGCCGTCGCTTGCCGCTTTTAAAAGAACTGCTGCATCCAAGTCAAAGGCTGCTTCTGACGCGTCACAGTTGTGTACAGCGGCCCCGGCTCCTGTCTGCTGAGCTGAAGGGTCTGCCTGTCTGGGCTCCTCGGTTTGTCTTTGATGAAGCACTGAGGAGTGAGGTTTCTCTTCATCGTCTTCACTTTTTACAGACACTGCAGGGAACTGGAACTCTGGGATGTCAGCCCCCTCGGGCTCCTGAAGCCCCTGTCTGATCCAGACCTCCTCTGGTTCCTCTTTAATGCGCGGGGGGGGCTCCTCAGGGTCCGGACCGGGGCCCCACTCCTGCTGTTCAGGGGGAAACTTTGGATTGACGACCAGCGGCTGGATTTCCTGAGACACACCTGAGATACAAACATAAAGGACAACATGTTAATATGAAAGAAAAAAAAAAGACATTTAAGGAACTTAAACAGTGTTTTATCTAGGTTTGTGGAAGACTTAGGTGCGCCTACTTAGCGGGGGTTTACGCCAGAAACACACTGTACGCTGAAATGCCGTGAAGTGGAGCTATTGTCATTTCGGCGCCCATGTTATTTAATCTGTCCACAACGGCTGCCATCAGCCCGCACGCTGTAGCGATCGTTTGGCGTCTTCTCTATTTCTTCCGAGAGCGAATGTGTCAAGCCAGGAAAGTAACTGCGTACAGGAAGGCCACAGTGCAGCCGGATACTTTACAAAATAATCCAAATTTCTAAATGAAATACCGGGGTTTATGGTGATTTATGGCTGTCTTGACTTCTCAGCTAACAGCATAAACAGCGAACAGCCAGGTGCGCGATCAGGCACGGCTCTACGCTTCACGGCGCTTCAGCGTGCGGTGTGTTCCTGGCGTTCCTAGGGATCCTTCCTCAAGAAAATGTTACGTTTTTCAATAGAAAAAGAAAATGCAATTTCAATTTATTTTGGACTATTATTAATACCTCAGCTGTGTCTAAAAAGTAAGAAAAGTAGGAAAACAAATACTAATTTTGGATAAGGACTACACCTTTAACCATCTTAGTTGCTGGTGCTAATAGTCTTTGCCCTACTGGTAAGTGGTGACACAGTAACGTTATTGTTCAAAGACACAGGTCTGTATAATGTAATGCAATTAAATTGCCCTGTCATAAATCCTAATATTCATTGTGTAAAAGGGGAAAATTTGTGTTTTCCAGGGATAGTGAAGGCATGACCCGCCCTGCTCTGCCTCTGATTGGCTAGTACTCGTTGCCTTCGTTGGTTGTATTGGTTAGGTTAAGGCATGAGGACTCCCAGAGAATAGCCAATCAGAGGCAGAGTAAGGCAGAGTAGGGCGGGACAGGCCATTGCCATCCTAAGAAATGTAAATTCGCGAAAGCAGGTGTTGATTCAGCACTGTCAGGCTGTCGGGATTAAGACAGTTTCAATTATACTGTATAGTGTTTACTTTATGTTGTTATTTTAAAGTATCTAACGTTAACTTACTAGCTCACTGGTTTGTTTTTATTCAGAGTAGCTGCATTGAATTACACTATTGCGTTACACTGTACAGGGGTTTTTCGTGTCAGTTTCTCGGCAGAACGGTATAAAACATTAACTTTACCATTATCATACTATGATTGACACGTGTTAGCATTTCGCCTGTTGTGGTGTTGAGAGCAGCTTGTTTTGCGAGCTAGCGTTAAACTAACGTCAACAATGGTGGAGAGGGAGGGGCGGGGGTGAGGTTAACGTTTAACAGTTTTATACAGAAACTGAAACACAAAGTTAAACGTGTCCCTCCCTACTGACTATTGAGCGAGTTTAAAGGCGAGAGCTTAGCTATATCAAATAAAAGAGTGACAGACGGACCTGTTTGGTTGCTGAACATTATCTTGATGCCGCCGGACTGCTCAGCTCCCAGCAGCCTGCGCTGGCGATACATTTCCTCCTCGTACTCGGTTATGGTTCTTTCAAACATCTCGATTATATCTTCAACAGCCACAGTCAGGCGCTGGTTGACGTACGTTCTCAGTAACTGGAGTGTAGACATTTTGAGGGGACAGCTAACCGGAGAACAGGAAAGAAGTCGGAACGCTATTGACTGCTGCTGCTTCTTCCTTCTTCTAATTCTTCTTCCTCCTCTTCTCCGAGGTTTAGCGGCAGCTAGCATCCTTAGTGTTGCGTTACTGCCATCTTCTGGACTGAGTTAACTCCTACAGTGACAGTCTTTTTTATTTATTTTTTTCTCTTCCGTTTTATGTCATTGTAATATGATGGTTGTCTGTTGTCTGGTTAAGAACTGTTTTAGTATTGTTCTATGCCACTTTTGTTTGTAAAGAACTTAGATATTTCACATTTTGGAAGAAAAAAATATCTCCTACAGCCAAGGGTGTAACTTTGGTTTGAGAAGTTGTGGGGTCTGGGGGGACGGTGGGGGGTCCTCAGCCAAAAGAAATGTTTCTATTTCAATCCCATTTCCTGCATTTCTACATAAGTTTACTGACTATGATGATACAAAATCCAGAAAATAATAAAGTTGACCGTAAGGAAAAGTCTCTTTTCCCTTTTCACTAGCCTCTGTTCCAAAAAAACTGTTTTGTGTCTGCTTAATGCTTAATTTCAGTGTACTGTTTTTGTTTATTTGCTACTTTATCATTTGACATAGGCCTGTTTAGTGGGTTAATGGGTGCATAGTGTTTTTGCTGTGGTCCTGCCTGTGATTTAAGCTGCTCACCAGCTTAATCAATCTTTTTAATTTAAAATTTCCTTCGGGATGAATAAAGTATCTATCTATCTATCTATCTATCTATCTATCTATCTAGGGGGGGACATGCCTAAGGTGTAGAACAATAGGTAAGATGATATTGGGGTGCCTATTGTTGTGGGTTGTTGTTGGTAGCACTGTTCTATCCAAATGTAATGGTTTGTAATGTAATTTTCAGATACAGAGTGTAAATGTTCTTTCAGTTTGGCTCACCCTATAATCACCTGTGGAGGTGGTATAGGTTCCAATTAGATGAGGCTGAGAGGTTAAAAGGGCCTTCAGAAGAAGGGGAAGGGAGAAAGGACTTGGCTGCTTGCTGTGAGTTTGCCGTTTTTTTTTTTTTTTTTGCCTCAGTTTAAATTAATTTTTGTGTTTCTCGGGGTTCAGATTGTGCCCTTTGGAGTATGTTTTTTGTTGTTGTTGTTATTAAACAGCAGTTTTGAACGTATCAAGCTTCCTGTCAGCTTCTTAAAGATCCCATTTTAAAAGTTCCGGGCGCCCCACCAGTTCATCGGCCTTGGAATGGGGTGGAGGTTTGAAATTCTCCCAGAAAAAAAATAGTACTACACCTTTAAAATAGAGGCCGGTCACCTAGACTTTAAAACGAGACTCTTAAAATAATTTCAAACAAATTTAAACGTGAGGAAGACACAAACTGGATTTTGAAAAGTGTGTGTGTGTGTGTGTGTGTGCCTAAAGTGTGCAGTTTGTCCGATTTGTGTGTTCTCATTAGGAAGCTGACCAAAGATCTTCTGCCTTATCCACTTTACCACGGTCAGCCATAATCTTTAAATTTCTTCCATCATGTCTTCTCCCTGCTACATATTATCTGAACCTAACACGCAGCTCTACAGTTTCTGCTACCTGACAATGTTCAATAAGACCCGTTGGATATTTCTCTATGGAAAGCGTGCCCTATTCTTAATCTAGACATACAAACCATAATTCCCATGAAGTTGGGACGTTGTGTAAAATGTAAACAAAAACAGAATACAATGACTTGCAAATCCTTTTCAACCTATATTCAAATGAATACACTACAAAGACAAGATATTTAATGTTCAAACTTTTTTGCAAATATTCACTCATTTTGAATTTGATGCCTCCAACACTGTTGTGAGGTGAGGTGTGTTGTAGCTCAGAGGAACCAAGAAGCAGATAAATAATCACGCTAGCAGGAAGGTTTGCTGGGAAAAACGGGTAGACTTTAACTTTCAGTTAAAAACAAACTCAAAAGGTTCTGCTGCTGCTGCTCAAACAAATGAAAAAAAAAACTCACATTCTACACAAGATATAGGATAAGAGCCCGCCTCGCCAGTTCAAACTGGCCAGTCAGGTCACCAATCAGGTCAGCAACCAGGTGTGTTGCATCATCCAATAATTAACCTTCATCCAAACAAAAATACTTCATCTTTGTTAATTGATGTAGGAACTTAAAATAAAGAAACCTAATGAGAATAAATGTCTACCTTTATTAACAAAATAGTAAGTGAGGGAACAAAATAGCAAAGCAGTGAGGGAGCAGGTGCTTCCCCACAAACACGTTCCAAAAAAGCTGGCACAGAGGCATGTTTACCACTGTGTTACATCACTTTTTCTTTTAACAAAACTCAAAAAGCATTTGTGAACCAAGGACACTAATTGTTGAAGCTTTGTAGGTGGAATTCATTCCCATTCTTGCTTGATGTACGACTTCAGTTGCTCACCAGTCCGGGGTCTCTGTTGTCATATTTTGCGCTTCATACTGGCCACACATTTTCATGAGAGAAAGTCTAGACTGCAGGCAGGCCAGTCTAGTACCCGCACTCTTTCACTACAAAGCCACGCTGTTGTAACACATGCAGAATGTGGCTTGGCATTGTCTTGCTGAAATAAGCAGGGACGTTCCTGAAAAAGACGCTCCAAAACCTGTATGTACCTTTCAGCATTAATGGTGCCTTCACAGATGTGCAAGTTACCCATGCAATGGGCAATAACACAACCTGTACCATCACAGATGCTGGCTTTTGAACTTTGCACTGATAACAATCTGGATGGTCCTTTTCCTTTTGGCCCAGAGGACGTGACGTCCATGATTTCCAAAAACAATTTGAAATGTGGACTCGTCAGACCACAGCACACTTTTCCATTTTGCTTCAGTCAATTTCAGATGAGCTTGGGCCCAGAGAAGCCGGCAGCGTTTCTGGGCGTTGTTGATAAATGGCTTTCGCTTTGCATAGTAGAGTTTTAACTTGTAGATGTAGCGACGAACTGTGTTAACTGACAATGGTTTTCCGAAGTGTTCCTGAGCCCACGTGGTTATATCCTTTACATAATAATGATGGTTTTTAATGCAGTGTCGCCTGAGGGATTGAAGGTCACGGGCATTCAATGTTGGTTTTCAGCCTTTCCGCTTACTTGCAGAGATTTCTCCAGATTCTCTGAATCTTTTGATGATATCATGGACTGTAGATGATGAAATCCCTAAATTCCTTGCAATTGTACATTGAGAAACGTTCTTAAACTGTTGTACTATTTGCTCAAACAGTTCACAAAGTGGTGAACCTGGCCCCATCCTTGCTTGTGAACGACTGAGCCTTTTCGGGATGCTCCTTTAATACCCAATCATGACACTCGCCTGTTTCAAATTAACGTGTTCAACTGTGGAATGTTCCAAACAGATGTTTTTTGAGCATTCCCCAACTTTCCCAGTCTTTTGTTGCCCCTGTCCCAGCTTTTTTGGAACGTGTTGCAGGCATCAAATTCAAAATAAGTGAATATTTGCAAAAAAAGTTCCAGTTTGAACATTAAATATTTTGTCTTTGTAGTGTCTTCAATTGAATATAGGTTGGAAACGATTTGCAAACCATTGTGTTCTGTTTTTATTTACGTTTTACACAACGTCCCGACTTCATTGGAATTGGGGTTTGTAGATAGTTTATTTTCATTGTGCTCATTGTACAATGAAAATCTGTTCAGCAGCTCTTGACAATTGAATACATTTTTATTATTTATAAAAGTTATCTTACATAGTAAAACACAAGGGTTTAAAAAGTGACCTTTAAAACAGTGGTACTTCTGTTATCTCTTTTCTATATCCAGTACTCACTCTATATGTCTTCCCCTTATCTCCTGATCCCAGTGCGGATGTCACTCTTTATCGATTTCCTTCCGTGCAATGCTCTTTCCCTCTGATTTAGAGAGCCTAATACAGGTGTCTATATTTTCTTTTTGAACCGCTTGTTTGGCTAGTTCGTCCACTCTCTCATGACCCAGAATGCCAAAATTAAATGTGACCTTGTTTTATTCCTCTTGAACATACTGCTTTGTCCTGGCGATTACTGGATCCAGTCGTATTCATGTGCGTGCAGTAATGTCGCTCAACCCAGAGAGCAGAGAATGAGTCACTACAGACTAGAACTTTGATAGATGTTTGATATGTTCAATCTATTATAAAGACATCAAAATTGGTTACAACCGAATTCTCAATTAAAACATACTCTGTTACAGTTACAATTAAAAGTCCTGCATTCAAAATGGCTCCATTGAGATGGTTTTATTCCTGATAAATTACAGCCTAAGCATCATCTGAATGTTGTGTCAAGGTAGAGCTAGTCCCGCATAGCCAGACCTTCCTCCACAGCGCTGCGGAGGAGGGTCTGGCTAGTCCACACAGCAATCCGAGATGGGAGAAAAACGTGCTCTGGTTTATTGGCATTTCTTTAAACCAATCAACATCTTGGGCGGCGCTAATCGCTGGACGGAGCCACGGTGCTTCTTCAAAACAGCCTCGGTAAGGAATTTGTTTTGGAGGAACGTGTGTATGTTGCTATGTCCTGTAGCTAGGGGTATAAGGACATAAACATAAAACCAGGTGTAATTGGTATTTGAAAGGAAATTTATTTTGAATAAGGCACATTTAACAAAGGAGCTTACAAAAAGGAAAAATGGGCCGGTGGGTGCTGTGGAAATAAACAGAATATAACAAAAAGAGGTCCTCAAAAGGAAGACTATTTCTACACTTATAAGACAACAAGGTTAAACAAAAATCCTCTGTAACTAAAGTACTTTACAAAACACAATACTCACAGCACCCTTGAACCTAATGTGACTAAACAATCAACCTGTTAAATGCAAAGACGGAATCAGTTTCTAAAACTCAAGCCTCGGCCCACTTCCTCACTCTCATAAACATTTTCACAAATGAATCTGGTCTGGCAGCTGCCCTCAGCTGCAATCAATCAGGCCTTTTTAACTTGGAGGCAGCCTTCCTCAATTGGCTGGTCAGTGGTGGCATGCCGCACCAATCAGCTTCCTCCTCTGGGCGGGACTTCCTTTGACCGTCCAATCTGCAGCACGGGATGGCACAGCCTGCTTTGCATCTCACAAATCACTCAAATAAACACACACATTAAACACACACATGAGGATGCCATGGCAGCCGTAACACCGTTCAAAAGTTGTTTTAGTCGTGCCAGAGTAA
Organism: Sander vitreus; assembly: GCF_031162955.1. Classification (NCBI taxonomy): domain Eukaryota; kingdom Metazoa; phylum Chordata; class Actinopteri; order Perciformes; family Percidae; genus Sander; species Sander vitreus. The sequence continues at coordinate 29,709,963 of NC_135858.1, forward strand.
ACTCAGATTGGACAGATAGTCTAGCTAGCTGTCTGGATTTACCCTGCAGAGATCTGAGGAGCAGTTAACCATAGTCCTCATAGATCAGAGTTTAGAATTACAACACAAAGAAAGAGGAAGGTAAGGGACATCCGAAAAGAGTGACATCTGGCGGAATTTCCAGTAGAACGAGAGCAATCCCGGAAGTGGAATGTCGTGGATATAGACTCAGGTAGAGCTAATTTGAACAAGTGTATATTGTTGGGTACTTTTATCGATAACGACTTATATTTTATAAATTAATCATATGCTTGATGTGTAACATTTAGTTCTGAAAAGTAACTGGTAATTACAGCTGTCGGATAAATGGAGTGAAAAGTAGCCTACGACATGTCCCTGTGAATCTTAGTGAAGTAGAAGTGTAAAGTAGCATAAAATGGAAATACTCAAGTGAAATACAAGCACCTCAAATATGTGCTTAAGTACAGTACTTGAGTAAATGTACTTCCACAGCCGCACACAGGTGAAGTTGACCTGTAGGCTGCACTTCCTGATCTAAGATTCTTTTTCTAAATGACATGTGGCAACCAAGGAGCAGAGTCAGTTACCTTAATCAACAAAACACCTTAATCCTATTTATTAACCCAGTTTCTCTCAGTATAAGTTACTTCCCTGTTATAAGTCCAGGGTGGCACGGAGGTGCGACCCTAAAGGATAAACGGCGGCAGCTAGCGGATGGATGGATGGGTGTTATAAGTCCCTGCTCCAAGAATAAATAGTGTTTAAGACTGAATTCTTCCAATCCGTGCTTGGTTGTCTCTTCAGTGTTTCTCTCTCTCAAATAAGCTTTATTGGTATGACAGATCAGAATCCTGCATTGCAAATGCAGTACAGAAAGTGAAAATGATTAATATTGACAGATGAGCAGCAATAAATATACAATAATGTGCAAATAGCAACATTCATATTAAATACATTATAATAAAGGCCTTAAATAACAGTGGAGTCATTCCGTTGCCTCCACACTCGGGTGCCATGCATAAGTTGTGCACACTTGGTATCAAATCAACGCAGTTCACTGTTAGAAAAGTCCGTAGAAATATGGGCTAAAATAGCCCACTGTGTTAATATGAAGGAACTTTCTGTAAGGATTTTTCACAGATGTATTTCCGTATTTAGATTTTTTTGCATTAACAGAAATGTCCGTTAAAGGTACAGAGGATATACCTTAAATCTACAGAATATTCCGTTTTTGGATTAACGGAAAGTTGCGTAAACTAAACAGAAAAGGTGCTGGTAATTTTCTGCCAGGACATTATCTGTTTTTCTACAGATCTTTTTCTTACAGTGTTGCTGATAAAAGGCAAAAAATAAATCATTACGCTCCTCTCTTCCCACTCTCTCCTCATGTCTGAACAATAAGCAGCAGCAATGATCTTTGATATCTGATAGAATGTGTCAAACTCAAGGCCCGCGGGCCAAATCCGGCCACCGCAGATTTTGATCCGACCTGCATTTCAATTTAGGTTTAAGTTTTTGTTCCTTTTTTCCAATTTTTTTTTTTTTTTTTTTTCTCAACGTCTATTGTTGCTTTTCTTCTTCTTTTGCTTTTTTTTCATCCTTTTCCCACCTTTTATGCTTTTTTTCAGTGTTTTTGTTGCTTTTTTCTATGATGGCTAAGGAACTTATTTTTGGGGGCTTTATGAGGCTCAAACTCTAAGTGTGAAAGCTATTTGAGACATGCAATAATACAGTCAAAATATTTGACTTTTTCTCTTAAATAAAAGCATGTCAATAAACTTTACATGTCTGGCCCTTGATGTTTACTCTCATTTTCCAGTGTGGCCCTGTGAAGTAGAGTTTGACAACCCTGCTATAGAGTACAGCGTTGCTTTGGACACAGACCCTTGTTGCTGTTGCCTCCCTGTCTGTCTATTACAACACTGTTTTTGTCCATTATTTTGCTGGCACTCAGTTAACAACTTCCCAGTGCGCTGTGGACAAATTATACCAATTTCTTCTTGACAGGGACCAGAGCATGCTGAAGTTTAAACGCGTTAGCTGGAAGGAGACGGTTGAATGTAATATCTGATTCCTTGGCAGTGGTGATACAGTGAGCAACAAATATCGCCACGGTAATGGACTGCAAAAACAATCCCATCGCAGGGGTGTCATGCTCAACCCTGAAGAGCGACACTATACATCATCATTCCAACACTGCCATTATCTATAGCTTCGAATTATTTGATGCTGATAGCAACATCACAGAGAGAGATAGCGGCAGATTGGTTCCATCAGATAGCATTCATCCCAGAGACTCTCCCTGCACTCTGCAGACACACACATACTGAAGGATAACGGCCAACAGTGTCACTGGGAAAATAGGAAGTGTTGGGTTATTAAGATGGTAAGTGCTGATATGAGACAGGACATATGTCAGGCGGGTGTGTGTGTGTGTGTGTGTGTGTGTGTGTGTGTGTGTGTGCGTGTGTGTAGTCCTGCTTGAGTTTGCACCTCACTGGACTTGAAGATTTCTACTCTCCATTACTTACTGTCCAGAGGATATGCAACATCTGGTTGTCTGCCCTCCTTTGCATGAAGACAAGATGACTACTTGTATCCATAATATTTGAACAGTGTATTACACAGAGGGGTTGTGACACCTCATAATGAACATGTCGGCAAAATTATTGTCATGCTACGAGGGGCCATGCAAGCCATATTTTATTCTAGGTCTGTCACATATATATACATTAACTTGCAAATAAATTTATTTTCCATTTCATAGTACAATGATACTAATAATAATAATTATTATTCATAGAACACTTTTTTAAAACCCAATTTACAAATAAAAGTGCCTTGCAGCAAATTAAAATAAACAAATTATAAGCATTCTGTGTGTATGATAGGAGCAGAGAGCAGATTAGAGCAGATAAAAAACAATTCTAGTAATGTAAAATAAAAATATATGAATATCTAATAAATAAATAAAAGACATTTCCCTTCAAATTAAAAAATAACTTCATAATCTATAAAATAAATCAGAATAAGCCCTCCAGTAAGCGTATGCTATTTATTTATTTTTTAAGATTATTTCTTGGGGGCTTTTCTTTATTAGACACAAACACCGCAAGTAATCCACAGAGCCCGGAGCACATTAATCAAAAGCATTTACAGTAAGCACTCTGAATCAGCAGGGGGAGGTGCGTAGAAACAGCTCTTTCACCAGGGGCTGAAACACCAACCTTGAGAGCCACTGAACTAGAGGTCGCCTCAGGACCCTGACTGCAAACGCTCTTTCCCTCTTGACCCTCTCGTTTGAAGCCAGGCCTCTGGAACAGATACAAGGTCACTGCACAGCCCGAGGATCTCAACCTACATGCAATCGTCAGAGATCATAACTATAGCTAGGAGCAAGAACATGAATAGCCTTTAAATAACAGTAAGAATTCTAAAACAAGAATTGATACTCGTGTCAGAAGTCTTAGTGTAAATTTTGGAGAAAAAAATAAAAAAACTTCTCAGGTGACGGCAAGTCATGGCCTGGGGAAGAGCAATGTGTAGGAGGATCCCACCATCAGTGTCTTTGGATTTAAAAGCGCTGGAAAATATAGCCCTGGGGCTCTTAGCTGACTGTTGTATAAGCCCCGAGCGACCTTTCGCATGGCGCACATACCGTGTGTGTGTGTGTTGGTGTGTGTGTGTGTGTGTCCGTCCGTCCATTGTCTTTCAAATATCTCGAGAACCGTTCATCCGATCCGCTTCACACTTGGCTTTCTGGCTACACAATGAACTTGGGCTTTGGAATTTGGAGCGGTTTGGACAGTGTTGGATGATATTGGATATCAATAAACTGTGAATAAAACTAAGCAATCGCACAATAAAGGTTGAGGGGAAAAAAATAAAATGCTGGCATAACGCTGGCTTCACTTCTTTCCGGATTGAAAATAAAACTCAATTCTCCTATCTAAGCTAGCTAAAAAAAAATAAATAGAGGGCTCTGAGAGGGCCTGTTAGCCTCTCTCAACAGTCACTGCACTTCCTCTCCAGTAAATCCCAACATGTCCAAAAAAAAAGTTCTCGCAGCATTAACAATTATTTCTATTCTCTCAGATTTCCTTTCTGCCTCGGCAGCACAGTTAATCACAGTGGCCAGATATGCTAAAAACCTAACTTTGTGTCTGTGAAACACATCCAACAATGATGAATCCACTTCTTTTAACATCACCTAGATTGACATCGCCAAGTTCCTTCTTAATCCAACTCGCGACTTCATGTTTGTCCGACAGAACTCCAAATATGTCCTTGCCTCCAGCCAAGTGGATATCTCTTACATTCTCACTATCATTTCTTCTTCTCATTCTTCTCTCATATTTTTTCCCACTGCTTCTTTTAAACCCCTACCTGCATCTTTCTCCCTTCCATGATCATCAATCCATCTAGATTTATCTTCATGGTCTCAAGGAATCTTTAATGTGCCACTTTGAGACTCATTGTGGAGATCGTCCCACCGCTGCCAATTGTATTATGTTCCTGCTGCAGTAACTCCAAGAGCCTCCAATTAACATGAATTCAATTTTAATTATCGTGTGAAATCATAACAGAAGTTATCTCAGGACACTTTACAGATGGAGTAGGTCTAGACCAATAATTTACAGAGACTCAACTATTCCCCCCAAGAGCACACATTTGGTAAAAGAGAGAGAGAGAGAGAGAAGAGAGAGGCAGAAACCTGGCGGGTGGCCATCTGCCTTGTTTGGGGGGTGGGTATATGTATATACACACACACACTCCACTACATTAATCTGACAGCTTTAGTTACTGTACAAATTAAGAGTTGTGCACACGAAACATGTGGGCTGGTTTATAAAATACCATGTTTTTATTATAAATTAAACTATACCCAACAATATAACGGCCTAAAAGTCCGGCTGAAATGATTACACCAACAAACACACAACTGTTTGGATCGTTTCCACTTTCTAAAATGTGAGGATTTCTCTGCATTGAGTACTCTTTACGTTTAATAGTTTAAGTACATTTTCCTGATGGTACTTACAGACTTTAACTTAAGTAACATTTTCAATGCAGGACTTTTACTTGTGACAGAGTACACAAACACACACACACACACACACACACACACACACACACACACACACACACACACACACACACACACCATGGCCAATATATGAGTTAATTCATTTATTCATTAGATTGTTTGTAGATTTCTCATTACAACCCTACCTCTTACTGTATGCAATGGTTTTGTCTAATATGTGTATGGGAAAACATAATTGCAGTGCAGATTATGTTCACTAACAATTTTTATTATATATTTGTTTAGTATTAGTCCTAAGGATGTGGTTAAACATAGAGACAGCAGGTCTTTGACGATGGAGACCGACGTTTACAAAATCCTGCATGTGGTTCGGTTGAGATCACACACATTTGGACTGGGTTATGGAAAGATCATGGTTAACAAGTCATCGCATCATGTCACATTTTTTCAATATTGACCCAGGAGGACTATCCTACCCTAACTCTAACCCGGTACTGTGAATTGCCTATACATAACCTTAACAGTTGTGTTAATCATCATCAGTTTAGTTGTGACAAATCATATCGTAGACATAATACAAAATCAAAAACTAAATCTGGGTGATGTAGTTGTTGTCGCAAATACATAGTATATGCAACACCTGTTATATATAACTCTTGCAAACTTCATGTAGTAGTATACAAACGTTCATTGACTCACCTATTTACATGCACTGACGTGTGACAGGCCAACAAAGGTACTGTAGTGCATTATATCTTTCAGTGTTGTAATGTACAAATACTTCGTCACCGTACTTAAGTAGATTTTTTTTACGTATCTGTACACTACTTCCTTATTTATTTTTCTGGAAACTTTTGCTTTTACTCCACTACATTTCCTAAATAAAATGTATACTTTCACTCCCATACATTTCCCCTAAGCATCTGCGTTACTCGTTACTACAAAATAACATCAGAAGAAAATTGTTAGGCTGCAAAAAGGCAGTTTGGCGAATCATTGCTCTTAGATTGCAAGTTAATGCACGCTCCATTCCAGTTGGTGATGTAATGCCCGTTTGTTGCCAAGCGCCAAAACTAAAGAAGATGAGGAGGAAGCATAATAATGGATCGCATCATGGAAACACCTGCTGCAGGCTCTGCCGTCAAGGTAACAGGCGATGACCCTAGGTGACTAAAAGGTGACTTGAACTTTTACCAAAGTCATTTTCTGGTAAGATACTGGTACTTTTACGCAAGTATTGCTTTAAAGTACTTTATACAAGAGTGATATTTTCTGATGAGCTTATGACATGCCCATGATAATCACTAGTAGAGATTTCTTTTCCAGTGTTTTAGTGATGACCTTTGTCCAGAAGGGGGCAGTGTCGCTCCATGTCACACAGCCACTCGGAGAGACGGAGGCCGAGACTTGAAGACAGCAGGCAGGGAATGCTGTGAGCCTGTTCATACTCAGTCATTCATGATGGTCAGATATGGTTCATGTGCCACGTTGAAAAGTATACAGTTATTCTTTGGATGTTTGTGTTGTCGTCCTGCACTGCAGTTAGCTCAGAGGCTGTGTGTGTGTGTGTGTGTGTGTGTGTGTGTGTGTGTGTGTGTGTGTGTGTGTGTGTGTGTGTGTGTGTCCGGATGAGATGCAAATTTATGTTCCATGAATTGTTTTGTCTTTTGTTCGGTATTTATGGAATGGACCACCGGAGGAAAATAGGGGAGGGTCATGTATTTTTCTTTCTTTGTATTCATGAAAACAGCAAAATTTCAAAGTGGCTTGTTTGGTGCATATTTAGCCATGTAGTGCCATGGTGCCATGTAGCTCCATGTAGCTCTCAGTCTCGGCCCCCCATCGCTAGCAGATGGGTCTAACCCAACAAAAATAGCACCGCGGACCGCTAGCTGGAAGCACAAAAAGGCTGTTTTATGCTTCTGCGCTGAATCGACGGCGTACCCCCGCAGACCCTTCTGCGTCTACGCGGGACCCTACGCCGTAGCCTGACGTGCACCTCTCAAAAAATGTAACTACACGTGCGTCGCTGCGACGTGCTTCGCTGCGACGTGCTTCGCTGCGACGCACGTCGCTCGGCCGTGGCTTGCTAACGTTGCATTTCCCCCGACTCATTTACTGGTTCTCCTTCTCCATAAACAACATGAAATCAAGGAGAGGGTTACAGATTTCCCACCGTGGTGAGAAAAACACAGGGGAGACACTTTGTTTCTCTCACTATGCCTCTAGAGTCTGTACTCGCTCCGAAGCTAATCGCCATCACTCTCTCACTTCTCCCTCGCTCTATCACCCACTCCCTACACACACACACACACGCTGGCTCGACGCACACACCAGCGCACAAGTATAAACATCAAGCCACTTACGTAGGCTACGGCGAAAGCTCTGTGTGGAGCCTCCATAACAGTAACAGGCTTAAGAGATTCATTCCAGACCCTGTCGGGTGAGGAAACATAAATGTATAATTTGTGCTGATCCTTCCAGCCTTAGCCTTTTATGAAAAGATAAGTCAAACATACTGTATGAGTTTGTGATGGATAAATCGAAAAACTTCCGAATTGATGCCCTGCTTGCTGATGAGACCAACAGTGTGAGCCGAGACCTCTCCCCTGGTCTGAGCAGTGACAGCCCAGCAGGCAGCCCGTTATCCTGCTGCTGCGTGGACACCCTGTCTCCGCAGGCAACAACTTCAAGGAATAATCCACAAACCGGGTGTCCTAAATCTCCCGCATCCAGGTCTCGCTTCAATTCCAATCATGCCCCTATGTACCCATTATCCGTGTTGGGTGGACAGCACCCCGCGTTTGCATACATCGGTTTCAGACCTACCCAGAGCGCCTAAAGGCAGTTGCCATGGCGGGATCTCTGCCCCTGGAGCACTGGATCCGCGCCGGTATCATGATGCCACGACTACCAGATTACAGCAGTAAGTAGGCCTATATGATGAAATAAAATGATTTTATAGGCCGAAAATATCCAGACTTTAAAACACAAGAGAATTAGTACATACATATTGTTTATCCTGACCAAATTTCATTTTCCAAACACGGGCACACATCTGTCACTCAAGAACCGTTTTCCATTATCAGTTTTTACAGTTTTTAATGAGCTCTGAAGAACCGCTGAGGTGTTGTAAACTCATTGAACACACTGACTGTGAATAAAACTGCAGTTCATTTTTGACTTATAGTGAGTAAATTAACTGAAATGGCCACCATCTTGGTGGAGTGTGATGTGTAAGATGAGAAAGCAGTCATGTATGTCATGGTTGTAAAAAAACAGTGGCTATCTGTACATCGTTGCCAAGCGCAAACCAGTACAGAAGGCATCAATACATTGTTGGCGAGGCTCATGCCTCTTTTCCCAATCATTTTGGAGGGTCATAGAAAAATGTATTCCTGGCGAAGGGAGGGTCAAGTCTATTTTGACTAAAGATCCCAAAACTCCTCCGGTAGCCCCTTAAATAAAAAACGAGCAGTCCCTTATTGCTTTCCAACTGTTCGTTCATTAAAAAATGTAACTTCGTGGATTTACTTTTCCCAGATACACATGTCTAAGTTGAGTGAAAATGAAATGGAAATGTTTATAAGGAAGACATAGTGATCTAAGTGCAACCAACATTAATGGAAATAATTCATACAATATAAGTAGTCTATATCTACAGGATTGCTCCGGTGCCGCCGGAAATTCCGCTGGATGTCCCTCATTTTTACATGTTTACTGTATGTGTAATTTCTTCAACAAACAGTAATGTGTGTTTTTTTTCAATGCAAAATAGGCAGTATAAACGTGAATTTGTAGTTGATAAATTTAAGCAGGAACATACCATGAAAGCAAACCGACCTTCTTTCATGAGAGGGGGAACAAAGCCTCTGCTCTGACATGTTCACCCATTTCCATTCAGGAAGCAATCTCTCCCAGGAACGGATCCAATCTGTGACCGCTCCAGCAAAAAGGTCACTGAATTGAAATGAGGTTAAAAAATATGAAGTTCCCTTGAAGTACTTCGAAGAACTGAGTGGTTGTTTGAGACTGCCATGTTTTTTTTGTATTCTTCTTACATGGCAGAGCTGAGCGGGGTCAATACTTTTTTAGCTGGAGAGCTGGAATCAATGACACCGAAGAAACTCTCCCTTTTGATTTTTGATGGCATTTGGCTGTTAGTGTTGGACTTCGAGAGAGTCATTTCCAGAATGTTAAGTAAGCCAGGGGTTATAGTATATTATTTCATTGATCTCATGGTTTAAGGATGTGAATGTGTATACGTACATGGATATTGTTGCATGTAAGTATGTTTTCTTCATCATGCATTAATTAGTCTAGATCGACGATAGTTCATCTCCTGGACAATCGCTGCGGCCGGATGTCCCTCGCCTTGCAAAACTCGAACTCAAACTTCGAGCTAGCAAGCTACACGCTTAAAATGTCTTTCAAGTTTTTAAGAAAATTTGGATGGCGAAACACAGAAGTGATTCTAGGATCAGACTTTTAGGGGGGCTCAGCCCCTAATGAGAATGTGACACGGATACAGTGCCTTGCAAAAGTGTTAATTCACCCTGCTAAATCAGTAATTTCACTGATTATTAAAATGCAAAATATTGAACATATGAAAAAACTATGAAAGTCCCTTTATGGACTATCAGAATCAAATGAAATGATAATGAAGTGTAAACAATAAATAAATAAAAAAATAAAACTTCCCTTGACTGGGTTACAGGTGCATAGCATTGGCGACAACGACACAGGATATTAGACCTGTTTCTTTGAACCTGTAATTGTTTGTCCAAACTCTGGCTTGAAGCATTAAAAATTTCTAATATAATTTTTAGGGCAGCTGAGATGAAATTTTTAAAAAGGGTCTAAAATCGCCACTGGTGCAACAAGGTAGGCCTGCTTCAGTGGCGTAACGAGCCAACACCGGGCCCTTAAGCAGGATTATAAAGGCGGGCCCCCCTACTACAGCACGTGATGTCCACGAGTAGGCTTCCATCAATAGGACAGGATAGGATCATAGAGACACAGCATATAAGAGATGAGATGACTGACAAAATCAAGAGTAGCCTACACGCACCACAACAACAAACAAACACTGGTGAATGCGCTACATAACGCATGAAAAAACACACAAGTTCAGTCCCTCCAGGATTTCGCAGCCTTTTTTTGAGATTGTTGCGGCCCAAAATGTCTGATTTTGCGGGAGCTTTCGTAAAAAAGTGCAATAACAGTTGCAATGTCTTTTGTATGTTTGTTGCAATGAAGATGTGGAAGACAGTGAAAGTTGCAAAAAAAGGACACTTGTTTTGGGGAGAATAATAATTATTACTATTAATGAATTACTCTGGGCTGAGTTTTCCTAGTAACCTTACCAAAAAGGCTCAGGATGCTGCAAATGTTGGTATAATATAAAAACGGCTGGTGGATTTAAGACAAAAAGTAATAATTTATTGAATCAAATATGAACATATCTGTCACTGTCAGTGGCTTGTTGATCTTTACATTGTTAGTTAATTTCCTAACCTGGCCTGGGACACACATTCATACAGTTTAATAAAGTACTTATTGGACTTTAACTTATCATTGCACTTACAATAACGAGTGTAGCTGTCCTCAATTTAGGTCATCCGGTTTTTCCTGCATCCACCGTGTGTGTTTGTGTGTGTGTGTGTGTGTCAGTCGCGGGGGGAACTCAGCAGCCCCGCCCGCTGCAGAGATCAGACAGGAATGAAACGGCAGCAACTTTCAGCGACTTTATAGTGAAAAATCCTTACAGCGTACAGTGATGTTAAAATGTTTACAGGTTGGCAGGACGGTCTGAAATGTTTTGCACGGTCTTTCGTTGTACGTTTTGTTGGTAAATGTGAGATGTTCGAGTCCCACACGTGAAGAGAACGGTCTCTGAAACAAGGAAATGAATTTGACCCGTTCTCACTCCCGCTTGGTCAGTGGCCAAATGCGATATGGAGCCCCGGCTGTCAATCAATATCTTCCAGTCACGCGGGCCACTGACTGGTCAAGGCCCGTAAGCACCGCTTACCCTGCTTTACCGATAGTTACGCGTCTGGCCTGCTTGGTTCTTTCAGGGAACGACTGTAAAAATTTACAAAGTATATGTTTACGGCATTCACTCTCTAACTGGGATGTTTTGGGACCGATTATCCAGCTACTTTTAAAAGCTCACGTGACTGTATTGTGTGAACAGTTAACTTTATTTAATATTGAATGTTTTCTTTTGCAGGGTGCAAATGTTCCACCAAAACAAGTTCCTTCCCGAGACTATTTAGCAGAGCCACTGTCTCTGTGTCCTGAGCTTACCGCCGCCCACGACGGTTGTGATTGGTTTAAAGAAATGCAAAACAACCCAGAGCATTTTTTTTTTTCTTCTCCTATCCAGAAATGTATGTGTGGATGCGCCAAACCTTACTCCGCAGCGCAGTGGAGATGGGTCTGGCAATGCGAGACTATGCGTACATTAACCAGAGAAAGTGCAAAAGACATTTTGTGAATTGCATCCCTCATGGGTGCCTACGAGGCAACAGAGACATGAATCTGCAGGGATACCAACCAGAAATGACAATGTCATTTATTGCAGAAATACATTTTCAGATTGATTTCCTTCAGGAACCCTCTGAAAGGTGATGAATTACATTTTTACACCTGGGATATGTAATGATGATGCAGAGAGTGTATTATATTAGTATGTGCTTCACAAGAGGCACGTAGTCACTGTGGATATTAGATGCTAGATGTATTGGCAATGTTGAGCTGCGGACAAGTACATGTAACTAGATTTTTCTTAATTCAACTAATTAAATTACTTTTTTTTGCCATATTTTGTATAGGTTACTACTGAAACTACAAACAATGTTGGGCCATAAAAGGAAAAGAGAGATTTTTTGTTTGGACGCGCCGGATCGTTTTTCGTCCTCAGAGGGTTAATTGACTGTTTCTTTCATCCTAACCACTTTGAAGGCATGGCCTGTTTTTTTTGGTTCATTGGCACTCTTTTCAATAAACTCAATTGAGTGTTAGCTGACCCCTGTGAGCTACTAAGAGCTAAAGGATAAATACCCCATCAGCTGCAGCTGCCTTTTCCCCTCTTAGTGACGCTAAGATTCATCTGCTGTCTAATGGAGATGATTGGAGCAGCTGGTTGCACAGTTTGGACGGGCATGCTGGGAATCGTCAGATTCTTCCAGGGCTTCATCCACAGGACGAGACAGAGGTGACATTCACTTTAGTGAGAGAGAGGTGGGCAGTGCTGTGTAGCCTAAAACATCCCAGTGACATCATCAAAAGGAGATTTAACAATGACATTCACAACCAGTACCTTCAGGTTGTGTTTCACTGCGTAGTGTGGGATTTGGCATGTCGTATGATAGTCTAAATCCACGACCTTCCACTTCCGGGATTGCTCCGTTGCCACCAGAAATTCCGCTGGATGTCTTTCATTTCAGCCGGATGTCCGAATGCCTTGGGCTTTCTTTGTGTTGGCGTTCTAAACTCCGGTGGATTTATGAGAACTAAGGTTAACTGCTCCTCAGATCTCTGCAGGGTAAATCCAGACAGCTAGCTAGACTATCTGTCCAATCTGAGTTTTCTGTTGCACGACTAAAACAACTTTTGAACGTACACCTTCCACCAAAACAAGTTCCTCCCCGAGGCCAGTTTGCAGAAGCGCCGTTGCTCCGTCCGGCATTATCGCCACCCATGATGATTGTGATTGGTTTAAAGAAATGCCAATAAACCCCATCCCTCTCTCCCATCCCAGAAAGCTGTGTGGACTAGCCAGACCCTCCTCCGCAGCGCTGTGGAGGAAGGTCTACCCTTGTGTTATCCTGGGGTCAAATTTGATCAGTTTTTTTTTATATCAGAAATATGGGTTTCTTTAAGCCAAATTGCCCCAAAAATAACATGGATGCATGGATGTACCAACGTACAATTTGTAAACGTATTGAATTTTGGGTGTTTTATTCAATTTTATAGCATTTGAAAACATTTAAATGGTTTCAAAACAGTATTCTTACTAAACTTTGACATATACCAGTCTGTCAGCCACTCAGCATCCTCTGATCTTAACTATTAAGCAAACTAATTCATAATTTCTGCTTTATTTAACAGTTTAAACTTCAAAAAGTGACAAAAACATTTTAAGAAAATAAAGCGTCAAAAGCATTGTAAAAAGTGACAAAAAAAGTTGATTTTCAATTTTGACCCAGAAGGATAACAAGTTCATAGTTGACGGGAAGACAACACAAAGGTTACTCAACGAGCACAAGCGGATACTTTACAGGAACAGTGCCACTCTGCCATTGCAGCTCAAATTGCCCGAGTTTACTAACTTATAACACTACCGCCGGCAAATTACTCCGCTAATTAAATCCATGCTTTAACGTTAATTAATAACCAAGGGGGTTATGTCAAAGCAAGCGACTAATACGCCTGGTTAAATTAATACCTCTGCTGCGTGTATTTCACTGTGTGGGTTTCTCACTTGGGTGTGTTTTTCAGGGGTGGGTTTTTATTTTCTCAAGTTTTAGAGAAAGCATGGCCTTTTCAAGCCATTGGGATATAGAAGGACTCTTGGCAGAGTTCCAATGTAACAGAATGAAACGTCTGGCTGCAATGGCTTGTTTTCTTTAACGTTAAGAGCCAGGGAAGTTGACATTGAGCAACATCCCAATAGGTATGTAATTCTGGACATAGGAAAAGTATGTCTTAGATTGCAGAAGGGGTAATGACATCTACTGTATTTATCTTCAACCTGTGGATACATTCCTGAAAGCCTAGATTTGGAGAGATGAGCCCTGTGCAATACTTAAAAGGTGCTTTAAGCGATGTTGGGTGACGGCACTTCTTGTTGACGTTTGAAGTATTTCTCTTCCTCATCCCATCCCTTCTCCCTCCCTTCCATGCTTCCACGCACTAACCTATCTTTAAATGACACAGGGAATTATACACTTTTAGAAATGTATGCTCTTTAATGGGGATCTAAATAAAGTAGATAGACCCAAGGTTGTTTGGCTGGAGTGATGGAAAACTGGGAAAAATGGTAAAGGTACAGCATCTCATTTGAAAACATCTGAGAAGATGGGATGGAGGTAGTCCAAATGTAGACAACAAATTAGAAAAAATAAATCTATAATATAATACAGCATGTCCACATGCAAAAAATCGTAATACCTTTTCTGTACCAGTGAGAGAAAGTACAATCTAAAGATGAAGAGGGGAATAAATGATTATTACATACAGGAGCCAAGGTTGATACAGATAAGAACTTATAATGGTGTCTGAATTGCTGCCAGATTTGTATAGTGCTAAGCACTGCTGGGTTATCTGTATAATGTTTGATTTTCATAGGTAAGGAGTAAAGCAGGCCAGATAAGGAAGATGTGGTACAAGAAAGTGCCTCCAATCTGCACCTGGGTGGGTTAGGAGACTCAAGCCAGTAAAAAGTTTTATGAATGTGTGCATCTCAATAATAACGACGAAAACTAGGCAATGCGATGCCCATAAGTTTGCACCTCTGAAGTAGAGGCCTTGTAAATGGTTTTACACGTAATGTTGTAATGGAAATAATGTTTTGGCTTATATGTTTCACAAACCTACTGTGGCTGTAACACACCAATCAAGTTGGAACCATGCCTTCATACCTCTATTCTCTTCCGTCCTTTGATAACAAATCTGGACAACCACCTTTTTATTAACATGGACCTCAAGTGACCCCAGCATGGAAAGTTTAAAGATAAGGTTTAGAGCCATGCAGTCCAACCTAATGTCTGCTTTTCACTCTTTAATCCGGCCTAACAATAGGGAAATATAACATGGTAGCCCAATGAGACACTCCGTGAAAGCTCTTTAATGGGTTTCCTTGGATTTTTCAATCCGTTTTTTTTTTTTTTAGTTTTACGGAACACAACAGAAAAGGTTTCTGATCTTTAATACACTTTGATACTTTTTCCCAGGGGGGAAAGTCAATTTGCGCAAACAAAGGCAAAGTTTGAGTGTTTCTGAAAAAAATATCTAATTACTGTAAAGCATATAATGAGATTTTCCTGTGAATAGTGTGACATTACCACTTCCATCAATGGTACAGCTCACACTGTGGCTCAGGAATGCAGCATTTCAAAAGGCTCAGTTGTCACCAACGGTGGAGCAGAGCCATGCGCAGACATGCTCATTCAAAGTCTTCAAATGGGAAGGTGCAGGCTGAATGATTTTAAACTTCAGTGCTTCTCACTCTTATGCAGTCTAATGAAAATCTTATAGCTGAATATCATATTAATTTGTTCAGAGCTCAGGTCCTTGTCGAGAATATGCTTCTGTAGTTTACCTCATTTTAATTAATCTTACAAATGGGATGTTTGACTAATTATAATTTTTATGTAATATCATAACGCAGCTGTTTATGAATTTGTAATGAATCTTCACATTTTTAATAACATCTTTATTGCTTACATGGTTTCCATGAGTGGTGTGTGAGAATTGATGAATTCAAATTAAACTCACAGAAAGGTGCGCCGCACACACGTTGAGTAAAAAATCAAACCTGAGCTGGGTGGAAAAGTCTGTACTGTTCTCTTTCCACACTCTAAGGTTTCAGCAAAAAGGTAAACAGAGAAAGAGTCTCAGAAGTCTCACCAAAGTAAAGCGGAGGTTCGTGAAGCAAAACCACTGGTCTTCACAAAATCAAAAGCCAAAACCTAACAAAAGGATGTTGCGGGTCGTGACACCCTGGTCTCTGGTGTCAAAGTCCTGAGCTTTGTACAACCAACCATCCACCCCACCCTCCACTCTACAACTTGCATGCAGTATAAGGGTGTAACACTTCTTGGATTGCTTCAACCATAGTACAGTATGCAGGTAAATATACACCACATTTTTATGGCAGTCTGGCCAGTACTGTCCAATCGACCCATTGACATCACCATCGATTTAAAATCAACTGTTCAACTCAACGGACAAGATCATTGTCTTCTCGACGGACTTAGTTTTACGTTAGTCATGGAGATAGCAGATATTAACATTGGCACTGTGACTCCGTAACCACAGATGTATATGAGGGGACAAACTTTGATCCTTTTTGAAATGTTGACCATTTAAATAAATATATGGTTCAGGGACAGTCAGCAGGACAATCAAAAGATGAGAAAAAAAAGATTAAAATATCTCTCCAGTGGATATGGATTAGCAGGTTACAAATAGCCAATGCTGATGTAGAAGACATCATATTACTTCACTCAACTTTATGCTGAACACATTTCCCCCTGCCATCCCCCCCTGAAAATATACTGCAACCTGACACAGTGGGATTGCAATTAATCAGCCCTAAAACTTTGAATCTTGTAGTTTTGTCAAGTGTCAGAGAGGTACTGACTCAAATCTATGGTCATTTTAGAGGCATTGGTTTGAGATTATGCTGTGTTATGATTTTTTTAGATCATAATAACCAAGCATTCACTATGTGACTAAGAGCCCTGTTCCTCTGTGTGTTGCCTTGTAATGAAAACAAGAACATTTCTTGCAATAATAGCATCAAGTGCTTTACCTGCTGTTGTGATAAAATGAAGGAAAAAAAACAGCACAATAATAATAGAACAACAGTAAATAATTAATTAACAAACAGTGAAATATGTCAAGTAAACAAATGGAGGAATATATGACCATGAATATATCATGTACCATTATCTTACATTAAATGCCAAATTAACAGTATTGAAAAAGGTCTTACAATACCGAGCTAGCATGCCATTCTGATCCAGGTCAGGGTCTTCCAGAGTTTGGGGGGTGTAAAAATAGAATGCCAGTATTCTTGTGGGAAATGTTCAGAAGGTCTAAATGCCAGTCACACTGACACCAATTTAAGAATTCTCAAGTATTTTTTAGGTGTCCTTCACATAGAACAGACACACTTCAAACCAAGACGACAAGAATTTGTAACTTGTAAAACACAATTCGTGTTTTACAAGTTACAAATTCTTGTCGTCTTGGTTGAATGAACAAAATGAATACAGAGTGATTTGTATTCGTAAATCTGTGTTGTATCTGTGTCTCTAATTTCTGACTTGTGAAACACAATTCACAAATTCATGCAGAGTGATTTGTATCCGCAAATGTGTATCTGTGTCTGTGCATCTAATTTGTAACTCGTATTTCATCGTTTGTAAATTAACTTAGTATTTTTCAATGTAAATATACGTGTAAATCTCCTTCTACGTGTGTGGGTACTTTTGAGACTGTTTTTCCGCGCCGTTTGTGGTCGGAAGCAATTTGTAACTCAGGGGACGATCCCAGCACTCTCCAGTAGATGGCGGTAATGCAACTCTATGGATTCCAAAAGCTGTGAAGAAGCCTAGCTACACTGTTCGCAAAATCTACTTGATGTTCCTCCGGGTAAGTTGATATTATTAGGACTTTGTCGTCAGATAAATTAAATTCATGTTTTCAGCATCATCGTTGCAGTGCATTTAGCTACAATTCGCTTTGTGTTGTTATGGTGGCAGTGACAGTTCGCTACTTTTTGAGTGTGCTAACATTCACGTTCTTGTACAGCTTGAACAGCGATGCTAACTTAGCTAGCTAGCTCATTAAAGTGTAGTGTATATATCTATGGTTAAAGTCAGCACTGTAACATGGGCTTGCTTGGTCTTTGTATGGCAGTCTGAAATATTATTAAGCGCAAAGTTATGTTAGTGTTGCTATTATTTAGTACAGTTGATCACATTGTTTACTCCTATTTATTCATTGCTGGTAACAGGGTAGCCAAAGTTTGTGCTGGTTGGTATATTATAGTTGATGTGACAGCAGTATGATAGTTAGTCGGTCAGTTGGATTGTAGTTGTGAGCGGCACCTTTTCTTCAGAGTGTGCGTAAATGAGAATAGTAAGTATATCTGCTGCATCGTGATATTGTATTTATTTGTTAAACCAGCTGTTATTTCTGCTATTTGATGTGGACTAGAGTTAGGAGTTAAAGGGGTTGCTACGCTATGTGACCATTGTGCTAATTATATCCACGTTCGTACATGCTAGTTTATCGCCTTCGGCTCACCCGACTCGGTACATCGGGACTAAACATGTAACATTGTGTTTAAACATGTTTATACTTTTACTATTTGTTAGGATTGTTCAATACTTTTGTGGTTGAGTAAAATAAGTGGTGTTAAATATGGTTTTCTGTACCGCTATCGAGGCTTATCTAGCGAGGCTTTGCTAGCTTGAATAGTATCTATTCCGGGGTTTTCAAAATAAAAGCATCCAGCCGTTTTGTTGTTGGAGGCTTTAAAGCGTATCATAGATAACAGGAAGTGTTGTCTACGTTAGCGGTAACTTAACAGATGGGCGAAAATGTCTGAGAATCCCATATAATAAGCATTTGAATCCTTTTTCTCTGCTTACATTATTGGAGTTTGAGATATATAGCCATATTCCGACTATTGTTTATATTCCATCCATCCATCCATCCATCTTCATCCGCTTATCCGGGGTCGGGTCGCGGGGGTAGCAGCTCCAGCAGGGGACCCCAAACTTCCCTTTCCCGGGCCACATTAACCAGCTCCGACTGGGGGATCCCGAGGCGTTCCCAGGCCAGGTTAGAGATATAATCCCTCCACCTAGTCCTGGGTCTCCCCCGAGGCCTCCTCCCAGCTGGACGTGCCTGGAACACCTCCCTAGGGAGGCGCCCAGGGGGCATCCTTACCAGATGCCCGAACCACCTCAACTGGCTCCTTTCGACGCAAAGGAGCAGCGGCTCTACTCCGAGCTCCTCACGGATAACTGAGCTTCTCACCCTATCTCTAAGGGAGACGCCAGCTACCCTCCTGAGGAAACCCATTTCGGCCGCTTGTACCCTGGATCTTGTTCTGTCGGTCATGACCCAGCCTTCATGACCATAGGTGAGGGTAGGAATAAAAACTGACCGGTAGATTGAGAGCAGCTGATGCCATCAGGACCACATCATCTGCAAAAAGCAGCGATGAGATCCCCAGCCCACTGAACTGCAACCCCTCTCCACCCCGACTATGCCTCGATATCCTGTCCATAAATACTACAAACAGGATTGGTGACAAAGCGCAGCTCTGGCGGAGGCCAACTCTCACCTGAAACGAGTCCGACTTACTGCCGAGAACACAGACACAGCTCTCGCTTTGGTCGTACAGAGATTGGATGGCCCTGAGAAGGGACCCCCTCACCCCGTACTCCCGCAGCACCTCCCACAGTATCTCCCGGGGCACCCGGTCATACGCCTTCTCCAGATCCACAAAACACATGTAGACTGGTTGGGCATACTCCCAGGCTCCCTCCAGGATCCTTGCGAGAGTAAAGCTCTGGTCCGTTGTTCCACGACCAGGACGGAATCCGCATTGTTCCTCTTCAACCTGAGATTCGACTATCGACCGAACCCTCCTTTCCAGCACCTTGGAGTAGACTTTACCGGGGAGGCTGAGAAGTGTGATACCCCTGTAATCGGCACACACCCTCTGGTCCCCCTTTTTAAAAAGGGGAACCACCACCCCGGTCTGCCACTCCTTAGGCACCGTCCCAGACTTCCACGCAATGTTGAAGAGGTGTGTCAACCAAGACAACCCCTCCACACCCAGAGCTTTAAGCATTTCTGGACGGATCTCATCAATTCCTGGGGCTTTGCCACTGTGGAGTTGTTTAACTACCTCAGCAACCTCCACCAGGGAAATTGATGCCAATCCCCCCTCATCCTCCAGCTCTGCCTCTACCATAGAGGGCGTATTAGTCGGATTTAGGAGTTCCTCAAAGTGCTCCTTCCACCACCCTATTACCTCCTCAGTTGAGGTCAACAGCGTCCCATCCTTACTGAACACAGCTTGGATGGTTCCCCGCTTCCCCCTCCTGAGGTGGCGAACGGTTTTCCAGAAGTACCTTGGTGCAGACTGAAAGTCCTTCTCCATGTCTTCTCCGAACTTCTCCCACACACGCTGCTTTGCCTCTTTCACGGCAGAGGCTGCAGCCCTTCAGGCCCTTCGGTACCTTGCAACTGCCTCTGGAGTCGTCTGGGATAACATATCCCGGAAAGACTCCTTCTTCAGTCGGACGGCTTCCCTGACCACCGGTGTCCACCACGGTGTTCGTGGGTTACCGCCCCTTGAGGCACCTAAGACCCTAAGACCACAGCTCCTCACCGCAGCTTCAGCAATGGAAACTTTGAACATTGTCCACTCGGGTTCAATGCCCCCAGCCTCCACAGGGATGCACGAAAAGCTCTGCCGGAGGTGTGAGTTGAAAGTCTGTCGGACAGGGGCCTCCTCCAGACGTTCCCAATTTACCCGCACTACCCGTTTGGGCTTACCAGGTCTGTCCAGAGTCTTCCCCCACCCCCTGACCCAACTCACCACCAGATGGTGATCGGTTGACAGCTCCGCCCCTCTCTTCACCCGAGTGTCCAAAACATACGGCCTCAGATCAGATGAAACGATTATAAAATCGATCATTGACCTTTGGCCTAGGGTGCTCTGGTACCAAGCACACTTATGAGCATCCCTATGTTCGAACATGGTGTTCGTTATAGACAATCCATGACTAGCACAGAAGTCCAACAACAAACAACCATTCTGGTTTAGATCAGGGAGGCCGTTCCTCCCAATCACGCCTCTCTATGTGTCTCCATCATTACCCACGTGCATGTTGAAGTCCCCCAGCAGAACTATGGAGTCCCCGACTGGAGCCCCATGCAGGACTCCACTCAAGGTATCCAAGAAGGCCGAATACTCCGAACTCTTGTTTGGTGCATATGCACAAACAACAGTCAGAGTTTTCCCCCCCACAACCCGCAGGCGTAGGCGCTCAGCCGGGGGCTTGTGAGTATCCCCACACCCGCCCGGCGCCTCACACCCTGGGCAACTCCGGAGAAGAAAAGAGTCCAACCCCTATCCAGGAGTATGGTTCCAGAACCAAGACTGTGCGTAGAGGTAAGCCCCACCAGATCTAACCGGTAGCGCTCCACCTCCCGCACAAGTTCCGGCTCCTTCCCCCACAGAGAGGTGACATTCCACGTCCCCAGAGCCAGCCTCTGCTGCCCGGGTCTGGTCCGTCGAGGCCCCTGACCTTCACTGCCACCCATGTGGCAGCGCACCCGACCCCAGCGGTTCCTCCCACAGGTGGTGGGCCCATGGGATGGAGAGATGTCCGCCACGTAGCTTTTTCGGGCTGTGCCCGGCCGGGCTCCGTGGCAAACCCGGCCACCAGACGCTCGCTGACGAGCCCTCCATCTGGGCCTGGCTCCAGACGGGGGCCCCGGGCTTCCTCCGGGCAGGGTCACTTCATCCCTTCCTCGATTTTTCATAGGATTTTTTAACCATTCTTTGTCTGGCCCCTCACCTGAGACCACTTTGCCTTGGGAGACCCTACCAGGAGCACAAAGCTCCAGACAACACAGCCCTCAGGTTCATAGTGACACACAAACCTCTCCACCACGATAAGGTGATGGTTCCCGGAGAAGTATTGTTTATATTATGTTTGGTAATGTATATTACTGCTTAAGGCGGAATGAGTGTATACATACAGTATGTTTTCCTTTATTCATACTTGTTTTTCAAGCTGCAGATTAAATTTAATACCCTCTCCAAAATACTTTCGTTTTATTAGGGCCCGAGTGCCGACAGCGGCGAAGGCCCTATTGGAACTGAAGGAATTATTATTTTCCCGGCAAATGAATTGGCTTTTTGAGGGGCTTACCATACACAAAAACTCACCAAATTTGGCGGTCACATCAAGTCTGGTGAACATTTACGTATTTTAAGGGTTTCGGGAATAGGCGCACAAAAATGGCTCGCTAGTGCCCCCTACAAAGTTAAAAGAATTGAGCCCCTGCAGTGCGTTTAACGTAGACTCACAAAAGTTGGTACACATATGTAACATGTCAAGATGTACAAAAAAACGTAATTGGAGCCATACCCTAAACCCAACAGGAAGGCCGCCATTTTGATTTCAAAGTTCGAAATTAGTGTGCGATTTTGGCCATTTCCACGTCGTACTTTAACGAACTCCTCCTAGAGATTTCATCCGATCAACTTCAAATTCGGTCTGTGCCATCTTAAGACGTTAAAGATGAAAAGTTGTTAAAAGAAAACAATTTCGTCATAGGGCGTGGCGGTGGCAGGGCGGCCATTTTGAGTGTTTCTCCACCGAAACAGGAAGTGGGTGTAACTTGAGCGTACATTGTCCAATTGGCTCGAAACTTTTCAGGATTCATAAGAGTCCAACCCTGAGGACAAATAAATGCCGATATTTACTTACAGTCATAGCGCCCCCTAGTGGCAACAGGAAGTAGGCCTAAAAGTCAAGGTGCTATACTTTAACGAACTCCTCCTAGAGATTTCATCCGATCAACTTCAAATTCGGTCTGTACCATCTCAACACCTTAAAGATGAAAAGTTGTTAAAAGAAAAACTTTTCGTCAAACGGTGTGGGCGTGGCGTGGCGGCCATTTTGAGTGTTTAGCGATGAACAAAGAAATTGTTGTAACTTGAGTGTACGTTGTCGTATCTGCCCGAAATTTCTCATGATTGACAAAGGTCCAGGTCTGAGGACATCTACAGGCCAGTATTTACTTTTGGTCATAGCACCCCCCGCTGGCAACAAGAAATGCGCCTTATATGACAAACATCATCCGATTTACATGAAACTTGTAAATCGGATGTGTGGTCGACATATGAGACTGAGCCGCCCCCTATACTCTAACCACGCCCATGTACTCAGGCCACGCCCCCCTTCCATAACATTTGAACTGTTTAAGGTAGACCCTTGTGTGAGGTATCATTGACCTCAGCAGAGACTTCCTTTTTCAGTGGTCATGATTTGCCACGCCCCCTTTCATAACTGGTGAACTATTTAAGGTAGAGTCAAAGAATTTCTAATAAGGGAAGAAGTTCCACTCTCTCGTTACTTCCGGCTTCTGAACTGGTTTGCAGTTCCACCAGAGTTCCATATAGGGGGCGCTCACAGGCCAGTGCAAAATGAATGGGACTCTATGGAGCTATACCCCTCAAAATCCACTTTTCTCAGGATATAATTTTTTGTCTAGTAATATGAATGTTGCATTCGAAAGGGGAGGTTAAGAAAATACACACTGCTGGGTGTTAGATTTTTTTAAAGTGGCTTTTTTGTTCTAAAAAGCCTTTTAAAATGTCAGTGACGTCATACACATATACGGCCAGGGATACTGCTTTACTGCAAGCTCTGAGTCGCTTCCTTTGTTCTGTCGAAGCATCGACAACAGCTGACAGGTTAGGCTCTCCCTGTTAATACACATGCTAGAAAGAGGTTTGCTAATGTTTTAAAGACCACGCCGAAATATTTACTCTGACATTCTGGTTCTGCTTTGGATGCCGTCAAGCGCGATCTCCGATCGTAATCAGTCTTTCACTGACCAATCAGCATTCATTAGCAGAATGCTAGCGTGTTATGGGCAACAACGACTCAACCTGTAAGAAATCGAAAGGACACAAGTACTCATTCAACTTTTGACCTATAATCCATTTTGAACTTGCAAAAACTACAATCAAATCTGAGATTCCTCAACAACAATCAGGCGAAAGAAACAAATTTAGCCATCTAGCTCCATAGAGTCCCATTCATTTAGCACTGGATCGCGATCACGCCCAGTGGAACTCTGGTGGAACTGCAACCAAATTCGGCACAACGGGGCTGAATAGGGAGTGGAACGGCTTTCCGTAGATGGGCTTTGGTAGAGTCTTGTGTGAGGTGTAATTTAACTCAGCAGAGAGTTCCTTCTTCATTGGTGATGGTTTGACCTGCCCCTTATGCTTAAGCCACGCCCCTTTTCATAACTGGTGAACCATTTAAGGTAGAGTCTTGTGTGAGGTATCAATGAACTCAGCAGAGACTTTCTTCTTTATTGGTGATTGTTTGGCCTGCCCCCTAAATAATTAAATTTTTATAGTCACAATGTTAAATGGACTTAGTGTTTGACCCTTCTACATGCATTAAATCAGACCTATCACCTGTTTAAACAGTGCAATTACAGTCTTTGTGAAAAAACATGTTATATAACGCTTAAGGAGCCTTACTACTAAACTTAAAAATGACCAAACCCGGCATAGAAATGAAGCACTTTATTCATAGTCAATGAAATGGAAATTGGAAGTGTGTATACATAATGCACAGAGTAGTACATGTTAACTGTCCAGATCATGTCCTCAACCAGTCTAAAGGGTTTATTTTCTACTGAGGATGTGTCAGCTGTTAATGCAGGCTCTCACGTCACAGAAGTCATCCTGTGGATACTGAATCTTTCCTGATGCTGCTGTGTTGTCTTCAGACCATCATCACTTGGCAGAAGTATGGCACCTGTCCCACAATACCTTCATACTGTGAAGAGAGTCTTGTTGGTCCAGGTAAACCTCATCAAACAGGTGTTCAGGACAGCATCTGATCAGTCAGATCTGTAAAACATGGCAGATTCAGTGATTAAACTATCATTTTTTGTCAGAGTGTACAACTGCACATACATTTTGTCTTACAGGAGAAGCATGTATTTAACCCATTGTGTGGCAGTTACTGTACTAATAAAGATGGTTACGATATGTCGAGCAAATGTTAAATTTAAAAATTCTTAGTTATTAGTTCAACTTACATCATCAATTGATTCCTTAGATCATCTAGTTTCATATGATAAGCCTACCAAATATATTCACTGGCTTTACAATTGGGTCCACTAACATTTTAAGCAGCACTTTATATTTCAGACTGCAAATTCCTGACTTTAATGAGCTAAGTTAGCATCGCTATTTGCCGTTAGCATGCTCTAAAAAGTAGCAAACTGTCACCATAACACAAAGCAAATTGTAAATGCACTGCAACAACAATGCTGAAAACATAAATGTAATTTATCTGACGACAAAGTCCTAATAACAATAACTTACCTGGAGGAACATAGTCTATGGTGCAAACCGTCTCTCTGAAACATTTGACAAGGCTTCTTCATGTGGTTTAACAGCAGTTGGCATCCATAAGTGTTGCATTACTGCCATCTATTGGAGTGCTGGGATCATCACTTAACACTGCCATCTACTGGAGAGTGCTGGGATCGTCACCTGAGTTACAAATTGCTTCTGACCACAAATGGCACGGAAAAACAGTCTCAAAAGTACCCACACACAGGAGATTTACACGTATATTTACATTGAAAAATACTAAGTTAATTTACAAATGATGAAATACGAGTTACAAATTAGATGCACAGACACACGTTTGCGGATACAAATCACTCTGCATGAATTTGTGAATTGTGTTTCACAAGTCCCCCCCGACGAACACCACTGGGCGGACTACACGGAGCACCAGGATGGAGGCGGTAGAAGTCACGAAGGAGGTCATCAAGGATTTGACGCCGAGGAATCCAGCTCCTCTGCTCAGGACCATAACCCTCCCAGTCCACGAGATACTGGAAACCCAGACCCCGCCGTCTGGAATCCATGATGCGGCACACCGTGTAGACAGGACCACCTCCGATCATCCGAGGAGGAGGCAACAGAGGACTGAGGAGAACAGGCTTGAGGCAGGAGACATGAAAGGCGGGATGGACTCTGAGCGTCTTGGGCAATTTGAGTCGAACCACAGCAGGATTAATGACCTTCTCCACCACAAACGGACCAATGAACTTAGGTGCCAGTTTTCCTGACTCTGTCCGCAGAGGAAGATCCCGTGTAGCCAACCAGACCTTATCTCCGACGGCATAAGTGGGAGCTGGGATACGGCGATGATTAGCCTGGAGCTGATACCGGTCAGAAACTCTAAGGAGGGCCCTTCTGGCCCGATGCTAGGTCCGGTGGCAACGGCGAATGTGGGCTTGGACAGAGGGAACCGAGAGATCCTTTTCCTGAGAAGGGAACAAGGGAGGTTGGTAGCCGTAAAGGCACTGGAAGGGAGACATCCCAGTGGCAGATGTGGGAATCCAGACGTGAGACTGACTGTAGCTCCAATGGCCCAACAGAAGGATTTCCAGACAGCTGAGGTAAACTGAGGACCACGGTCGGAAACAATGTCACTGGGCAGACCGTGGACCCTGAAAACGTCCCTAACAAGGATTTCGGACGTCTCAGTTAGAGAGACGTTAATAGTCAGAATGACAGAGTGTTCCTATCAGAAGAGGGCAACCCAGTGACAAAGTCCAAGGCCAGATGCGACCATGGTCGCCAGGGACAGGTAGGGGGTGAAGAAGTCCAGAGCTGGGCCGATTGGTACTCTTATTCTGCGCACAAACTGGACAGGCAGCAACAAACCTCCAGGTATCTTCTCCCATGATAGGCCACCAAAATCGTCTGCGTAGTAACGCCATAGTCCGAGCCACGCCAGGATGACAAGCCATCTTGTTGGCGTGGGACCACTGGAGAACAGCAGAACGGACAGACACTAGCACAAACAACCGACCGGGTGGACCGTTACCGGGCTGCATTCGAAGGGCCGCCATAACCTCCTCCTCAATCCTCCAAGTAACTGCTCCAACGACGAAGTCCCGGGGAAGAATCGTCTCAGTCTTGGCCCCACTCTCCTCCGTCTTGAAGAACATCCGGGACAGGGCGTCCGCCTTGCCGTTCTTTGAACCAGGTCAGAAAGTCAGAGAAAAATTCAAAAGTCCAAAAAACAAAGCCCACCTGGCCTGACGGGAGTTGAGACGTCTAGCAGATTGCACGCAAGTAAGATTCTTGTGGTCAGTCCAGACAATAAACGGTTGCTCCGCCCCCTCCAACCAGTGGCGCCACTCCTCCAAGGCGAGTTTAACAGCGAGAAGCTCCCGGTTTCCCACATCGTAATTTCTCTCCGCAGGCGAGAGTAGAAGGCACAGGGATGGAGTTTACTGTCAGTGGAGCTTCGCTGGGACAAGATGGCGCCAACCCCCACATTAGATGCGTCCACTTCCACGACAAACTGACGGGAAGTGTCAGGCTGAGAGAGAATAGGGGCGTTGGTGAATCGGCTCTTCAATTCCAGGAATGCTCGGTCCGCCTCAGGATTCTAACAGAAGGTTTTGGTGCTAAAAGTCAGGGCAGTTAATGGAGCGGCCACACGGCTGTAATCACGGATGAATCTACGATAGAAATAGATAGAAATTCGCAAACCCCAGGAACCTCTGGAGCTGCAATCTCGTAACGGGCTGGGGCCAATCAAGAACCGCCCTAACCTTCTCTTGGTCCATCTTAATCTCTCCCTTGGAGATGATGTATCCGAGGAAGGATGTGGTGTGGGCGTGAAAGTCACACTTCTGCTTTCACAAACAGGCGGTTTTCCAATAATCGCTGCAGGACCTGCTTGACATGCTGGATGTGGCTGGAAAACTCCTTGGAGAAAATGAGAATGTCATCCAGGTAAACAAACACAAAAAAAACGATCATCTCTCTCAGAACGTCATTCACCATACTCTGTAACACTGCTAGAGCATTGGTCAGTCCAAACGGCATCACTTGGTATTCAAAATGTCCCATAGGTGTATTGAACCCCATCAACCACTCGTCCCCCTCTCTGATACGGACCAGATGATACGCATTGCGTAAATCAAGCTTAGTGAACCCAGTAGCACCCTACAAGGAGTCGAAAGCAGAGTTCATCAAGGGCAGGATACTTGTTCTTGACAGTGATATTCAAACCTCGATCATCAATACAAGGTCAAAGAGAGCCATCCTTTTTACTCACGAAAAGGAATCCAGCTCCCAGGGGTGATGACAAGCGACGAATGAGACCAGCAGCTAGAGACTCCGTTATGTAGGCCTCCATGGCTTCGCGTTCAGGTCGAGAGATACTGTATAAACGTCCCTTGGGCTCAGCAGCTCCAGGGATCAGATTTATAGCACAGTCATATGGTCGGTGGGGACGAAGTGACAGAGCCCTCTGCTTGCTGAACACGTCACCCAATTCGTGATAGGTTTCAGGAACTAGGGACAAGTCTGGAGAAGCAGAATCAATGACCTGACCAGGAACAGAATGAGAACAGGCAGTTTTGAGGCAGTTAGCATGACATTCAATACTCCAACTAGTTACCTTGCCAGTAACCCAATCGAACGTGGGATTGTGTTCCCTCAGCCAGGGGTAACTAAGAACCAGGGGGGCGAGGGAAGATGGCAGAATGAAGGAGAAGATGAGCTCTGAATGATTACCTGACAGTAGCATTTTAACAGGTTCAGTCCTCATAGTGATACGTGCCAGAAGTCTGCCGTTAAGAGTGGTAGCTTCAATGGCTTCCGGTAATTGCTCCTTGGAAAGCCCCAGCTGTTCCACCAAGTCGGCATCCATAAATCTGTTAAAGCGTTAATCTCCAAAATCTGATTATTGTTCATGAGGGTTGCAGGAAAACGGGGTCTGACAGGGTTATTGGGAGAAACTGGCTCGCTAAAAGTCCTCCCAAACTTAGCGAGCCAGGCAGTTTAATGGGCGCTGGGGACAAGCGGAGATGTAATGCCCCGGGTTACCACAGTAGAGGCAGCTGTTGGTCTCACGTCTACGTTGGTGCTCCTCCTTGGTTAACCCGTGCTGCCCCACATGCATGTGTTCAGGATCAGAAGGCAGAAACTCTCCTTTACTCTCGTGTGGTGAAGAATCATCAGCTCGTTCTGGTTTATTCCCCGACTTGGATGGTAACAGAGTAGATGATAGGTTGGAAGAACCCCATCGCTTCTCCCTCCTTCTCTCTCGGATTCTGTTATCCACCCTAATAGATAACTCTATCAAACTGTCCAGGTCACTAGGCTCAGGATAAGAAATCAGTTCATCTTTAAGTTGCTCCGACAACCCCTGATAAAAAGCCGCTTTCCTCATTCCACCCACTCTCCACAGCCAATGTTCTGAATTCAATTATAAACTCTGCTACACTGCGAGCTCCTTGGCAAAGAGAAAACAGACTATAGTACTATAACAGATTAACTGCGTCATTACCTCGGACTGGATGGTCAAACAACTTCCTCATCTCTGCCCGTGAACTCCTGGTAAGACACCATACAGGTGTCCTGTCGTTCCCATAAGGCTGAAGCCCAATCCAGAGCTCTTCCACGCAGCAGTTCAATTACAAAGGCTATCCTGGCCTTGTCTGTGGCGTAAAAGTTGGGCTGCAGGTCAAAAACTAATCCACACTGCATGAGAAATGAATGACATCTTCCCAAATCCCCCTCGTACTTATCTGGTGTCGGAACCTTGGGCTCACGGAAGGAAACAGCTCCAGAAGCGGCAGGCGAGGGGGGTGAAACAGGTGGTGGATTATCAGCCGGCAAACTGAGCTGAGCTGAGCTGAGCTGAGCTGAGCTGAGCTGAGCTGAGCTGAGCTGAGCTGAGCTGAGCCTGGACACTCGTCAGACTGGCGGAAAGGTTCCAAACCAGATGTCCGGCAGGGAATGGATGTCAAGTCAGAGCTTAAGAAGTGGAGAGGTGACGATCAGGACCAGGTGTGCAGGTAGCTGATGAGATGCAGGTGTGGGTAGTTGAGAGATCTCCCGCCTTGCTTCGTCGCCAGGCAACCAAACAGGGTGCGTTCAGGAAACTCAGAAAAACAGACTCCAGGACAGAATACAGTCAACTCAGGCAGAAAACAGACTCAGACAGCGGGATTCATGACACCCACAGGTCATCGGTAGATTGTTGGAAATCAAACCATCTCTCACATCACATTCTCTTTTTTCACTTGGATATGAAAGACATCTAAATAATGCCATGCATGCTTAAGATCACAGGCAGAGAGCATTGCCATAGGAGTTCTGCTAATGGAAATTATCACTGAGGTCAGCAGGATTACTGCTTCATGTTAATCTGGACTCTACAGTTCACCTTGAGGGCAAGTTCTCTGTGAACTGATTTTCTTTTTTCATTCTAAATTAACATCTGCAGTATATTCCTGACAGGATCTGTTCCTGTTGTTGCACACTGGAAAATCTGTCGCAAAATCCATTAAAACATTGGCTTTTTTAAAGTCTTAACTTAATATTTTAGAAAAATCTGTCTTAATACAATACTCCATGTGTATGTTAAACGAGTTATTGGTCGCTGGAAACATTCCTTCTATACACTGTATAAGATACGAAGTCCACTCCTCAGTCCTTGTTCTGTGTCGAAATGTATTCTCAAGTTCAGCGGCAGCTAATACCAGGCTTTAGCAATCTCATTTAAATGAAGCAGTAATTTTCACTCTGACAACAATCTTTAGCTAACCCTGACCGAGACTAGGAAACACCTAATATTATTATACCGAATGTTGAAAACAAACATGACTACTGTTAGCAGTCACAGCTGTTTAGCTAGCGTGTTAGTAGCCTCGACAGAGACTCAGCTATGTGTAGCAGGCTGAAAGCTAAATCTCTGTTGAGGCTAGCATGTTAGCATAATCCCTGTGGACTGGTAACAGATATCAGAGAAAAAAAAGCTAAAAAGGTCAAAAAGGTTCAGCAATACAACACGTTATTTCTATGACATTTAACACACTGAGACACGTGAATTTTGTATAGTACACCTAGGCACCTGCGCCTTGCCAGAAGAATCCGTAAATTTTGTCCAGGCATTGAATGATCTTCCAGACCCAGGGGAGAGCAACAAAATAATTTGGCCATGCAGCATACTTTCAATTTGTTGTGTGGCCATGTGTGGCACTGAGAGCTGGGAACAGAGTGGTCATACCTAGTTGCTGTGTCTGGAAAATAAGAGGCCGCTACCCAGATCCACATGGACAATACAAAGGTTTCATACCTAGCAGGTTTGAAATAAATAAATACTTGTTTATTACATTGAAATAGTTTTCCATTTATTCCTAGGAGGAATTAACAGTACAAAGTGCCCTTTGGTTTTATATTTCATTTGAATAAAAACAAATTCAAAATGATAAATGACTTTCCATTCCATGTTCTATGTTGTTATTACAACTATCATGACATTACATTTCTCATCTCCGTACATGCTGCACACCATCCATCCATCCATCTTCATCCGCTTATCCGGGGTCGGGTCGCGGGGGTAGCAGCTCCAGCAGGGGACCCCAAACTTCCCTTTCCCGGGCCACATTAACTCCGTACATGCTGCACACAATTATTACAACCAATGTTGTAGTGTGGAACTTTTTTTTAAATATATAAACAATTAAATGTCATATACTGTAGTAATCCAAACTTTGTCCAGGGGGCAAACTAATCTGGCAATGATTGTCCTTCAGAGACACCCACAATGAACAACAGTAAGATTTCTTTGGCATTTCACACAGAGAAAAAGTGTTTTATATTGGCTTTGTTTAGATTACTAATTTAGATAAGTTGATCAGAACTTTAGAATCTGTAGTATACGATATCATAATGGCACGTGGAACCTGGCACAAATCTTTACTCTTTGGAATTCCTTAGAACAGAGCTAAATGGATTTTTAATAAGCTTTTGCATATAGTAAAGTAAGAACTTTAGGATCAAGCTACAATAATGTATGTATTGCCCATCAAAGAGAACAGTAATGTAATGCATGTTCACTTCTGCATCAAGCTAATGCGTAGGCCTAACGTTACTTACCGGTCAGAGAGAGACTGTGAAACTATAGTCGACACAGCAGGGGGAGATGGTCGCATCGATCCGTGTTTTCACAATGTCGACCCCAAGTTATTCTTGTAATAACTACAAAATAATAATAAAAAAAAACCCAAAACACATACCGTGCATCAGCACATTTGTGAAAAGCCAATATGTAAATGACACATGTTATAACATATAATGTTACACAAATTAGCCTTTTGTTAGATAGGAATATGTAATCATACGTTAGCTAATGTAGCTTACTAGGAGGCATTTCATTGGTTCTTTTCAAGCGGACCGTGAGGCTGTGATTAGAGCAGCTACAGATGACAGGTCTTTTTCGCTCCTTTTTCAGAACCCGTATATTATTTAGTGCTGTCTGGGTGTAAAGACCATTTCAAACAACATATAAAAAAGTGTATATTGGAAACTGTAACCAACCCTGCCTTTAAGGTACTCATCATTCTCCAGGGATGACACCAAGACAGACCCTAGATGTAGAAACATGATACAGGATTACTATTACGGTTAAAGTATAGTCTAGGGCTGACGTCTCCAGGTTGGTTGGTCGATCGATATGCTCTTGTACGACCAAATTACTTTGATTAGGCCGTCTGTCCACCAAAGTATTTTTCCCAGCTGAAAAGGCCAGTTGTTCTTCTCTACACCCAGCTGGGAACGCTTTGGAGGCGCAGGTTTTTTTTTTAGCTGAGACACATTTGCTGAGTCTGGTTGCTATGACATGGAATATCAGAGGAAGTAATAATATTGGCGGCTGTACATCAATGGTCATCGGTCAGCACCATATGGGACGGAATTGCATTTTAGGCTAAAAATGAAAATATCGGGCGAAGCGGGGCTGAAATTTGGTACACATATTCATGGCTCCCTTTAGAATAAATTGTAACCACTTTGGTGATCACTGACTTTTCATCTGTCACTAACAGGTCAACATTTCCATTAACCAATAACTTTGTTTATGACCAAATACCTGCAAAACATTCCCATCAGCCTCAGCTGTAGTTTTTCTTTGATGCCAATTAGCAAATGTTAGCATGCTAACATTCTAAACTAAAATGCTAAATATTACAGTTAGCTTTGTCATTATGCACATGATAGAATGCTGACATTAGCATTTAGCTTTAAGCACGGCTGTACGTGCAAATTTCTTTTGTGAACTACTTTTATCAGTAAGTAAAGATAACTAAAGATGACTGGCTGGACCGATAGCTCACTTGCAATGAGCAATATACAGCCTTGGCACTTCACCAGGCGAGGTCGCTGTTACTGAAGCTTCGAGTAATGAACCCATTTTCAAAACAATTCTTCTAAGTGGTTCAGCGCTTCACCAAAGCTTCACTTTCCCATCACTAGTCGACCCCACAAACAAAAGACACTGATTCACTGGGCACGCTCTGGAGAGCGCACTGTACCCACCACTCCCCACTGGATCCCCTGGACACAACACCCCCCTGCACTATTAACTGTGTGTGTGTGTATATATATATATATATATATATATATTTATATACCTAAATCATCAAAACACCTAATCATCACCAGGTTGGAATGATTGAGTAGGCTGCAGCAAAGTTGTTATCCACGCCCCATAATTTAATCACAGGAGGCGCACAGGAATCATTGCTGCTAATTAATCTGATGCAATTATACCTTAAGGGCAAAAAATGACCCTTGCATTTGTAAATTAGAACGGTGAATGTTTAGCCTGAAAATCAACCCTGCCGTCAATGCTGTGTGTTTGCGTGTGTCAGGATGTGATTTAGAGTGCTGTTGCTGTGCATGTAGAGGCCAGTTTCACTACAACTCTGGCGATTTCAGATGTGATGTACTTTTCTAATTTAATCAGTGGCAAATTTTTGATAATATTGCTAATGGATTTCCAAGAGAGGGGAAAACAGATGGATAAGTGGCTGAAAGCAATACAATTGGTATTGCGCCTGTGTGTGGGAGTGATTTTGTCTGCAATTTAACAGGTTTATCAACCTCGTATCTAGTATTATATAATAACAGTCATGTGCAACTATTTTTCATTAACAAAATACGTTGGGGGGGGAAAGATTGTGCCACCTTGATTCTAATTTTAGTTTTCACCAAGTATCTGATAGAACATTCCTACTGAATATACATGCCAAAAGTTTGTTAGAGTCATTTCTCAGTGGGATATTCTTTACATACCCGTACATGGTAATTCCTGTTAACACAACCTGGGTCTTTCTGTTTATAGACTAACTTCCTGATTCAATTTTCACCAACTGTACTTTCTGTTGTTGTCTGGGCAGTCCTCCTGTGCAATTAGGGATGTCACGAATAGGGAAAATGTTTTAACTAATAGATATCACCATGACATTTCCACAGTGGATTACTTACAATAAGACAATATGTTTTTGTATTACAAGTTTTCTGAAATGTAATGTTTAAATATAAAAAGTTGAGGCATTATCTTATTAAAAATGTGCTAATTTGCATATTTCCAGAACAGAAATGTGCATTTTAGGAATAAAATGTTGTATAATTCAGCTTATGAATGATATATGAACAAAACTCTCTGTAGAAACCTTCAGAATATAGATAGGAAAGAAAGTGGAAAGTTTGATGTGTGGAAGTGCTGAGTCTGAGAAAAACTCATTTTGAGAAAACACACTTTAAAGATATGGATTGTAAAATTCCATACTTTTTGCAAGACACTGCAGATGTATGGGGTTAAACATTTTAACTAATATTCATCACTATGAAACTTCCCAGTTGATTGATTACCTCAAGACAATCGTGTTTTGTATTACAAGGCTTTATAAAGCTAACTTTTGGTGAATTTATGTTTTTGTCCACTAGTCTGTAACAATACATGTTATGGAACCAAAATAGCCAAAAACCTCAACATTTTGCCTATAGTGTTTGCCCTTAAGATATTCAGGACTGGACCCAAACGCAGAGCAGGCAAACTATACAATCAATTCAGTGATTTAATGCCAAAGAAGGTCAAAAGCTAAAACACAAGGCCAGAATGCAACATTGACGAACTGGCCAGGACTGAGAGCAAAAGAAAGGGTTATGCTGCAGGGCTGGAAAGGGGAAGTGGGAAACGGGTGAGCAGGTGGGCGGGGAAGGTCAGGTCACTGGAGCAGGAGGAAATGTCTGAGAGCATCTGGTGGACAGCTACGGGATGGTTATGAATGGGTTTGAGGAAGTGGGACTGTGGCTGGAGGGAGGGACAGAGAGGCAAAATGCGACAAAGGATTATTACCAGCTGGTGATTTGGTCATTTCTAACACAACATCTCCCTGCCCCCACACCACAACCAACACACACACACACACACACACACACACACACACACACACACACACACACACACACACACACACACACACACACATCCATGTACACCTCCCAAAGCACATTGAGTATGTTTACATGCACACTAATATCCCACTATTATTCTGGATATGACAGTATTCAGAATTTGATACAGGTCATACAACAGCATAAACAGTATATTCCGTTTGGATATTCATAATAAGGTCTTTTTCAGAATATAGCAATTTCGGATTAAGACCTGTGTGATATGTCGGTATTATTTGGGTTTAAGAAGCATTCTTTAGACATGTATACTGCGCATCTCAGTTTGTGACAGTTTACGGCCTCTTGCCTGTTTACGGCTTACTGTCAGCTCTGTGCGTTGTTATGGTTGTTGTACACAAACCAACCAGCCAACAGTTTGCAGGGCTGCTGTGTATGCATGCCCAAAATAAAAAGGCCACATCTCTGGGCGGAAGGACAATCACAGCTGTTTTTAAACATTATGAAAGACTTGGATATCAACAGGTATTGGGATATGCAAAAACATCGCAACGCCAACCTTTCAAGAAGGCGGTTGAAGGAATAAAAGAGTGAGGCTGTGTTCACACGGTCAATCAAGTCCTCCACCGCTGGAAAACTTTGAAGAAAATATTTTTTGCACATGTGCATGTAAACGGGAATATTAGTGAAATATTAATGTTCATTAGCCATGTAAACAGTTTAGTCGGAAAGTTATCTTTTTTCATAATAGGGGCAAAAACCGGAATATGGGTGCCTGGGTAGATCACCTGCACTGTAAAACCTGATAAGTTCACAGTACTCAAAATATTTGACGTAACTGATTACACGAAAATATTAAAGTAACGCTTTAAATTTTTTTGAGTATATATATAAATAAAAACATTTGTTAATTTAACTTAAAATGTATCTTTAGTTATTTTAATGTTTCTTTACTTAAAATGTTACATTTTTGTTGACTTAGAACATATTTTTTGTTATACTTTTTTTTTTAAATATCTTAACTTAAAAGTAATATTTATGTTTTTAGTAGTTTTCAGTGCTGCAAACTAAATAAAACGTATTCCATTACACCTATTAAGATTTGATTTTACCGACTACACCTTAACTGAATAATTGTAATTTTGTAAAAATTATAGTCTGGCGAAAACTTACTGAAAATATAACGTTTTTCAAAACTCAATTTAAAATACACAAGATGCCACATTTCCCCTTAATAATCTTCAAAAAAAGAAATACAACTTCAATGATACAATTCAAGTTTTTTTTTATTAAGGAATAACTGTCAGGGTTTTGGTATTTTGTTCCGTCTTATTGTGGTAGTCTTGTTTTTCTGTTATGTTCTGTTTCCCGCCTTTTTGATTGTTCTGCCCCACCCTGATTTGTTCCACCTATTGTATCACCTGTCCCATGTTAGTGTTCATTACCTGATGTATTTAGTCCCTGTTCTGTGTTTGTCTCTTGTCGGATCATTGTATTTTGTTGCGTGCTGTTTCTGAATGTCGGGTTCTGTCGTGTCATGCTTCTTTCGTCTTGTAAGGTATGTTGCCAGTGTTCTAGTTAGTTTCCATGTTCCTGGTCTTGTTGTACCCCTCTGTATTTTTTGGAAGCATATTTTTGCCTGTGACTTCAGGCCACCTTTTGTTATACCTTTTGCTTATTAAATCTTTGAACACTACTCTGCTCTCGTCTCCACTGCATCTGGGTCCAAGCCTCACTTTCCCAACATGAACCGTGACAATAACAACAGTTTGCCTTTTAAAATCCCTTAATCATTACTAAAGTAATACAAATGCTTCTGAAAATGTATATATTCTCCAGGAACAATCAAAATACAATTTCCAATAGCATACTAGTGAAACTGTATCTTCAAAAAACACACATTAGAAACTGCTCTCTGACAAAATAATCCTTCCAACTGGACTTTAGCTTTACTACCTGCACTGTATTTCAACATTTAAGGAAATGACCATGCACAAAATATTCAGCTTACGAAAACAAGGTGCTTGGAAAAGTGCAAGTAAAATAAATCTCAATAAATATAAGTGAAATAAAACAATTAACATAGTTGTCACTGAGAATGCTAATTTGGATTTTTCCAACATCACTCCCTTGTTAACCCATAATTAACGGTTGATCAACAACAGAAAATGAAAGTGCTATTCTTAGTGGAGTTAGATAAGGCAGAGGAATGTAAAAACTGTACAAAAAAACTATACATTTCATATGAAAATCTGCATCAAGGAATGCACTCAGTCCAGTGTTTGATTTACATCATCTCGAACATTATCATTTGAATTGACAGAGGCTCATACGAGGATTAACTGTGAATACACGTCTGCATTCAAAGCTCTTGCTTTGTTCACTCTTTGAACAGCTCATTTTTCAGATTCAGTAGGCACGGTTTGAGTGGTTTGTTATCATCAAGACACATCACTATTTTCTGAATAAAGGTTAATGTGTGGATGACTTTTTTGGGATATTCTAAATTCAATGCATAAATCAGACCAAACAACACTACGAACCCATCAGCCAACTGGGGGAGATCCTTCACAACAATGTCATCTTCAATGACAACAGAAATACTCTCAGGGTTGAAGTGGATTGCAGAAGTGCTGGCAGTGACCATGGTAAGGACAGCCACTGGGGTGTCAGGAATATGTGGTTCATCTCCCTGCTGCAAATGACAAACAATTCAAAATATGAGAATAATTTCAAATGTGAGGTTTAAAATCTTGCAATATGATCATCGGTGCTCCCTCCACACTTTCTTAAGATCAGTACAAGCTATCATGATGCTTTTGCAGTTGCGAGTGGGAATCAAGGGGGCCCTGCATACCTAGTGCTTGTAGCCACGTATTGCTAATCAGTGCATGGCCCCACAAGGTGAGGTGTCTTTAAGAACACGCATCACTAACTCTAGTAATCAAGTGTAGGTTTGTTAGTTAGTTAACCTAGTGCTGGGCGATATAGCCTTGACGTAATATTTCGATATATTTAGCCTATTCCACCATATATATATATATATATAGTTTTGAAATATGTTGTCCTCATAAATGCTCAATTGAACTTCTTGGTCCATACAGTCACACCTGTATAAGGATTCTAGCTGTTCCGGCAACATGTTTGCATTATAACATTTGTTTATATTCATTAGTAGTTTCTATTTGATTTTTTTTTAAACTGTAAGAAGTGAAATAGAAATAACTTATGGCATGGCATGTATAGGCCTCCATGCGGCCTTGTTTTTAAAAGCTCAACAAAGACCCTTAACAAAAACAGAGCTCAAAGAAAAAAAAGGCGACCAATAAGTGTTTAATTTCAAAGTTTAATTTAATGTAAATGTATTATTGGCTGCAACCTCATGATTTTCATGGAAACATGGTAACAACAGAGCTGTGCAACAATGTGCAGTGCGACGAAACGAAAGCAAGACACATGAGTCTAGATGACGTTAATCACGCAGTTACTCATGGACCCTCCCCCTCTCACACATTGGCCACCTGTGGCAGACTCGCTCTCTCCTTCTTTTCAACATGAAATAAAAAAAAGTCATCTAATTTGCAGGTCGCAAATGTGCAACTAGTTTTAAAAATGACTCGCACTGTCTCAAAAAATGGTCGCAAAATGCTGTCTGGAGCCCTGACAGATGAAACTCTGAATCTGTATGTGACTTGCCGGAGCCGCCACCCAAGACAGCCGCATGAGATGATACCAAACCACTGCCAGACAACGGACTTTATGGAACCAGTTCATATTCCTCTATGTATTATATTACTCCTGTTGCCACAGTGTGAAGTTGCGTTGATGCTTTACTAGTTTTTCTCTGTGCTGCACACACACCACACACACACGTCTGAGTGGGCGGAGTGGGTGAGAGAGGAACAGAACCATAGAAGAGAGATAGAAAGGCCAAATACTAGTGATTGTCATGTCAGTGGCATAATAAATTGTGTGACGTCATATCGGTATTTGCGATATAGCAATTAACAATATACCACGAGGGACAATGTCAATATTATTATGTATATCGATATATCGCCCAGCACTAAGTAAACCAACACAAGATTCTGCTGATTTTCAACTTGCTGCAAT
This sequence comes from Sander vitreus, assembly GCF_031162955.1. NCBI lineage: Eukaryota > Metazoa > Chordata > Actinopteri > Perciformes > Percidae > Sander > Sander vitreus. The sequence goes on from NC_135858.1 coordinate 29,748,953, forward strand.
TGCAGTATGTTCAGATGGGAATGATGTGTGATTGAGGTTGTTTTCCCATACAATGTCAATACTGTAGTGATTAATTGACATATATGCTAGTACTTACATTGCAGGTCTTGAAGAACTCAGAGGCATCCTCACGCAGATACAGTGGGAGGGCACGAAGGGCCAGAGTGCGTCTTATGTTGACATCACGTTGTTCCTATAATTAAAAAAAAAATACTTAAAAAAATGACACTCCAAGGGATTTAGAACTCAGTACAGATGTCATTCAAAGTCACAACATTGTGTTCATGTCTAAGTTTATTTTATACTCACCTAGAGGTCATAAATCCTTAAAATCTCTCAACAAATCTGCCGTCCTGCCTGTCATGGAGACCTTCTGCCTGTACAGGGCAATCAGTCGTGGTGTGTGTCGGTCAAGCTCACAGTAGAATTGGTTGCGAAGGTTCACATTTGTAAGGCGATGACACTCAGCAAACACCTGCAGAATGCAGACAAGAAAATACACCGCAATAGATAAATATTAAATACAGATTTTCAAATATGAATTTATCAGAAAATGCATTTTTAGCAGTATGGTAATATTACAAAGTATGAATGTGACAAAATGTAATAGGGGCCAGAGAAAAACATAATTATATTTCTTTTCTATTTCCTGTGACTGCATTAGTAGTGCTGGCCAGCTCTCAAAGAAGTCTCTCACTTGTGAATTTTCCACTATTTCTTTGCGACGAAGGGCAAAGGTTGAGTGCATGAGCTTTTCGATCAAAAGCTGGTTTCTCTCTGTCTTTTCAAACTCTTGACAGATTTGTACTTTCATTTCTTCTAGAGTTGCTTGGGTCTCCCCTTTAGGAAAGTTCGGTAAGAAGTTCACCTCTGCACGTCGGGCTCTCTTAATGTTGGCATGGGGATGCTCATTCTCAGGGTTGTTTGAGCTCCTCTTCCTTGTGTTGATGGAGACCTCAGCACATCCAGCTCTGGCTAGCTTTGAGCGATAATTCCCCATCTTGTACTTCAAATTGACCTTCCACCCATACCACCCAGTATCACTTCCACGCTCAGTGAGGCACGGATGAGTTGCAATCAGAGCTTCAGCTGCTTTACCCACTTCTTTGTCGTTTGGGTTATGGCTTGACGCTGTGCTTCGCTTTCGCTTGAGACTATAACAGATGAGACATTTGATGTCTGTTGGTGAGGTTTAAAGAATGATCGGGCACTGAGATGGTAAGCCACCATATGTTGATGCCATTGTTTTTAAAACATTCCTTAAAGTTTTGCGTATCATGTACCACACGCTTGAAAAATCAAATCTCATCGTCCACAAGTGGACAAGAGGACCAAAGCACCATATGAGGTCTGGGTAGTGTTCAATGTAGTGATGTTTAGGGTGGAGGATGAAATCAAGAAAGGCCTCCTGCAGCATCTGTCTATGATCCTGTATTTTGGTCTGTAAATACTGAATGGATTCCTCAGTAAATGATGGGCAGAGTGCTAACTCGACTATATCTTTCAAATCCATCAGTACAGTCCATGCTTCATCTCCCTCAGGAACAGTGTCACCAATAATCAAAGGGAGTAGTCTAAGCAATGTAGCATTTTCATCAACAGGCTTGGGTTTATTTACCTTGTCAGTATGTTGGTATGGAAATGTTGCAATTTTCCCATTTAAATACTCAAGGGTGAAGTATTTGTGACGGATCATCTCTCTAATACAGAGGGCCAGTTCTACAGGCACAGTTCCTCAAACAGATCACACAGCACATCTGGTATGAAGCCAGTGACTGTATGAAAATACTGTAGACTCTGGCTCAAGACACAGTTTCGCTTAACACCAAACTGATCCTGACTATCCCCTTGTAGTACAGCATGCACATCCCTGTCATGGCTGGCTTTTTTCCTCAGACAGAATGTTCCACCTCCAACATCATGAGACTGAACCTCCGCCTCTAGTAGCTGTGCCGAATCCACAAAAATATTTGGCTCTGAAACACTGTGTGAAACCTGCTAATGCATGGGCTGCAAGGTTATCGGACACCACACACATGACTGTGCCCCTTACTAGCTTACCAATGGACTCAATGAACACACCATCTTGTTCAAGAGTATGGATGTCTCGTAACAGAGGACCAAGTGCTCGTTCATATCCAAACTCCTTAATGTCTGACACTTAATGTCTACCCAGTAGACGGAACACAGTTTATGAATTTTCCTCGATGTGCCAAGTGGATTAGCTATTTCAAGATCATCAATGTACAAAATGAGTGGTAGCTTAAGCTCGTCTGAAGAAGACAATAGTTCATTGTCTTTGAAGTATGAGCCATATTGGTGGCTCGCCTAATGACCCTTTTCTGCAATCTTTGTCTCTTGAATTTTGTCCAAAATGTCAGTGTGACTGAACATTTTCTGGATCATTTCAAAAATGGGAATGTGTACTGCTGTGTGCCCAGGTTTTAGCACATACTCGACAGGCATTACCACAGGGTAATTTTTCTCTTCAAAGGCTCTCCTTCTCTTGTTTGTAGATAACACTTCACCTTTGGCCGTGGCACTGACAAGAATGTTATTGTCCATAACAGGGCCGACTACCTCATCCAAAGTACTTTCACTTGCATTAATGTCATGGCTCCGTAAGACTTCTTTAATTGTATTTCTGAGGAGTGGCTGGGACAGAGTAAAAATCTGAGTCAAATGCTCCACTATTTCCTGCGATGCCATGTCAGATACATGAAGAACAGTTTGCATCTTTAGGAATAATGATGCCAAATTGTGGTGCAACTGCACCCTTAAACTTTCAGTGTCACATTGACTGTCCATCTCAGAAATATCAAATATGTCTGCGCTCTCACACTGAGCAGGGTCTTCATCAACACTTTCAGCAGTAGGTATGACAGGGGCACTGTCCCTTTCTGATACAAATACATTATCATCAAAGTCTGCACTACCGCCATGGTGTCTACTTTTGTGCTCATTAAATGATGAATACACATTTGTTGTGTATTTACAGTTCTTGAAAGGGCATGTTACCATCTCATGGCTTTTGAGATGACCCCTCAAATGACCAAATACTGTTGCCTCAGAAAATGGCTGTTTAAAGTCACATAGGGGGCATGTAAACAGTGTATATGTTGCATGTGCTCTCTCAGTCTCATCTACTCTGCATGTGTCAACATGGCACCGTGACACGTGGGTTTGCAATGCATTAAATGACTGAAAAGTACAAATGCAATCAGACATGGCAGAGGACTGACTCTTAAGTAGTGGCTATGTTGCAAACGATAGTGCCTAAATAGTCTTGCCTGTCTGAGGTTACAGAGCACAACTTGCACTTCCACTCCATTGAATGACCTGTACCCTGCAATTGAAATACATTTTTTAGTGCGAGTGATTGTTTTTACCTTGCATTTAATAGGCATACATCCTTAGAATAACTAAGGAATGGAATGCCTTTTAAATCAATATTAAGTTAATATGCCAATGACATAAATGTATATGACATTTTTCATAATCCCGCATTTATCTTATATAAGGGGGTTTTCTTATTTCAAAATTGTATTCAATTTAAAATGCTTTTTTTATGTAGGGGCAATTAATGATGAGTAGCTTCTACAGAAATACATGCAGCAACAGTCAGATAAATCGTGAGTGCCTGGACTTTGATCATTTATACCATTGTTTTCATCATGAGCTAACCCCCTTTTGTGAAGTATTCCCCTCCATGAGGAAATTAGACAATTTATTTCATGATTTATTTCGCAGCCAGCTAATCACATTGAAAACATACCTTGAAATTCAGTAGGACTGCCAATTGCCTAAACAATGATAAAAAAAAATCATGTTAGCCCAGCTAAAAAGGATGTCGTAAGCAATTGCTATTTTTTTAATAGAAAAAAAACTTATGAACAAAAATTAGTTTGCAAAATATTGATGGAAAAACTCCTACAAATTATGTTTGCAATGGTATCGGTTGAGTAAGTCCATGGGCACATGACAGAAACAACTTAACTACAAACACCATTTCTGGGGGCATCATAACTGGTTTTGTCAGAAACTCTGCTTACCCTCCTCTTGAACCTAATAAACATTAATATACAGTCAATTGAAATCTGAAAGTCAACTTTTATTCTTGTTTTAAAGACAATGAAAAATCTGAAACCAGTAACATTAATGCTGTTTCATACACTTAACATTATTGCCTTTCAGTGCACCTCAGCAAGCATTGCTCTGTTGTTGAGAGCTAAACAAAAACGTTTGTGAGCTTATTCTTTGTGGGAATATCTATAATTCAGTTTCAATTCAGTTTTATTTATAGTATCAAATCATAAAAAGAGTTATCGCGAGACACTTTACAGATAGAGTAGGACTAGACCACACTCTATAATTTACAAAGCCCCAATTACAAGAATTCCCTCAAGAGCAAGCATTAGCGGTAGCTATTGCGACAGTGGCGAGGAAAAACTCCCTTTCGGGAAGAAACCTCGGACAGACCCAGACTCTTGGTAGGCGGTGTCTGACAGTGCCGGCTGGGGGTGTGATGAACAGTGGTAGTAATAGTCACAATAAAGATAATGGAACAGTGACTACAATGGTAGTCGTAGTAGTTCATGTCATAGTAGGGCACAGCAGGGCGTTACGGGGTGTAATGTGGGACAGCACAGCATGGGTGGACGCGGTAGGACGCAGTATGACGCAGCCGGACACTGCAGGGAATCGCAGAGTGTAGCAGGGTGTAGCAGGTCCCTAGCGACAGCTGCACACAAGACCCAGGTCTTGGTGCCACCCTAATCCAAGGCGATATTCTGGGTGAAGAAGAAACATAAGGACTAGTTAGGTTAGTAACAAGCATTTCTGGGAGAAGGATGCACATAAAAGGAACAAATGAAAAGAGAGATGAAAGAGCAGCTCATTGTGTCATAGGGAGGAAGGAAATTCCCCAGCAGTCTAGAATTATAATAGCATAGTCTAGAATTATATATACACTCTGATTACGGTCTTTTGGACCAATAGTTTGAGAAAACTGGAGCAAAGTAACACCTACGCCTTCAACGCGAAGCCCAAAAAAAATTCCGTACAGGTGACAATAGCCACTAGCTGCTAATGTTAGCATGCTGACGGTCTCACCGCAAACTGTAACGTTACATACAAAGTCGACACAGTTGGCGCAATACAAAAAAAACACACCTGCAATATCATACAGTATACCATGTTTCAACATACAAGTTAGTTGGGTCAATTTGTTACTTACTCTGCCGATGTAAAAGGTTAACGTTATGTTTAAGATGTTGCTAGCCGACCTACACGCGCAAGTAATGTTACGCGTGCATTCCTTAAGTTAATGACAACAGTAGAGAATAAATGTCTTCATCTATTCTAATGAAGTAACGTAAACGCATTAATAAAAATACAATTTAAAAATAACGAGGTTATGGATAACGTGACTGCAAAATAACAAGTTACATTAATGTTACTCGTTACAACTGAAAACGCAACTTAGTTGTTAGCTCCAACTCTCTCATTGCACCGGACAAAATAAACCATTATTTTTACTTACCACACCACAGCACTTATCAGAAGCAGCAGCGACACACTTTAAAAAACGACCAAGGTTGATGACTGGTGCAAGACCAACGTTAACGGCATTATTTAGCCCATTTTGCCTATAGCTACTAGCCGCGTACTCGCTCGCATTGGGTAGCCATCTTTTATCGTTTTGAACGAAGCCAGTTGCGTTGAGACGTTTCGTCCCCCTGTTTACTCATAAGTTGTCATTAAGATGTTGATATACACTGAAAGACATGAATCCACATACAATTAAAAGCACATTCTTCGTTTACAGGACTTAGTAGTTTATAGTTGTATTAACAAAATATGTGGTTTTGGTTGTTGTACCCATATAGTTTATGAGTTAGCAGTACCCTTCGGGTTTACAGTGTGGTAGAGCACACGCCCATATGTAGAGGTTTACTCCTCGACCGCGGCCGCAGGTTTGACGCCGCCCTGCGGCCCTTTGCTGCATGTCATTCCCCCTCTCTCTTCCCTTTCATGTCTTCAGCTGTCCTATGTAAAAAAAATAAAGGCCTAAAATGCCCAGAAAATTAATCTTTCAAAAAAAAATTATGTGCAGTAACATAGTTATTGTTGCAGGACACCTTAACCATATCTCACCCCTAAAGTATTTACTTCCAGATATGGCCTGGTCTGGGGGTGTATTTTCAGCAGCACAGACGCTATTGAATGATCATAGGAATATTATAGAAATATTACAGGCAGCAGTGCGTCGCTACGATCCTCTCGCTCTTTGATCATGGAGGTGACACTGCTATTTTTTTTATATATATATTATATATATATATATATATATATATATATATATATATATATATATATATATATATATATATTTTATAGGCTAGTATTTATAATTTATAGTTGAGAAAATGTTTTAGATCCAAGACTGAACTGACAGAAGGGCGGGACTGAGAGGAGACGGCGCAATTACAAATCTGTCTGCTACTTCAGCACCACGGACAGTGCCATGCATTTATCAGTACACAGGCTACTGATTTCAGAGCCATGGTCAGGGCCATATACTCTACCTTGCACAAACCTCAGTCAGATAAAGGATCAATAAATCAGGCAGACTAGACTAACATTCAACTAAACAACTAAACTCTCTCCGCTACTATGGAATGGAGAGGGCGGGAGGATAGGACGTTGCAGGTTAAAAAGAGGGATGGCAACCCACTTCAAATCATCTACTCATCATTACCAATGTTTCACGTTCACTAATGTTCATTTTTTATGTAACCTTTATTGAACCAGGAGTAAAGACTTACTGACCAACATTCCAAACATCTACAGCCTTGGTCCAATATGGATAAAGGCGTCAAAAGAAGCTTCAAAAGAAGTGCTTGTCAGATTATCACACAGCATCTGAAACACTACTACCCATTTCTGATATCAGAATCAGAGGCTGCATCTGATGATTTTTGTAATTTTCCAAAACCGATAATCTAACAACCATGCCCACCTCATGCAATGAACCATTGATGGCTAGTCTGCAGTGTGTCAGGCCAGTGTTAGGGCAGTTACCCACTCAAAATTCCATAACAACAGTGTCTGTCCCCCAACAGTAAACAGAAGAGGAGTTATACATAGTAGAACAGAATGGGAGAGTTAAATGTGGACCTTTTTGGGGGGCTTTTTTCTTTTTATTAGATAGAATGCAGACCCGAAACCTGGCCGCCACCAAGGACCAAGCCCACACGGGGCGCACACTCCACCGGGCGAGCTTGAGGTCGCCCCATTAAATGTGGACTTTTAAACATCATGTTATATAAAGCAGTATTAGTAAATGATTTAATATCAGATAATCATATTGATTCATGTTGTTTTACTCAAACCTGGCTGTGTCACGAAGAATATGTTTCAATGCCTAAATTAATCCACTTCTCCTAGTCATATTTATACTCATATTCCGCGAGGCTCTGGCCGAGGAGGGCGAGTTGCAGCCATCTACGACTACGCCTATTAATCAACCCAAAACCTAAACTTAATTATTTAAGCACAATACATTTGTAAGCATTATGGCACCGGCCCATGGTGACTATCCAAAATTCTGACACCATGGTACCAGCACCGGAACATTTTTTTTTAAAAAGTGGAAGACTGAGCCTATAGCAAATGTGTATTGAGTTTGTATATATAATTTGTTTAAAACAACAAAACAAGTGAAACTAATAATGAATGTTATGTTTTATTTAGCAGAATTGCATTATGTTGTTCTATCCTAGCCAAGATTTCTTATGTTTCTAAGCAGATTTTCTATGCTGTATTCTAACTAATTACTGCACCCCCTCCTGTGACACCCCACCTAAAAAAATCCAGGAATCACCCCTTTTCACACCCAAACTGGAAAACATTACAGACAATTCTCTTTGTTATTGTGTATCGCGCTCTTGCGCCATATCCTGTTCTCCAGTTGTCAAATGTGCTCCAGCTTTTTAACACAACTTCATAAGTGCAGTCAGGCTTTGCTTGAGGGGTAAGAGCTGTTTGTAGGCAGTAACATAAGGCCAAATTCACTTGTGAGCAAAATAAAAAAATAAAGTAGTTTGGCCAACGTTTAATGTCACCAAATAACTAATCCCATCCTTCAGGGGCTCTATAGAGCATGGTGGCTTTCTTTCTGGCAGCACTCTGCTCTGCATTTCACTCTCTGTACAGCTTTCACTTTGAACTGTCAGCGTCTGATAGCAGCAACAAGCAGATGGGAGCAGGTGGGAAGGGCTTCCTCTTTCCTTTATCGCCATGGCAGGAATTGTCTAAAAGGTGCTAATAACACTCAGAGCTGGTGGGAGTGAGCAGCTTGGGTTTCCAGATGGAGCTCTTTAACCATACCGACTAAACGCTGATGGTGATAAAAATAGTCATTATCAAAAATGCACTTACTGCATGAGTTTGTTTTCCATACCTCAAAAATTATTTCATCTCCATTTTAAACCGATAAGTATGCCAGTACAAACCGTTATATGTCCATAAAGTGTCATTTACGCAATTATTTGTTCGTTTACCAATGATACTGACTCATTGTGCAATAATTGTCAAACTGCATTGTATTCGTCATATCACTGTTGTGTTTTCTCATCCAAAAGCATGCTTGTTTTACGCTTCCAAAATGCGGCTTGCTGCTGTTGCTCTTCTGATGTTCCGCTCATGCTTTGCCTCCTGTTTAGACACAGTGTTAAGCCCAATTCATGCTCCTGCGTTAAATCTACGCCATAGGTACAGTAAGCTCGTAGGTACGTGGAGATACGGACCCTACGCTGTAGCCGGACGTGCACCTCCCCAGCATTGTAACTACACGTAGCGGCGATGCATACCGCATCAACTGTGATTGGGCCTCTCGGCCGTGGCTTGGTAGCATTGAATTTCCCCCTACTCATTTCCTGGTTCTCCTTCTCCATGAACAACATGAAATCAAGGAGAGGGTTAACTTTTCCACCATGGTCAGAAAGCACAGGGGAGACACTTTGTTTCTCCGTCTACACCTGCAGGTGTTGGTACTCGCCTCGAAACTAAGCCCCATCGCTCTACCACACACTCCCCACGCACACACACGTTTGCCCTGCTATTCTCTTAAAGAGACAAACTAACGACGCAGACACACCAGCGCACAAGTATAAACCTCAGTCCACTTACGTAGGTTACGGGGTAAGCTCTACGTAGAGCCCACACCATTGACTCTTCGAACATTTTACTACAACAGCTACAGAGATAACATGCCAGGAACTAGGGCTGGGCATTATATCGATATCATAGCGCTATCTTCATATGAGACTAGATATGGTTTCAGGTTTAGAATACCGTACTATAACATTCTTTTCCTTGTTTTAAAGGCTGCATTACAGTAATGTAATTTCAGAACTTACCAGATTGTTCTATCTGTTCTGTTATTTGCCTTTACCCACTTGGTCATTATATCCACATCACTGATGATTATTTATCAAACATCTCATTGTGTTAATATTTTGTGAAAGCACCAATTGTCAACCCCACAATATTGTCGCAATATCAACATCAAGGTATTTGATCAAGAATATCGTGATATTGGATTTTTGTCCATATCGCCCACTGTAACGTCCCGTAGTGCTAGGAGTATCAGGACATAAACATAAACCAGATGTAATTGGTATTTTGAAAGGATATTATATATATATATACATTTTTATTTATATATTATTTTACCAAGGAAAAGAATCACATTGAGATTACAATCTCTTTTACAAGTGAGCCCTGTCCAAGAAGGCAGCAACAAATAACAGACAAACAGGGATGGACTGCAAAAATAAATAAGAAATAAAAACAGAAGACATTTTAAAAACCAAGCACAGACATACTGATATATTTGATTTAAGTAGGACTTGAATTCAGTATGTGAAATTAAAACCTGCAGTTTTAGCTGATTTTGCAAGTCATTCCATGAAGTTGGAGCACTGTAGCTAAAAGCAGTTTTGCCAAACTCAGTATGTATCTACTTGATCTTAGATTGTATTCAGATCTATTAGGTGTTAAAAGTGTAGTTAAATATGAAGGAGTGTGTCCAGTTATTGATTTGTACACAAAGGTCAACCAATGTTTGAACCTTCTTGTGTTGAGTGAGGGCCAACATATAATACACAGTGATGGGTAGAGTGCTTTACATTCATTATAAATCTCAGTGCTGAATGATACACAGAATCCAATGATTTCAACAGGGTCTTTGTGGATTGTTTGTAAAACACATCTCCATAGTCTAAAACTGGCAAAAAGGTAGATTCAGTCAGCTTTTTCTTGACTTTCTGTGTGAAGCAAGAACTGTTTCTGAAGTAAAAACCCAGCTTTAATTTCAATTTAGTGAGTAACTGCTCAATATGCAACTTAAAAGACATGTCTTCCTCCAATATAAATCCCAGGTATTTGTATGAGCAAACTAATTATATTGGCCTGCCCTGTAATGTGTGGAGCTGAGGCAGGGAAGGTCCAGGCTTACGGGTTCTAAAAAAAAAACATGTATTTAGTTTTCTGATCATTAAGAACTAACTTGAATGCATGTAGATTGAGCTGAATATTTTCAAATGCTTTTTGTAGTTTTATAATCGCCTCAGCAGGTGATTTTGCAGAACAATAGATAATGGTATCATCAACGTCACTATACGAGACAAACCTTTTAGATGCAAGAGGGATATCAGTTTATTAAAGCTCAATCTTGGCCCATTTCCTCACACAATCATACATCGAGGCAAACAAATCTGGTCTGACATCAGGTTTAATTTAAGCCGGAGGCGGACTTCATCGAAGCTTCTTAATTGGGACAGAGGTGGCATGCCGCACCAATCAGTGTCCTCATCTCAGGGAACCACAGGAACTGGGCGGGACTTCCCTTATCCACCAATCCACCACACGGGATGGCACAGCCTGCTTTGCATCTCAGATAAAGCGCAATCAGTTACATACACACACTGCTGGCAGCAGCTGTAACACCCACGAATAACTATGATCAGCTTAGGCTTATTTATTTTTCTCCTACATGTTTCTGATGGCGGTAGAGACAACAGCATGTTGAAAAAGGGCTCAGTTATCTGCTATTTTCCAGTAACACACATCTAGCGAAGGCATTTCCATTGCAAACCCTCTGCTCACCACAACCCCTGCTCTCTATCACAGCGGATGAAAATATGCAACAATTGCATGGAATAGTCCCTATTCATTACTGGAACAAGGTGGGCCTGACTATTGTCGCTCTGTATCAGAAAAGAGAGTGAAAGAATGTTAACACAGTTACAGTGGGCTATATATAAAAGCACCATATGTCCAATCTCCAGCTGTACATGAAATATACCCAGCGATTAGAGCCATTAGATTGACTGAGAGCATTGTTGATCTCCAGAGAATGGACCCCATTGTGTGTGTGTGTCGCCAGAGCCCCATTAGCTTGAGCATCACGCTCATGGTCAAAAAGAAGTCGCTCTCCATTTGTAGCTGGGGGCAGATGGTCATGCTTCATTGAGTCTGGACTGGTGATAGTGTGTGTGCATGTGTGTGGGCATGTACAATATGTTTCTATGTGTTTTCCTGGCCAGCTGGGTGTATATTGGTGGGGCTTGGCAGGGACCGTTAGGCAGCCATGAGGAAATTTGCTTATTATTTATCTGAATGGTCTCACTTCTGCATGTATTTCAGGATGCCTGAAGACACGCAATCTGCAAAGGACCAGTTTTCTTTCATCCTCAACTGTAAATAAAAGTTAGTTCTCAGGCGGGCCTCCGTATATAGCGCGCGCTACGAGCGTGTACAGAGGCGTTTATGCTCAACGCGTTGTTTGTCGCGATATGCTCTGGAACGCCAGGGGACGGCGTACAAACAAAATATTCTGTGGATAACCAAGACGGAAAAACATTACCGGAAACATGTCATTATCCAACACGGCTAGACGCGCTGCACTGGAGCTCCTCTGTGATGAGGAAGAATGAATCTGTGTATGGTTTTTATTTTATTTTTGTGATCAACATTGTGATCATCATTGTGATCATTTTTTTTTATTGGTATTTACATGAAATTATATAGGGTGAGGTTAGAAGTTAGCGTTCAAAGAATATATTCACAAATGTACATGCATTGATCAATATAAAAACTAGCGATCAACTAAATGAGAAAACAGAATAAAACAAAACAAATAACATAAGTTTGAACCAAGAAAAACGAAAAAATAGATGAATAAAATAAAAACAAAACGAAAAACACGTGCGGTTCAAAAGCATTACTAAACACACTGAGTGAATACTTTAATTACAAGGGAAATCACTCCATTGTGCAATGGTGGATACAGGTGCATCTGGTCCGGAGACAGATTTTGGATCACGCCTTTTGCAGGGGACCCTGGATCTTTCACCACCTGCCATCCTGCCTGGCACCAACACCACGTGTGTTCCTGGGGCATGCCGCATTCCCACTGAATGTGCAGTTGATGTGGCCCTATCCACATTATCCACGCTGAGACCAAAACATTTGCTTTTCCCTTAACATTATACACACTCAACATTTAGCATATGATTTTGGATATAGTTCTGGTGAAAATGACATGTTTTTTTGTTCTGTGTGTGTGTGTGTGTGTGTGTGTGTATATACACTGTAAGAAAAAAGTCAGAAAATGACCAGCACATTTTCCGTTAAGTTTACAGACATCTCTGTTGATCAAAAAAAACGGAAAATTCTGTAGATTTACAGTATATCCTCTGTACCTTTAAACGGTCATTTCTGTTAATCCAAAAAAATATATAAATACGGAAATATGCCTGTGAAAAATCAATACAGAAAATTCCTTCATATTAACACAGTATATTAGCCCGTATTTCTACAGACTTTTCTAAGAAAGAGAGAGAGGGGGAGGGGTGGAGGGATGCACACTTTTATTTTGGTCTCCGTTTTTAGTTAATTACAATGTGGTCTAATGTGTTCACTTGTATCTTTTTGCTTGTATATGTCATTGATTATGCAAAGACAGTCTACAAATACCACCACTCACGCGTCCAGGAGCGGGATCGAAGGAGGGTCCAGGCAGAACACAGTAGGAGAGGCTGTTTGAACAAGTGATGTTTGATGTCTCAAAAAGACATTCCTTTTTTATATAATACCACACACAAACATTGCAATATACTATTTTTGTATTGTTTGCACACATTAAAAAAAAAAAAAAAACTGTACAAAAGGGCAGCTGTCTCTTGTTTTATTCCTTTAGGAAGTCTGGCATACCTGAAGCTTGAACTTTTTTTTTTTCTGTGCAGGGGAATTATAATTCCCAAAACGTGCAAAACCCCTTCTTCCACAATATGGAAATGAACACACTATCATAATCCTGTTCTTGGGAAGAGACACAATAGTCTAATGCCTTTTAAGGGGCAGGGGGGGAAATCTATATAGATACAGTCAGGTCCATAAATATTGGGACATCGACACAATTCTAATCTTTTTGGCTCTATACACCACCACAATGGAGTTGAAATGAAATGAACAAGATGTGCTTTAACTGCAGACTTTCAGCTTTAATTTGAGGGTATTTACATCCAAATCAGGTGAACGGTGTAGGAATTACAACAGTTTGTATATGTGCCTCCCACTTTTTAAGGGACCAAAAGTAATGGGACAGATTAACAATCATAAATCAAACTTTCACTTTTTAATACTTGGTTGCAAATCCTTTGCATTCAATTACAGCCTGAAGTCTGGAACGCATAGACATCACCAGACGCTGGGTTTCATCCCTGGTGATGCTCTGCCAGGCCTCTACTGCAACTGTCTTCAGTTCCTGCTTGTTCTTGGGGCATTTTCCCTTCAGTTTTGTCTTCAGCAAGTGAAATGCATGCTCAATCGGATTCAGGTCAGGTGATTGACTTGGCCATTGCATAACATTCCACTTCTTTCCCTTAAAAACCTCTTTGGTTGCTTTCGCAGCATGCTTCGGGTCATTGTCCATCTGCACTGTGAAGCGCCGTCCAATGAGTTCTGAAGCATTTGGCTGAATATGAGCAGATAATATTGCCCGAAACACTTCAGAATTCATCCTGCTGCTTTTGTCAGCAGTCACATCATCAATAAATACAAGAGAACCAGTTCCATTGGCAGCCATACATGCCCACGCCATGACACTACCACCACCATACTTCACTGATGAGGTGGTATGCTTTGGATCATGAGCAGTTCCTTTCCTTCTCCATACTCTTCTCTTCCCATCACTCTGGTACAAGTTGATCTTTGTCTCATCTGTCCATAGGATGTTGTTCCAGAAATGTGAAGGCTTTTTTAGATGTTGTTTGGCAAACTCTAATCTGGCCTTCCTGTTTTTGAGGCTCACCAATGGTTTACATCTTGTAGTGAACCCTCTGTATTCACTCTGGTGAAGTCTTCTCTTGATTGTTGACTTTGACACACATACACCTACCTCCTGGACAGTGTTCTTGATCTGGCCAACTGTTGTGAAGGGTGTTTTCTTCACCAGGGAAAGTATTCTTCGGTCATCCACCACAGTTGTTTTCCGTGGTCTTCCGGGTCTTTTGGTGTTGCTGAGCTCACCGGTGCGTTCTTTCTTTTTAAGAATGTTCCAAACAGTTGATTTGGCCACACCTAATGTTTTTGCTATCTCTCTGATGGGTTTGTTTAGATTTTTTTAGCCTAATGATGGCTTGCTTCACTGATAGTGATCTGAGATCTTTGGATCTCATATTGAGAGTTAACAGCAACAGATTCCAAATGCAAATAGCACACTTGAAATGAACTCTGGACCTTTTATCTGCTCCTTGTAAATGGGATAATGAGGGAATAACACACACCTGGCCATGGAACAGCTGAGCAGCCAATTGTCCCATTACTTTTGGTCCCTTAAAAAGTGGGAGGCACATATACAAACTTTTGTAATTCCTACACCGTTCACCTGATTTGGATGTAAATACCCTCAAATTAAAGCTGAAAGTCTGCAGTTAAAGCACATCTTGTTCGTTTCATTTCAACTCCATTGTGGTGATGTATAGAGCCAAAAAGATTAGAATTGTGTCGATGTCCCAATATTTATGGACCTGACTGTATATCACATGCATTCACAGTAAGGTTTTGGGCTCCATCTAGCTTGAACTCATGCAGTTTTAACATGCTATATTTTGTGTAAAGACTTCAAACACATACAACACAAAGACCTTTTCTAAACTTTCGGTGGCTGTTACATAATGTCCAGTCACTAGATTTGTATATCTGTAAATATATATACTTCAGTCTTTTAATATAATGGAAATTTTAAAGTATAGTCTGCCTCACACTCACTTTTTGCCACACACACACACACACACACACACACACACACACACACACACACACACACACAGGTTTTTATTCACACACTTTCACGTAGTTTGCACATCTAGGTAAATATAAAATGCACCTATAGATGAGAAAAACATAAACAATTATAAAAAATGTAAAGCCCCACTGTATCTCAAACACTGATATAGAAGAAGAAAAAAATCCAAGGCACTCCTCTTAAGAAAAAATTTAAAATGCCTTTAATATATCTGGTACATTCTCACTACAATCAGATTAAAAACATCCCCTCAGCGTGTTTCGTCCAGCCTTTTTCAGGACGTTATAAGAGGTGAAACCATATAAAGCACCAGGTGTGAGCATATCAGCAGGTGCAGACTTTTGGTAATCAGGGTCGACCACTCTACAACACTGTTCACTAATGCTGCGTTTCATTAGTGGTTCAACAGGCCCTCATTTACTTCCCCTCAGCCCTTCATATTATATAACAGTAGCGGGGGAAGAAGTATTCAGATCCTTTACTTCAGTAAAAGTTCTAATAGCACACTGTAAAAATACTCTGTTACAAGTCAAATTCCTGCATTGATAATGTTACTTAAGTTAAAGTATGTAAGTATCACCAGGAAAATGTGCTTAAAGTATTAGAAGTAAAAGTACTCAATGCAGAAAAACCCTCACATTTTAGAAACTGGAAAGGAGCCAACCATGTGTTTAATGATCTAATCATTTTAGCTGGTCGTGTAGGCCATTATACGGTTGGCTAGTTTAATTTATAATAAAACATTGTATTTTAACAACTACATGTTTTGTACTTTACAAATCTTAATGTGTGACGTAACTAGTAACTAAAGCTGTCGGATGAATGTAGTGGCGTAAAAAGTACTATATTTCTCTCTGAAATGTAGCGGAGTAGAAGTAGAAAGTGGCATGAAAAGAAAAGACTCAAGTAAAGTACAAGTACCTCAACATTTGTACTTAAGTACAGCAGTTGAGTAAATGTACTTAGTTACACTACACCACTGCGTAACAGCATATGTCACATGGAGGCCACTTGGAGAGCAGAGTAATAGTGGGCGATTGAAATGGAACCCACCTGCCCTGGTTCTCTTTCAGCCCAAACTATACGGATGGACTGCCAGTTGTAGGCGTAGCACTACTGCTTAGAGTGTGTTTTATATTCCAGCTTATTTTCCATTAGTGCTCAAGTAGGCAAATGTGTCCAAATAATATCCACTCATTGTATAGCTAGCTTGATTTAACTTAATTTGAACATGGAAATCCTTATTTGAATAATTTGCAATCACTTTGAAAGCTATGTTTGCTGAGGATTTTGTTGATTCTTATTTGTCTTTAAGTTCTTTTTAACGTGTTCAAAATAAACTAAACTAAAATACTAACTAATTCACATGCAAAAGGCTGTTATTGCTAACCATCAGTCAGAGATTAATTATGCTTACAGTGGTGTGGTAACTTTAATTTAGATGGTAATTTCAAAAAATACCATTACACTGCACTGGTCTAACATATGACAAATAATGACAGTCTCACTTACTTCCATAGTTTTAGTTTTTGTCCATGTAGTTCTTCATTTAAGATGTGCTTTTCATTTATGTTGCTGATACGTGACGTTACACGCGGTACTCAATACAACATATTGCACACTGCAGTGAGGGGTGCTCGTCCTGATTTCCCAAACTACGGAGCGGACTGAGGCCCAAATTACAGAATGTGTGTGTGTGTTAATCACGCGTCAAAAAAAATGGTGCCATTAAAAGGAATTTGCGTTAACTCATTGTTATCGGGCTAATTTTGACAGCCCTGGTATATTATAATAAATAGATACTAGACCCTAAGATTTCTTCCATTCATTTTAAGGAAAATTGCATGCCCTGCATTTTATATATATAGTATATAGTTTTCTCACATCCAAATTGTACACACACACATTTGTGTTTTTGTCCCTAGATGGCCAGTTTGGTCCCACCCATTCCGTAGCTTTTCATTGTGATGACGCCATGCACTATAAAGTTGGTTTTCTGGACTCTGTAAAATTGAAAATATTAAATATTGGTTTACAAACATACATCCATGCATCATGCAGCGAGGTAAAACTGAGAAAAGTTGCTTGCTTTGATAGAAGGGGTAACACATTCTCACTCCCTTGAGTATAATTAATATTTACATATACATATTACATATAGGCCTATATACAGCTCAGTCTCAGGATGGAACTTTTAGTTCTGAAAGTTAAGTTGCACAACTTAAGGTCATGTTTATGTATGTTTAATGTATGCCTTAGTGTGAGGTTGATGTCATTTCAGAAAATGTTTTCTTTTTTAATTAAAAACTAATTTTACAATGTAATATGGCCCTAAAATGCACTTCATATCTTGAGTTTTTTGAGAGATGATATTGTTAGCAATGTAGGCAACAAAACTTTTGCTTTTTCATCCGATTACTCGATTAAACGATGGAATAATCAGTAGAATACTCGATTACTAAAATAATCAATAGCTACAGCCCTACTTAATACTATTTTTGCATCGGTATCTGACGCTGAGAGACTGACAAAACGTCAGTATTTAACTAGTTGGGAGTAGGGCTGCACGATATGAGGAAAATATGTCTTTTTTTGATTATTTTTACTGATATTGTGATAAAATTCACAATATTGAAGGGAATGATAATTTTTGTATTTTTATTCTCATTTTCATTGAAAATTTATTATCTGTACCAAACAAAGATTTTTACTTTAGTCTATAGGATAGGATTTGTAGGCCGGAAACCACAATACATAATTCAGAATGGTTTGACACATTGTTTGCCTTTAACAAACATTGCGCCCCCCCCTCTGCGATTTGGATATTGCACTAGTACATTTTGCGATTAATTTTGCAGCTCTAGTTGGGAGTGAGAACGGGTTGGAAGGCTCCTGGACCCATCCTCCACCCCGACCAACCTCCCTACGCGGGTTTTCACCCTTTCATACTACTCGCTAGGCATCAATTCACACGCAATCGCAAGGTAATGTAAGTCAATGGAGGCCAAACGGCGTTGATAATCACACTGAAAAGCGAGTGTGTGTCTTCATAACACGCCAATAATGGCATACCAATTGGTGTGTCATACATAGGCCACTTCATGAGATCAGTCTGGACATTTTTATAACGGCATTCCTGTTTTTGCCTACTAGTGCAAGGTGAGGTAACACACGCGAGCAATACACAGCATTCGGATTGACAAGATGACAGATTCACCCATAGTCACCCGTAGTGCCTATCAGGCATGCATCTAAAAAACAAATCTCCATGGTTACCTCCACTGTCCACACTGACACCCACAAAGAGAGGAATACGAGACGTCAGGCCATGAAATCCCCCCCCGCAGTTGTCAGAATCAATATTGGCATGTATGACAATGACAGAGGGTCTCTAAAGAAAACTGCTCGATTGAATATGGTGCTGGAAATGACAAGTGACAAGCGAGCCGCTGTCTGAGGCTGACAGATGAGCTAACGACCAGAGACCTCCATGACAGATGCTCTCCAACACGTCAAGGAAAGACCGAACACTGGGGAGCGAGATGACAGCACCCACAACCACATTAATTCTCCTAAAAAACAAAAGATTGGCCTTGGAGAAAGGAAACTCTCCATTCACCCCCTCGGGCTCTCGTTTAGAGAACAAAGAGCCCTGCTGCTTTCCTCTAGATTGAACCACTTTTTATTATATAGCCTCGATGTCTACAGCACATTCTGAAGGCTCCTACATATAAAGTAATACACATTCCTTGTGACCATGCTTATAATAAATTGTTATGCTTACTATGTTTTATCAAATATCCTTATTTTTGGTACATAAGGGCTGCTCACTGGGAGAAAACAATTAAGTCAATATCAAGCTATACGTTTGTGGAAATCCGGAGGTTTCATTAATGTTGACTTCAATGTTCTGTGAATGTTTTAGGAACAATGCAAGGCAAGGCAGCTTTAATTGTATAGCACATTTTGCCAAGGCACCAATAAACTCCATTATATGACAGTGTTGGAGCATCTGGCCAATTAAATGTACGTCAGAAAAGGTTACAGTATGTCACACAAAATCGACAGAGATCCTCTGGGAAGCATGTGGAGTAAAGTCCATGACAGTGGAGGGGAAAAGTCCGAGGTCACTACGTCTCAGTTGAACTTAAATTAAGTTGTTTATTAAATGGACATTTGACAATTTTAAAGGCCCCATATTGTGCCCTTTTTTGGGGGTTTCTACTAGAACCACAAATCTGTGTCTGGGGGTATACGCCATTTACGCAAGCTATTTGCACTACTTTTTAAGCCATTTCATAATAGAATGACAAAAGATCTGTACACCGAAAAAGATTCCTCCTGTAGTATCAAATCTTCTTCATTCTGAAACCAGAACAAAACAAATGTTTTCCCTTCTGCCACCTTAAAAACAGTGTAAACATTGTCGGATGTAGGTGAAGTAAGCATCCGCCAAAAACTGATTGCTGTCCGTCAACGGTTAACTTGGAAAGCTGTGTGTTGTTGTCACTTTGCAACAGTGATACAGTAGAGACATAATCTATTGATATATTTATATCGATCCAGCTAACTACAATGTGCTGTTGGGAATTCGTAGGTGTACAGATTCAATCATTGGCAAATAATCAAAGATGTTTTATCATTATTAATAAAGTTATGAATATGGTTATTAATAACTGTATCAGATCAACAAACAATCAAAACGGGGCACCACCCTGGAACTCAGGGACCAATAATCAAACTGTGAAACAGTTTCATTAGCTGGTGTTCCCTTTAAAATACAGATCTTAACTTGGTTAATCTATCTGGTATTCTTTAAAGGAACAAAAGGAAGGGTGAATTCAAGCAACGACCTGTTTAACCAGCTTGTTATTACAATAAGTACACACATAATCACAGACAACTGCTATTTAAAATATAGTAGAATTTATTAACTTCAAAATTATCAATGGCCAATCAATAATCCTTTGATCAATTAAAACCAATATACTTTTTTTTTTTAACTACAACAAAACAAACAAGACATGTCTCTGGGTGTGTGTGTGTGTGAGTGATAGAGAGAGTGTGAGGAGGAGGGGGGGGGGGGGGTGCTCAGTCACGCCCAGATTAGCCGTTAGGTCATTGAAGCTAGGCTAGGTGTTAGCTGCACAAAAGCTATTTAGCCTCAAGAGGGCAGTAGTGGGCTGCGTTGCAGGCTCCAGTTAGCTCTCAAACTAACGTGTTGCTGACAAAGAGGGACACGCTAGCTATTTCGCTATGGGCTAGCTGTTTAGCTATTCACGCATGTGTGTGCGTTGGCGTGTGTGTGTGTGTGTGTGTATGTGTGTGGAGAAGAGAAATGGATGGAAAACATACTTGAAAGAAAGAAAGCACTTGATCTCTGTGGGTTGGAAATAATCGCTCTATCCGTTTACTCGAGATTCTAACTTAACTCGACGTTACAGCAGAATCTGAGGTTTTGTTTAACGAGAGAGAGGGTTATTTTCCCCGCTCCTTTCTGCGAGTGCACAGCTGACGCCGTGGTAACGATAATCACACCCTCATCCATTCCACGGGGATGATATGCAGTGTTTTGCCTATATCACCGCTGTAGTTGACCGACGGAGGGTAGGATTATGCCACTTGTCCAGTAATTAAACTTCCCACGGCGGGGAGTAAAAGCTACAGTTCACACAGTTTCAACACAACTTCAACAATATCGGGATCAGAGATACATTCACAGCCAAACAGATTAATAATCAACGCGTGCAGCAATAGCACCATATTAATCAGATCACATTAATGGCAACACAAATAGCAACAATAGCAAATTACTCATTAATAATACACCCTGTTCTAATCTGCCCAGAACACTATAAAGCCTCTTGCTTTGGATGTGTAGTTCACTTATTTGTTCAGCAGATCCTCCGCGATGAACAGAATGCGAGTTAAAACACGGGCCCGTGATTTAACGAAACAGAAAAGCTCCCTCCGGCAGTTGGATTCTGAGCTCTGTCAGAGTCGACTTGGAAAAACAGGGTAATTTACCCTCTGCAAGTACTGCTGTGAAAGAAATTATCTTCTTCACCGGGACCCCCTTTTTGTAGTATCACCCAGATACTAGCTATGTAGCTCACCTGGGCCTGCGAGATGATGCTGTTGACTTTTCGGCAGAACTGTCTCCTGTTCAGTAACGAATCACCGAGGGGAAGAACGGGGTTTGTCGGGCTGCATTCGCTAATATCCTCCTTGTTCACCTAGTGGTGAGCATGGTGCGTTCAGGTCGCCTCAGCCAATGGCAGCTTGCAGTTCTTAGACCTTCCACCAGCCTGACCATGTTTCTCCTAATGTTGAATGGACTTTCTCCATTTTAGAAACCTTTTTCACGTCGAGGTGTGACTTTTTAGGCTTCAGGTTTGACTGAGGGCCGTCCCTTTGTCTGAGAAGCCATGTGGTGGCCTCTTGTGCCCCATTTGTCTGTTGTTTGTTTGGGGTTACAGGCTCTCTGCTCAAGATCAGCTTAAGCACATTGTTTGGTCCCAACAGTGCTATGTTGACAAGAAACGCTTTACCCAATGCTTGTTGGGTAAACCGTGTGGTAACGTTATTGTTAAAATAATGTTCAACGAGGTACATTTTTTTTAGTATGATTGTTTCACCACGGTGAACAGCGCTGGGCTACCCCACGATTAAATTCGCCACATAACGTTAGCTACAGTAACATTATCAAGGGTAGTCAATAATACTCAATCTACTGCTAACGCTAGCGCACCCTGTGGTCCTTCTGCCTCACTTCCCGCACTAAGAATCTTTGGCTAGGATGAGAGCTGACACCAGCCCTGGGTACACAGCCGCAGTTAACGTTAGCCATTACAACAACCCGAAACCCAGTCAGCACAAAGCCCAGCACCTCCCCTGCTGATTCAGACAGAGAAGCCTTATTAAAAAGTTAAAAACAAATTTAGCGCTCTGGTAGTGCTATGTTCTTATCTGAGTCCTCTGATTAATGTATATTGATAAAAGTATTCCAAAATAGGCTATACATCATGACTTAGTGGGAAGAATCAAACAATTCTATGTAATATCCAACATTCAGCACCCCCCATATAGCCCAAATGGAATGATCCTTTGTTCCATTTTGAAACTTTTCTGCAAGAACAATAGCCCTCTTTGATTATCATACCTTTCACATAAAATGTGATCCTTCTCTCCAAAGACGTGGCGACTTTTTATTTTATTTTCTGATTTCAGAGCTGGTAAACCTTTAAAATTAAATGTCTGCACACAGAAGTAGTGGCAATCACATTCAACTTGCTAAATAGTCTTCAACCTCAGAAAAGCATGATTTCCATCCAATACCCAATTGGCAGCACAGCAATTTCAACTCGAGGAGGACTATTTTATCTGGAGTGGACAAGTTAGAGGGAAAACAACCAGTGCTGATAACTCTGCAGATGTCTAGGTGACTATTCAATACTTCATGCAGAATACAAGTTTTTCTAGAAGTACTGAATAAAGGGGGGAGTCATGTGACGCGAGAGAAGGCAACAGAGTAGGCTATGCTACTGTGACCTGACCAACGGGAGGATAATGCGCTGCTAACCACAACTTAACCCCGGTTCCCCCAATATAGCTTGTATGGCAAAAGCCTATACATACACAGTCAACACACAGATAAGTGTAAATGAAAGTATACAGAGACGTGGCTTTGACTTCAATTGTACAAACCTTTATTTTAAAAGAGTAAAAATGCTAAAATGCATTTAAATCTTTACATTATATAAAATTTAGATACTAAACTACCAAAACAGGTAATGAGATTTAAAAAAATAGCAACAATATTATGATGCTATGCAATGCTGGTTCTGGGCACAAGGAAGAACATGTTAATTATTCCTACACCAAAACTACAACAAAACCTTTCCCAGCAGCTGGATTCTGCACACAAACTCCATCTTGTCAGTCTTCTGATAATACGTTTGTGTCTGAACTACCAGCGGACCAGAGGTCTAATGCAAAGCAGAGTTATCGGCAATGAATGCAATGGAAAATAAATTGCGGATATAAGGAACAGGCTACAGGTGTCGCTGTCTCCCATCACCCCTCGATGGGACTGTCTTGTTGCTGGAAAACAAGCTAAGGGCACTCACTGATTCAGCTATATTGGTCAGTTTAATATCCAAACATTACTTAAATGTTACTTAAATATATAGGCCATATATATATATATATATATATATATATATATATATATATATATATATATATATATATATATATATATTAGGGCTGTCAAACTGAACACGATAATAACGATTTTAACGCAAATTAATTTTGGCTCATTTTTTTTTTTTAAATGTGTGATTAATGCACACGCGTTCTGTGATTTGGGCCTCGGAGCGCTCTGTAGTTTGGGAAATCAGGAAGCAATGGAGCAGTAATGTTGTGGATGGCTAGCAGCTTGAGCAGAAATGCATACAGAAAAGGGTCTTTTAAATGGCAACTTCTTCCAGAAGTTCTCCCCACAAGACTAAAGTTATTTGCATTTACTGTCCATGTGAACTGAGTTATCACAGGAGTAGTCTAGTCTCAAACACCACTTTCTGGCCATCGTAAGCATCATAATGTAATGCAAGAGGTCCCTTGTTTTGTGTTGAGCTGCTTAAAAAAATGGGATGGTTAGTTAACCTTTACAAGTGTAAAGTAGGACATTGCATTGCCAGGTAATGTTCCATTCAGGTCAATATGGCCATATGTTGTTGCTTGATGGGCTTGAGTTTACCATAATATGTTTTCAGCATATTCTTTGAGCATACAGTACCGTTTAGGTTATTTTGGAGAATATTCTAGACCAGAGATATTCAACAGGGGTTCTGTGACCCCTCGGGGGGCCGCCAAATTATGTTTACAAAATAAAATTTGCATTTTTTTCCAAAAATGTATATATATATTAAATATCCAAACAAACATCCATTAACATTAATCTAATATTTTAATAGCAAACATAAATTGGAATGTAATTTGAAAAAAATGTAATTTACACATGAAAGATACTTACTATGCCTACTATGGTAGCCATACAGTTAAGCTTAAGCCATTCATTTTCATCCATTGATCCAGTTTAATGCAACTTCATTTGATACAGTATGTGGCAGGGGGTCCCTACTCTCTCTCTTTTAACTAAGGGGTCCTTGGCCTAAAAAAACATTTGAAGACCCCTGTTCTAGACAGTATTTGGACAGTTTTGGATTGTTGCAATAACAATAAACATTTGCATAAAGCAAGCATGTTTGTCTGCTACCACGTTAAAAAGAGCATTCAAACACTGAAAAATATCCCTTTTAAAGTACATTTAGAACAGATAAAAAGTGATTAATTTGCAATTAATTGTAAGGTAACTATGGACAATCATGCGATTTATTGCGAATATATATTTAAACACCCCCCCTCCTAAAACAGCGTTGAGATATATATCTGTGAAAAGCACTATACAAATACATTTTACTTACTTATCTGTAATGTTACCACCAAACATCCTGCCCAACTTGGTGAAGCTGAAGACTTAAGGCCTTTAGCCCTCACCATCGCTGTGCCTGGATACATCCTAATCAATTTAATGTAAAAAAAGAAATACAATACGGTCAATATTGTTCTTTAGCATCAGGTTGACAGGAATGTATTACTCCATAGAATGAGTTTCTAAAGCCTCCTCAATCCATCTGTGAAACATATTGAGTGTGAAGCGTTAAAATGGGGTTAGGTGAGGCTACATCAATGCAAAATACAGTGATAATGACATCCTGCAGGGCACCTGAATATTTCAGAATGTAGGACCGTGTGTGTGACGGTGTAGACCGTAACGCTTCAGTAAACATTATGCACAGTGTCTTAAACAAATGCATACATTTCTGGCCAACTGACTCAGGTGAGGTCACACTTGAGGATAAGGAGGGAATTTCTTTTTGCCCTCTCAATGCAAAGATGGAGGTCAGAGAAATGGCACATATAAAAATCACTTAGTATGCTGATTTGTCTGCATCCTTTCAGGCAAGTCCTTTAACAGCTTTCGTATCCCCATAAAGGAATTCAATTCCCGGGCAGAGGTGCTGGGGCCCGGCAATAATCACGCTGCTTCGGAAGCCCTAAAGCTCATGTTATGATGAAGGCAAACTGTCAAGTGCTAAATAGAAAAACATTTTGGTCTCTCTTTTTCGGAAATGCACCTGTCATTCCATATTGGTTTCATGCATATCCCAGAACAGACTGGAAACAGTATCTGTCACTTTTGTTCTCCTAGCACATATCTCTTAAAAGGTGGAGAAATAAAGCAGTGCATTGAATGGTGTTCAGGTCACAGCTACTCACCAGCATGGAGCGTGTTCTCCCTGCTTCCCAGCCTCTCTCTCTCTCCCTTTGAGTACAATCCATGATTACAAGGATTAGATTGGCTGCTTAAACCTATAGGGCAACTCTTATGCAGTTTCAAATCACACGGATGGCCTTTCCAATGGCAAAAAGCACAGACTGAGAGGCAAAAGGAGGAAGAAAGGGTGATAAAGAAAGGCAGGGTGAAGAATGTTGGCAACACGTACGAAGGATTTCACTGTGGCGCCGTCAAGTCAACCGTGAATAATATTTGCAACTGCAGGATGCACAGCGTTGCTGGAGTACAGCCGAGAGTCCTGAAACACAAGCCCTGCGCCTGTAGTCCCTGAAAGACTTTAAAAAAAACAACACTCTGCAAGCCAATGGTGCTTTTCAGACCATAATTAGGGCAAAGCACACTGTTCTAATTAAACAAATTTACTCAGCATTAATTTGAGAGGAACATCACGACTCTACCGAGAATGTTCATCAAAAAGTCCGCTGAAATGCCTTCCACGGCGTGCGTCCCAAATGGTGACAAATGATTTCACTGCTTTCCACTCATTAGATCTGGGTCTCTGCTGCTTCTACATGCAGAATTCTTCATAATTAAACTTTAAGCAAGCCATAAATATTCCACCGCATGGAACAGAGCTGAAGCCGGATCCCTACCAGATATGAACGTCCACATTTGACTTAAATACACACATCAGCAAAAACAGCAATTAAGAGGGACAGGGCTGTCATCTGGATCTCTCCTGGAGTTGTAATGTCTCTGCCTACACAGTGATTTCTCAGTGTGGCCAAACAGTGCATTCAGGCTCATTAGTGGAGCTCACCTGTCTCCATCACAATGCCAGAACAAATTAGTTGTTGGAGGAAGCCAGGCACTGGTCTCCCGTGCCAGGGAAACCAGCAGAGAGGAGAGCCGGCTTGGCACGGTAAGAGGTAGAATAAAATACAAAAGCCAACAGCATGGTCTCACTCACATCAAGAGAGAGGTCCTGAAAGGGTCTGTGGCCAGTGGAAAGAGTATCAATTTTATTTTGCATTAAAAAATAATCACTGATTTGAAAATGTAATTATATTTTAGATTGAAAAGGGAATTATGGAAAAATGTTTAAAAAAAAAAAGTCAATAGTTTGATGTGGTGGGTTAGTAAGAAGTGTTGTAATGAAAAAAAATTGTAGAATTTTCGTTCTTTACTTTATTTATATTTCTGAAAACCTTCACTTTTACTCCACTTTGTTTCCCCTAAGCATCTTAGTTACTCATTACTACAGAATAAAATCTGAAGAAATGTATTCGACTGCAAAAAAGGCAGGTTTGGTGAATCATTGCTCCTTGATCATCATTCTTAACGTACGCTCCATTCCAGTTGATGACGTAATGCCTGTTTGTTGCTAAGCACCAAGCGGCAAAACCATAGGCCAAAACTAAAGAAAAGGAGGAAGCGTTATAACTGACATGACATGGGCATGGAAGCACCTGCTGCAGGCTCTGCCACCAACGCAACAGACGATGACACCCCAACTCCCAGACGACAGTGGGGAAGATAACGTTGCACACCTGTGGCAGTATTTGCAAGAAATGTTCTTAACGATGGAGGGCTAGATTCTTCCTCACAAACAAATGAATATTCCGTTTGTTTTTTCTTTGTTGATGTGAGACTTTGAATTTGATGTTAAAGAAGGTGTGGAAACACTGAATATTATGCTTTATATTATGCTTTACTATAAGGAAGCCACAGTAAAGTTTTTTTTTTTTTTTACTTTTACTTCTAATAATTAAGTAATATTTGATATCAGAAAATAACTTTTGATACAGTAAATATCTGTAAGACTTTTACTCAAGTAATATTCTAAAAGGTGACTTTGACTTCTACCAAAGTCCTTATCTGGTAAGATCCTTGTACGTTTACTCAAGTATTGCTTTAAAGTACGTTATACAAGACTGGTAAGCCACATCTTGACTTGTATTGACTTGTGTGATTGGCCAGTGGAGCAACTCATCTCGGACTGGAAATACCACATGCATATGCACGGTGTACGTAAAGTTTGAGCTGTGCACGCAATGGACCTTTTTCACAGCAGCCATGTTGACATGTCATAGTAGGAAAAGCACAGCTGAAATTGATAACCTTAACAATGGCTCAATTCCATCAAGTGTCCCAGTGAGCTATTTCAGTGAGTCAGCATGCACAATACCAGGCCTCTCCTAAGTGGAATGCAGCCATCATTAATGGTCTTGAATACATTGTGCTTTTCCTACTATGACATGTCAACATATCTGCCGTGAAAAGGGTCTATTCGCAGCTCTACATGCAAAAATGAAACATACTGTGCAGGGCTGCCAACTCTCACACATTGACCATGAGACTCACACAATTGACACTTTACCACACGGTTCCATTCTTTTTTTAATTTAATGTAATCTCACTGTTAGTCTCTCTCACTCACTCACACACACACACACACACACACACACACACACACACACACACACACACTTACATGGTGGTCCTTTTGTTGATTTTCTTCCACAGCTAGTGGGTGACACCCTGACCCAGATCTGTCCCTGGGTGTCTTATCATGCCAGACTCTGAGTCTCATCAAATAGGCTTTCTTTATAGAGTCTACTGGTAGCCTTAGATAAGCTTAGCACTCCTTGAGTTAGCTTTTGATTACCATTACCTGGATGTTTACAAACAGACCTGAAGAATGCAAAATAGTAAGTGTATGCTCATTAAGCATTTGACCTCATACTGCAGAGGGAAAGAGCAGACGGTATGTTTTCATCCCAGGTATAATGAAGTAAATTTAAGCCATTAGTAAACAGACTGCATTTTATAAATGGATTGCATTATATACTGTGTATATATATGAGGAGACACTCATATATATCTGTAAATGTGCCAGTGTTAGCCAGCCAGCTAATTTACAACCATGTAACCATTTACCTAGCATGTGTTGCCCTTTTGATGTATAGCTTCCTGTGTTTACATCTCATGAGTTTCTCCTAATTTCAGCAATTGATTTTTTAATTCCTTCAATCTTTATGGTGGGAGGAAATGGGAGCGAACACAGGGAGAACATACAAACTCTACACAGAAAGGCCCTGCCCGGACCGGGAATTGAACTCTGCAGTGTCTACTTGCTGTGAGGCAGCAGTGCTAACCACTGATCCACCGTGCTGCCTTCATATAGCGAACCATTAACACACACATTTATACACTGGTGGCCAAGACTGCCGTACAAGGTGCCACCTGTTTATCAGATAAACATTCACACCCATTCACACACCAGTGGCGCTGCATCGGGAGCAAATCAGGGTTCATTGTCTTGCCCAAGGGCACTTTGACATGGGACTGCAGGGCCAAGGAACCACCGACCTTCCGATTGGTAGACGACCGCTCTACCACCTGAGCCACAGCCGCCCCAAAACTGTACGGTTTGTCACAGTTACCAAGCGTACTATACCAGCAAGTGTTTGATGAAAACGTGGCTTTAGACGTTGGTTATTTTGTCAACAAGAGAGAGCTAAACTTGCAGCAAATGCACAGCAACAGCAGAGTAAAGGCCGTTACACACCAGGGGACGTGGCGAATAATAATAATAATAATAATATTATAATTCGCATCAAAACTATTCATACTGGCAGCGATGGAAATTTGAGACAGTTTTCAATAAAAAAGTTTTGAATATGTATTTTAATTACACAGTATCTTCCAGTATCTATTGTCTACAGCTGCTTTATACTGTATGAAGCTTCACCTAAAATGTTTGCTCTGTGCGAACAGGTTTTAGATTGTGGGTTATTTATAATGTGATAGTTACTGAGTGTGACTGTTAGTTTAATCTCTTCTTTATGGGAAATGTACATGTGTGTATGTTTGCGGGTGAACACATGCATGTGTATGTATGTGGGCGTGGATAAATGTAGTGCATATAGATGTGATTTTACATATATTTTTGTTTTAGAATGTCTGTGATGTAATGGGTATATATTGTATGTCTAGTGTGGACTCCTGGAAGAGTAGCTAAATGCTACGGCATCAGCTAATGGGGATCCTTTTAATAAACAATAAACCTTCAGTTCTTGAAGACTCTGCAGCCATCTATAGGTAGCAGGACAGATATATTGATGCATCTTTAGCCTCATATTTATAGCCGTGTCCAGTACATTGTTTTATCAAATGCAAATGACATGCACACAAATTAACACAGCCTATCCTTTATTGTGTCACAGGAACATAATATAAAACATTTACATAAGCAGAGACATCATCCTGTCATGCTCTATGTCTAATGTTGGTCAGTAGTTGAAAGTGACAAGATTTGGGCACTTTCTTTACTTTTTCAGTTTTTAGTTTTTTCCTGTACCAACATATCTCTGTAAGGTTTTTCTCCTCAGTCAATGCATCTTAGGAGTATGGTTATGTGCATGTGGTTCTATATATAGATCTATATACAAGACATGCAGCCAGCCATGCATTTGTGCACATTCGCATTCTCCCACTCTTTTCAGCCAGGGTATGGCAGGTTCTTTACTTGAAGTGGTAAATGGAGATGTTGTGCTGTGTGTGCAGGCGTGCGATGATGAATGGTATCTGAGTAATGTCTTATTTGTTGATCAGATGAATCAGTACTGCAGAGCAGGGGATTTAATAACATTTCCATCTGCCAGAGACAAACCTGACAGGGAGAAATGTACCATGAAACCCTAATGTTCAGCCAGCGGGGAAAGGACTGAGCTCACACTCCATACTCTGCTCTGCTGTGCCATACGTATTTTTTAGCTTCCTGCTTTTGCCTGTTCTTTGAAACATTAGTGAGGTTATCATACACAACACTGTCCGCTGTTTGGAGCTCAGGATGTTTCTGTTTACTGGGAAATAATTGCAACATATTTTTAGAATGACCAATGTGTTTTGTAGAGTGTGTGAGCTAGTTCCTGTCACTAAATAGCATGATAACTATGTATATGTATGTACACAATTCAGTAATAGGTTTATTATGTGGGTCACCGTCAAATGTGGTGTTGTACTGGACTACATTACAATTCATTTTACATACATGAGAGGGCAGAATATTAAAACACCTGTCAATATAAAGCAGTCTTGGACAATAGAACAGTTTCTAACCATTACTGCCCCTTACCCACCGCACCGGCATTCATTCTGACCATGCACATATGCCCGCACAATAGATTGCCAATAGGTTGACCAATAGATTGTCAATTGGTTGATTTTGTGTCTTATCCCGTTCCAATAAAGATGCATACCTGTCGGTAATAAATAGCAGAATTACTTCCTAATGCATAATTACATTCATACTACGGCATGGGCAATGGAGAAATTAAATATGACAATATTCTTGACCAAATACCTTTATGTCGATTTTAGCAACGAAATTAGTGTTTGTAAACACTGGCATTGACTATTTGTACTCTGTACTGACATCACTTTTTCCTAGGGTGGACTAATTGGTGCTTTAACAAAATATCTTCACAGTTAGATTTTAGATAAATAATCATCAGTAATGTGGATATAATGATTAAGTGGTTAAAATAATAGAACGGCGAGAACAGTCTGGTAAGTTCAGAAAATTACATCACTTTACTGTAATGCAGCCTTTAAAACCAAGACTATATCACAATATCAATATGATATCGATATATTGCCCAGCCCTAATTCATTCTAGTGCAATACTTATTTTTTATTGTGCCAACAGTATTCATTCTTGTGCAAAATTACATCATTTCAAAACAGTATATATTTATTTTATTTATTATTTTAGCAGCGATAGCATCTCACACCAAACACTGCTTTTCTGCTTGACATGAGGTTACTCTTTAAACCTGCATTTGCTGATATTTAGTCCCCTGAAGGCAAGCTGTAAAGACAACGCTGACATTTTATCACATTATTTAAAGGTCCCGTGGCATGAAAATTTCACTTTATGAGGTTTTTTAACATTAACATGAGTTCCCCTAGCCTGCCTATGGTCTCCCAGTGTCTAGAAATGGCGATAGGTGAAGAGAAAATGAAAGCTCAGATGGGCCAATCTGGAATCTTCCCTATATGATGTCAAAAGGGGAAAGGTTACCTCCCCTTTCTCTACTTTGCCCGCCCAGAGAATTTGGCCCGCCCATGAGAGAGAGATGGCTTGCAAACGAGCAAACAATGGCAGTTGGTCAAGGCCACACCCCCACCCTCCACCTTGCCCCGCCTATCTCCTCCTCAATAGCATTTAAAGCTACAGACAGAAATGGCACGTCTCAAGGAAAACTCATTGTGGGACTGGCTCATAATGGCTGTTATTCTGCACCAAGGCTGAATTTCGGGAAAGAGACTTCAGATACAGTATTAGGGGACCACTAAGGCCTATATAAAAGATACTTCAGATACAGTATTAGGGGACCACTAAGGCCTATATAAAAGAGACTTCAGATACAGTATTAGGGGACCACTAAGGCCTATATAAAAGAGACTTCAAATACAGTATTAGGGGACCACTAAGGCCTATATAAAAGAGACTTCAGATACAGTATTAGGGGACCACTAAGGCCTATATAAAAGAGACTTCAGATACAGTATTAGGGGGACCACTAAGGCCTATATAAAAGAGACTTCAGATACAGTATTAGGGGGACCGACTAAGGCCTATATAAAAGAGACTTCAGATACAGTATTAGGGGACCACTAAGGCCTATATAAAAGATACTTCAGATACAGTATTAGGGGACCACTAAGGCCTATATAAAAGAGACTTCAGATACAGTATTAGGGGACCACTAAGGCCTATATAAAAGAGACTTCAGATACAGTATTAGGGGACCACTAAGGCCTATATAAAAGAGACTTCAGATACAGTATTAGGGGACCACTAAGGCCTATATAAAAGAGACTTCAGATACAGTATTAGGGGACCACTAAGGCCTATATAAAAAGAGACTTCAGATACAGTATTAGGGGACCACTAAGGCCTATATAAAAGAGACTTCAGATACAGTATTAGGGGACCACTAAGGCCTATATAAAAGAGACTTCAGATACAGTATTAGGGGACCACTAAGGCCTATATAAAAGAGACTTCAGATACAGTATTAGGGGGACCACTAAGGCCTATATAAAAGAGACTTCAGATACAGTATTAGGGGACCACTAAGGCCTATATAAAAGAGACTTCAGATACAGTATTAGGGGACCACTAAGGCCTATATAAAAGAGACTTCAGATACAGTATTAGGGGACCACTAAGGCCTATATAAAAGAGACTTCAGATACAGTATTAGGGGACCACTAAGGCCTATATAAAAGAGACTTCAGATACAGTATTAGTGGACCACTAAGGTCTATATAAAAGCATCCAAAAAGCAGCATGTCATAGGACCTTTAAGTTGTTGTGGTGCAAGGCCCTTAACCCCAACGCTCCAGTGGAGCTGCTCAGTGGCCAGCAGTTCAGACTGTGGTTGTACTTGGCAGGCTCCAGCTGTGAATGTGTGTAACTGTGTGAATGAGATCACTGTCAATAAAACTCCCCTAAATAAATACAGGTAGAATAAAAACAGCAATGAATCTGAGCAGCAAAGATACAGTTAATCCACTTTAAATAAAACAGTCTTGTGGATTATACTAATGGCAAAAAAAGTTTTTTATTAGGTAAAAGGTATAAATTAAAATAAATACAATATAAACACTATATTCTAAAACAGAAGTGAGGCTTGCTCCTCAGCAGAATCTGATCTTCTGATCTGCGAAGATATTTTTTTTATCCATTCTGTATGGAGACATGGTGTAAATGACTTCTCCATCAACACATTTTTTTTTCTTTCTTTCTTCCCTTCCTTGTGAATAAGATCACAGCGAATTAAAATCACAGGATCTGGTGTAGAGTTCCCCGCTCTATTTTACTCCTCTCGTTTTAATTAAACATTTACACTGTCCAGACTTCAGAGGTCAGACCCTGCAGGGAATTAAACAGTTTCTAACACACACCCACATTCTGATTTCACATTTTCATTACGCCATTTCTCGGGGAAAAAAAACAGGAACGGCGGGTTGTATCCAAAGTTGCACATAGACTGAAGGATTGATCAATGAGATCTACCATCAGAATCCAAAACCATTGGTGATTTCACAGCTGTTCAACAGCAGTAAATATATTGAAGAGACAAACATGACATGCCAGAGACTGTTTGGATTGACTGACCAGGCAGAGCATTACTTAAAGATAGAATATGTAACAAGTATCGGTTTACTCTTTGCAAACACATGGTGTTCAAAGTTGGCCGCTCCCTCCCGGCTCAACGAACCAGAGAGAGAGAGTCCTGCAGTGATCGAGCGAGCTAGAGATGGAATGAAGAGAGGAAGCATTAAATCAGAGGAATAAAACAATCTTTTGTTTTCATTGTCTCGCAGCAGTCATGTTCTAAAGCCCAAATAAACACACACACACACACCTCCACAGGAAGGTGCCACATTGCCCGATTATCTTTTTTTTTGAGTAATATTCCACCAAAACAACTTCCTTCCCTAGACTATTTTGCGGAGGCACCATTATTGTGTCTGGCGCTTAGAGCCGCCCAAGACGATTGTGATTGGTTTAAAGCTTTAGTGCGTAACTTTTTGATATTAATGATCGTTACATTCAAGCCATTGCTAAATGAGTCGATACAAAGCTAATTAAGACTATCAGCTCCACACAACTCTCTCTGTATTTCTCAGTATGGCTATGTTCAGAAGATTGTGTCATCCGCAAAAATTTGAGTGAAGATAATTACCTCTTTTGAAGAGTCCATCATGTTTTTTTAATCCTCCATTTCCTCCTTGCATACTAGCAACTGCGTGGAGGAAGGGTGGGGGGGCGTGCGCAATCACGGAACGCTGTATCATGTGGACGCGCCGACAGTTTTGTAGTCATTACTTAGAATTCCTCATGGGCTGTGTGGACTAGCCAGACCGTCCTCCGCAGCGCTGTGGAGGAAGGTCTGTCAATGCGAGCCTAGATTAGTGTGAATGCAGTGCTTCATCCTGTCTGTTTCTGTGTGTGTCTGTCAGTTAAACTTGTCGGTATGAGACGCCAAGCGGCAAATGTTTTTGGCTGGGGGTTACACAACCGTGGGGCCCAACGGCTCTTTGTTGATGGCCAGAAGTGTCCCCAAAATAAGAAGAAAAATCCAGACAATCCATTCCTTACACGTCCCCAATTTTGTGATGCATTAGATATGTACAATATGAAAATATTCTCAAAATTGAATGTAGGATATGCATTTTCCTCAAAACATAATTTACTAATGCAAAGTAATTTGCTAATTCATAAGAGATAAGTATATTTCTATAACATGTATTTATTTGATCTGATCACATTAGAGCATCATTACTAATTAAAGAGCCGGAAATGTATGTGTCATCACATTCATTCTCTCTGTTGTCATGGCAAAGCCTCAATCCACCCCTGAAAAAAAGAAAAAGAAAAAAGAAATCTTGTCTCATATATTTCTATATGGAGAAGAAGCGGCAGCTCTGAAACAAAGCGTCTGGAGATGACACCTAAATCTATCATGCTCCTTGGTGTGCCATTGCTCCAGTGAACAGGCGTCACTGTCTCGCTGTGAAGAAAAGATCTAATAGGCTGACACAGAAACTGCTGCACAGTCCTCACTAGCAAACACGGAGCAGCATATCAGAGAAATCTAAGTCAAATGCAATAAATACGACTTAAGCAACTGAAAATAGATTTTTTTTTTTCAAATTCAGTCATTAAATTAAATCAATCAATCTTTGTTCATCCAATTTAATACATTGAAGAAACAGGGTGTAGTGTGAATGGTTAGTTTGTTAATTGATTTAGATTTAATAGAATGCCTGCACTCTACTTTGGCAATCACAGACAATTTGTTTAATATTAAAGACCAGGAATTACCTGACGATATAGTTCAGGGCACCACTCTTTGAAAAAAAGTAAACTGATAGACCATGATATTGATTCAATCTTATAATTTGAAGGGCATAACTCGGTGTATGTGTCAGTGGGGTGATATACTTCAAGCACAAAAAAACCTAATCAGGTTCTCTATAAATTAAAAATGTATTTAACTACTAAGAATACACACTATTAAATAAACTTGCATAAACGACTGTATTAATGAAACGGATGAAACTAACAAATGATTAATTAAAGGAGGTATTAGCCCAGCTGTATACAACCACGGCAGAGCAGCTGAGATTTAAGAAGGGAGACTATACCACATAGGGCCCTTATTTCCCTAAATCTTCCCTACAAAACCAACAACCCTGTTTTACAGGACAAGTTTGAGCTACTTGAATGGGCGGATGAAGACCCTGGCTGCAAGAAGAGGATGATGGGAGGCTGCGGTGGTCCTAAAAAACTCGCTTTCGCCAGCTTGGTCTTTCCCTTGGCTCTGCCGGACCATCCCTGTCCCTCTCTGCAGCAGTAGTTGAAGCTTCGGGTCACCACCAGATGGAGTCTAGAGAGGTGCTGGCACTGTTTCGTCAGCTTAATTGAAGATTTAAAAAATATGTTAATGTTGAGCAGCGTTTTGTGAAAATAAATTATCTCTGTCCACACAAGAGTTTTAGCTCCAGTAGCAGTACTAATCTCCGTCCGTTAACATAGTCTTGCGTTGCCAGACCTTCCTCCACAACGCTTTAGACGAGGGTCTGGCTAGTTCACACAGCATTCTGGGATGGGAGAAAAACATGCTCTGGTTTATTGACATTTCTTTAAACCAATCACAATCGTCCTGGGCACCGGGAAAAGCCGCAATGCTACAGCAAAATAGCCTCAGGAAGGAACTTGTTTTGGTGGAACGTGTACGTTCAAAAGTAGTTTTAGTTGTGCAACAGAAAACTCAGATTGGACAGATAGTCTAGCTAGCTGTCTGGATTTAACCTGCAGAGATCTGAGGAGCAGTTAACCATAGTCCTCAGAAATCCACCAGAGTGTAATGGAAGCCCAAGGCAACGTATATCCGGCCTAAATGAGTGAAATCCGGCTGAATTTTTGTCGGCAACAGAGCAATCCCGGTAGTGGAACGTCAAGGATATAGACTAATATTAACATGTCTGACAACACATATCACTTGACGATTCATATACACTGGGCATGTGCGTGCCGGTGTAAACAGGAAGCAGATTGTCTGATGTTACTCAGTGGTTGAAAATCATTGATGTAGAAGTTGAAAATACAGAAAATACTTTGGAGAAAGAACTACAATGGTTGAAAAGTAAGAGCAGGGATTTATTAGCTTGTAGGCTACTGTCGATGAGGTGGAACTGTTACTGAAAGGTATGTAAGCTACGTAACCGATAAGACTGACTGACGGGCATAGTCGTTTCCAAAGGTCTCCATTTTTGGTTGTCCAGACTACAATGCAACCCCCCTGTTTTCACACCAAAACAGGGGCAGCAGTGTTTCCAAATGTCTCTTTTTTAGGGGCTTGGAAAGAGTAGTGCAGATGCAAGGTGTCAACTTATCAAAAGATATTTGTATTCAAACCAAAATGTGGTAGTGTGAATGTAGCCTCAGACTACTTCCATCTTGCTTCTGAGAAAGCTCTTGACAGGTTTATTTCACATGTTTGTAAAAACAAATGCTGTAATTTTTCTAATGGGGATAGTCTTTTTTTGTCCTGCTGTTAGAGACTACAGTGAAGACGTTTATTGCAGAGGCTCTCTGGACTGGAAAAGACTGCGAAATGAAAAAGCACTTTTTTTTATCATCTTCCACCTCAGTGGATATAACAACGTCATTAATCAGGGTACAACATGTATTTTGTTCTCATTAAAGATGAACAGAAATAATGTCATTCTTTGAGTACTACTGATGCTCCCTAAAGGTCACTGTGTGTGAAGGAGCTCTCAGTAATGGAGCACACCTTAATGAACATGTTTCATGTACAGCACTTCTTACACAGACATTAAAGTAACAACTCCCCCCACTCTGAGGGATTTACACTGCACTCACTACATGCAGGTGTTACTCACAATTTAGAAAAGTCACTATATATGGAATAATATAGTGTGCAGTGGACTGTAACAGAAGGCATACATGGGCAATTAAGGCGGTAATTAATATTGATTACAGTGAGGCTCAGGTGGGGAATGAAACGTGGGACTCTTCTTGCTGTAACTATGACAACACAGCATCTTATACAATTCTTGTAATGGTCTGACAATGTAGGAAGACATTTCAATAAGGTTAAACACAGCCTGACCTCCATTTGCCGGAAATGCCAGAATCACAAAACCCGAGGAGAGAAGAAATGACATGAGGTATGTGTCCATCCACCTGTTTTATTTTTTTTATTTTTTGTGCAACTTGGAAATGCGGTGGGAAAAAGCATTCCTGTTTTCTAACTGACATAAATGGGGAGCAAATTTCAATCTGACTGAAAAGATAACATTAGACAGATGTCATTGCAGGTAGCTTGTAAAGCAGATTACCAATTGTATTACAGAGAGTCTGTGCTATTGGTTGCATTATGCAAAGTGTAGGATCCAGTGATTTTAAAGCTTGAGCCATACTAGTAACTAAATGTTTCAGCTCTGTTCCTTACATTATGACTATTCTTTTTTCAGTCTGTCACCCAGCTTCATGGATGTGGAACACTAAATTGCTGTAGAGACCCTTAAACAGGAACCCTTCCAAACCTGATCGCAGAGATGGAGACTCGTGTTTGTGGCTTGGACTCGCGAACAATCATTGTTTTATTTTTTTTAATCTGTTTGTCACATTAGAATTAAGGAAATGTCGGATTAGCTGAATGTCATTCCCTCCTTTATTGTTATGCGTAATGCATCTTGTGCAACAACACTAACGTGAGCAAACCGGCAGCTGCTGTGCCATTTGTCATAACCTTTGGCTATAATAACTTCAAACAAGGCCACGAACAAAAGAATGGCTAAATGTAACGTCTACAGTATCAAAATATACTGCTGGATCGACCCCATCAAATTATCAGGCACCTGAAAATGGACCTGGATAGGTCAGTCTCTTGGCATTGTGAAAGTTAACATTAGCGTCAGTAACCAGTGTTGGGAGTAACGCGTTACAAAAGAAACGCAATTACAGTAATGTATTCCTTTTTGCTGTGACACAGTAATATAACGCATTACTAATACAATTTCAGTAACATTAAACCCATTTCAATCTCAGTAACGAGAGTTACAACGCATTTTAACATGACATTTAGTAGTGTTTGTTTTTTTAAGAATTCACCAACACAAACAAAAACGTCTGTGAGTGTAATTTCCTGTTGCTAGATTCGATGGTTGAGATGACTGCATAAACGGATAGATTGCGAGATTACTTTTTAGGAGTTATTATGTTGCGTTGAAGCAAGCTGCTGCCCCGTCACTGTTCCCACTGTCAGAGCCAGAACCAGAGACGTTACGGACAATATCAGTGTCCCAACAGGTGACGGTACATCAGCGCAGACAGCCGTGTGTCAGAGCAAATATCAGATATACACGTCGGGAAAATGTTTTGGCTCTCTTCATGTGATATCATTACATTTTGTCAGCGGTGGAAAGTAACTATACCATAATTCAATACAATTGTAAGGTACTTTTAATGAAGAACTTTCATTTTCATTTTCTCATACTTTATGCACCACCACAATTCAGAGTCAAGTAGGCCTATTGTACGTTTTACTTCACTATTTATTGTATAGCTTAAGTTACTTTGCAGATTCATATCATATAAATATTATGAATAAATTATGATGTATTAAACTAGATAAAGATGATACTTTGTTGATCCTGTGGGGAAATTCACAAGCCACCTGCCAAGTCATACTTCCGCTGTTATTTTGGTGGAAGTAATTCAAAAGTAACGCAAAAGTAGTGTAAGGCATTACAATTCAGAGACAGTAATATTGTAATATAACTAATTACTCTCAAATGACAGCAACTAGTAATCTAATGTATAATGTATTACATTTTGGAAGTAATTTGTCCAACACTGACAGTAACTATCGTTCGATTGCCAAGCGCCATGAAGCGTAGATCTGTGCCAAATCACACGCCTGGCTGTTCATACCAGACGTGCATTTCTCCACAGCGGTCACAAAGTGATGCTTGTCCTCTTCACTCTACAACACGGCTCTCTCTCTCTCTTTTCTCTCTCCCTTAAGTGTTTGGTTGTGTGTGTGTGTGTGTGTGTGTGTGTGCCATCCATCGTTCTCTCTCTGTGTGCCTGATCGCGTGTCTCGCTGTAGACGCAGCTAAGAATTCAAGACAGCCAAAATCACCAAAATCACCATAAACCTAGGTGTTTTATTTTGAAATGTGTTTTATTTTGTAGTATCCTACAGCGCTGTGGCCTTCCTGTGTTTGATTACCTACTGCCTTGACACATTCACTGTGGCCGCTCGGCTCCTGATCGCAGCCGGTGTGGCCAGACAGCCGAAAGGTATATAGCTCTGCTTTGCGGCACTTCCGCGTCCAGTGTGTTTTCAGTGTTAGACTAGATAAATTATGTATTTCTCTTTTACATAAAGGCAACTTTTCGATCTACAAGATCTTCCTCAGTGTATCTTCCGCTACCATCTGCTGGCTAAAGATAAAACGGAGAGAAAGATCCCATTGATTATTAAAGGGATATTTCACCGTTAGAAAGACGAATTTCTTTAAATTGGGTCACTTATGTAGTAGAAATGTGAAATGTTTTTAGAAATTGGTGCCTTCTAGGCCGAGATAAGCCAGAAAATGTGTTTTTGGCTCATATGGATGAAAGATACCAAATCCCAGAATGCACTTGCTTCGCTGCTTTAGGCTGCATCTCATTTCTTAACCCTTCCCCTTACCCCTTTCCCCTTGGGTTTGCGCGCTCCCGTGAGAGTAAGTACTGTCCCAATACTCATTTTGGTCGAGGGGTAGGGCTAAGGGGTAGGGCTATATACCCCTTAGCGCCAAGTAAGGACGCAAGCTTACTTGAACAGTAAGGAGTATCCAGATACATTGCGCAACAAGGAACATGGCTGCCAGGTCGACCAGAGAGACCCATAAATGTAAGTATTTTCGGCTTAAAGAATTGATTTAAAAATTACGACGGTCTTGTTTTGTGCTCTACACAGTCCTGTACATATATATTTGCAACCATATTTGTAATTGAAACATTTTAAAAAATTGCTAGCTTGCTATGCTAACGCTAACACTAACGCTAAAGTTAACGTTAACGTTAGCTACATTGCTTATTTGGACAACAGTCCCGCATTTCTCTGCCTTGAATGGACTCCATGCATGTCTACAGTGTTAACTAAACTCCATTAGCAGCGAATTTCGTTTGATATCAGTGTATAACACTACTTGCTTTGGAGACTTCGATACGTGCTTTACATATACTGTCCTGTATCACACAGGGACGCCGGAGGAAACCCAGCAGCTAATCCACTTTCTGGGCTGAAAATGAGCAGAAGTTTCTGCTTTCATGTTGTAGCCATTCAGTATTGGTACTGTATTATTGTAAACATGTGTAATTCATTCCTGTTCATGCACCTGCACATTTTTGTTGGTTATGAAATAAATGGGGTATGGAGGGAAAGGTTACTGGCCAACAGGCATTAGACTGGGGTCTGGAATTTCAGAATAGCAGTAGTTTTTTGTTTGTTTGTGGTCTTGTGTGTCTTTTTTTAGTTTTATACATTTGAGTGCCTTTTTTTTGTGACATGTAAGTTATGGTTCTAATAGTTGTAATAGTTGTAATAATGTTTACTTTATTGGGCAATAAAGACAGCTTTTTGTTAACAAAGAAAGTGTTTCTGAACATCAATGACATTCAAAACAGTGACAACTGAAACAGATATACAACACACCTTGCAGTGTGTATACAAATATTTATTGCAAACAGACCTAAGTATGTATGATGATGTAACCAAGTGGCGTCCTATTTCATAGGGGTATGTTTTCACCCCTACCCCTTACCCCTCGTTTTTCGAGGGCCAAGGGCTAAGGGGTAGGGGTAAGGGGTAGGGGTAAGATGAGAAATGGGATTCAGCCTTACTCCCTGAATCCCATTCAGGGAGTCTACTCCCAAGCCACGCCTACCATTTACAGACAGACAGTGAGACAGTCAACTCAACTCAAGTGTGTTTTATAGTCATTTCAACCATATACACGAAACAACGTTTCACCATGGCTCAAGTGGTGTTACACATTTAAAATATATAAAAACGACATACGAAACAGGCTACATTTAGTGCACACACATTAGGCTCCGTAAAGTTCAGCTAATGCATACTAGCATTAGCGCTTGGTGGGCTGTAAACACCGAGTATAAACACAGCCATAAATTTGCGTGGAATGTAGAATGGTCGGCATTTATCAGTCCACAAACTCCACCAGCAGTTAGCAGTTAAATGGATACAAATCACCCCATTTCTGCACCAGTCCGTGTTAACACAGCCCACCTCCACTAGTCTTACCCGGCGACAGAGCAGCAGGCCTGGTAGCTAGATAGTCCAGGGGTCCATTTCAGGAAGGAGGTTTAACAAACTCTGAGTCTAACCCTGATGTCTGAGTTGATTTACTCTAAGATGGAAACTCTGAGTTTTCGGTTCCAGAACAGCTGATATGAGTTGGTTCAATCAACTCTGAGTATGTTCACGCGCGTGCACCACCACAAGAAAAAGGCAGCATGAATGGAGCCATGATACTACGATTCACCATGGTAACAACCACAAACAAACTGGTCGGTGGAAATACTTGTGCGCACAAACAACGAGTTTGAACATGTATTTAGTTAAAAAAAGCAAGACAGCGGCTGCTGCTGCAAAAGAGAGAGAATTGGTGTGGGAGAAAATTGCTGCTTGAGTCAATGCGTACGCATTAACAGTGTATTCATTTCATATTTAATCACAGTTAACTTATAATATTACTGTTGAAAACTGGAATGGTATTACACCTATAATTTCATTTGGGTGCAATCCTGCGGGCGAAAAAGTAAGATACTACTATATCCCATTCTGAGGCTGCAGCACCATGATCATTAACAGAAATATAATTTATAATCATTTATTTCTTTTGAAATTAACTCTCCTCAATACAAACATAAAACCACACAATAAACAAACAGGCAAAGGTTCCAGTAGGCTACCGATAAGTTAAAATTACTAAAACAGTTAAGCTAAGTGAGTAAGTATAAAACTCTGACTAGGCAAAACAGCAGCGGCGCTGTATACATGGCAAAACACACAGTAAAAATGACCAACAAAGCAAAAGTACCTTGGCTGTCTCTTCCAACGAACCCGCAAACCACACAGAGCGTTAATATCAAACCATGGAACAGATAACAGCACACAAGGCACACCAGGCAGTGACAACAGCAGAAAAAGGGGAAGTTGGAGCTTACCGGACAGGTATTTATTTCCGTGTGCTTCACGTGATGTCTCACGTGACAGTGTACTTAACCTACCGGTTATAGTTTGAATGCACATAATTGTTGTAAAAGTTTAGCGATGATTGAAGATGGCTGAAACTCGGCTCCGCTCGGCTAGCATCTGCCAGTGACAGTCCCACCCCCTATGGGCGGGTTGAAAACATGCGGAACTAGCTGGCTGTAGTCCATAGACTATGGGCAAAAATGCCTCAGATGACGCTAAATGATGATTTTTGCGTCATCAGAGGCTTTTTTCCAGACACACAATACAGAGAAGTCTCATCTCAGGGGGACATGATGGAGGGAAGCACGGTCATTAGAAAATACTACCAGGTTTCTACTGATACAAAGCTTAATACTAAATCGGTGAGGTATCCCTTTAACTACAGGCAGGTTAAAGGTTTATTGTTGACCACACAAAGTTACAGGCTTATATGGTTATCATTACACTGGGTGTGAGGGGCTAGAGGAACGTTTTAATTTACAGTAGAGTCATTATGAGGATTTGAGGCTTGAGACTTGACATTAAATTATGAATGCACCTCTCTCTAGGCTGCCATTGGTCTTGGCTTCTGATTTTTGATTGTGTGCTATCCTTAGGTGCTAGTGCTCACATGGCTCGGCCACCTTTGGTGAACTTGCCACAACAACCTTGTTTTATTATAATTATTATATTATACCTTGTGGGATTTGAAAC
This sequence comes from Sander vitreus, assembly GCF_031162955.1. NCBI lineage: Eukaryota > Metazoa > Chordata > Actinopteri > Perciformes > Percidae > Sander > Sander vitreus. Next base: position 29,792,772 of record NC_135858.1, read on the forward strand.
AAAAAGGAGTTTAGCAATATGCCTTAGCAACATTATTCTATCAGGCTTGCTCACCACTTTGTACCCTCAGCATTTAGCCAGTCAAGTCACCTCCAGGGGTTTAGTGCGAACCTGCATCAAAAAAGCATTATAAGAACATTTGAAAGTAAAAATCTCATGTAAACTACTGGGCAGGTTATGGTAACATTTTTGAAAGCAAAGACATGATGTACAAAAGGTTGCCTTCTTCCACCTTGTTTGCCACAGAGCACACTAGGAATAATAAAGCTGTCAACATTAAAATCCATTTGGAGGATGCACTCTCTCTTGTGGAAGACATATTCATTCCAATATTACAACTCTAGGGCACAAAACAATAAAGGCATGGAAAATAGATGTGAATGACGTTATACAGCCCCCAATAAATGTAATACTGTCTGAATGATACGTTAATGAGCTACTGCTCCGAGTTACAGACTATTAAAGCACTGTGTGAAGATGGGAATGTTCGGGAGTGCAGAGAGGGGCTTCACAGCTGGAAGGGACATTCAGCACAGGATGGAGGCCCTCCATCACAAATTCCTCGCATTTAAAATGTGAGAGAAAAGGAAAAAACATCCCTTTTTAAGTGAATAACTTGTATTTCTTTGCCTAGGGGAAACTCAGATGTATATCTTAACTGAAGTCAGAAGGAAAAGACTAATTTAATCCTGGCTGGGCTGGAAAGAGAGTCAACGTGGAGGTGGACGAAGACGTGTGATTGGCAGGCAGAGCACTGTGGGGAGCTGGTAGAGCATGTCATTAATATTGAAAGTATTTAGTCATAAACCAAAGAATTGGACAAATTCAGCATCAGCAAAGGTACTACAATTCTTCCTGAGGCGGACAGGAATGAAGTTTAACCTACCTCAGGAGCTGCTCATCTGGTTCTACTGTGCAATCATCCACTCTGTTGAGACGACAGAAAAAATGTTGGTTAGGCTTGTAACAAAATCTAATCCTATTAAATACTATTGTTTCATGATAACTGAAACCTAAACAATAATTCAGAGATCATAATTATTCAGTTTGAGGTTGACACCTTAGCCTTTACTTCTCTCCTGCACACAGTTAGCTGTATTTAGTATGTAAAGCACACTTCCTGTTGAATGTGAATCTTCAATGCTGTGCTCGTGCCAGAGAAGTGGCACTGATCAATAGTCAGCTCAATAGCTGCCATTTGGAAAACAAGCTTGTTTCCTCTACAGCTTGTAATCAGGCACGGCAATCATAATGCTATTCCAGCACATCATTTATTCCAATTAGCAAAAGCAATCATTAAAAAAATCGCCGCATGCAGTGTACAGATCTGAGGTGAGCAGCACTGTGCCACCGGCTCAGAAAATGCAATTAAAGAACATATTCAGCTAGTGGAAAAAGGTTTCGATGATCATATTTCTCTATTACTCCCACGCCTGGAGGCAGTCACTTTAACAATGACTGATGCACCTCGACCATAGGCTTATGAACTAAATCAGATTGCATCCAGAGTGTGGTGTTTCTTCACCGAGTTAGTTGGAATCCAACTTTCAGAAGGAATAATTAAAATCATTCACTTTATTACTCCCATGACAGTTCTGTTCTCTCCACGAGGAATAATGAAGTGGAGGAGTGGAAATTAAAGACAGATAGCTAAAAAGAATCACAGTGGCCCACATTATATGATTTACCTCTACTTCAACTCTTAATAAAGTATTTTATAACTTCATCTGTCAGAAACAGAGAGGAAACAGAGGAGTTAACATTTGTTACCATGGTTACTAGAGTGACAGTTTTAGCATGCAGGGGGTCAGTATTCCCTTGTGAATCATTCACTGGTTAGTATTCATAAGACTTTGTTGTCCTTCAGACCTACAATGCAGTGCATCTCGCATAATTGCATCTCTGCGGCTTAAAAAAAAGGTACAACTTTACTTCTACCTATGTTTACTTTAACAAGTGCTTGTCTCTGAAGAATAAATCAGCCACACTTAGAGCAGACAAATGTTTGTCTGGTACCACAAAAAGTCTTTAGAAGACAATGAAGAAGACAAAGAAGAACTGCACACAAATGCATCACCAAACAATGACCTTCTTGCCTCCACATGTCTCACGAGATTTTTGAGAGAATAACATAATACTGTATATCATGTTGTTTTAGTAGTGCTAACAGAAGAAGTCAACGTAGTGCTAGGCGATTGGAGAAAATCAAATATCACGATGTTTTACAAAGATATCAATATTGTGGCGATATTGTACGGTTGACGGTGCTTTTTTTAATAATCATGAATGATGTGGATTTGATGATTAAGTGGGTAAAGGCAAACACAAACGTAATAGTTTCCTTCTTTTGCCTTCAGGGGTCTAGTTTCCATTCTCAGCACATGACCAGTCCAAGTCCACAAGTTATTCTGTTTCTACATGAAATTTTCCCCTCATTAAAAAACACAAAATTTATCTTGTCATTACACAATTTATTAAAAAGAAAAAAAACTAAGGTGTAAATACTGCAGTCAAAATCATAATACAAAAACATAAAAACGTAACTTTTTTTCTTCTTCTGGTGTCTCTAGTCATCTGCACGTCTACCTGTCAGAGGCTCTACCGTGATTTTACTTTTTATCCAGTTTTAGGCCACACCTTTATGATGCACTTTTAGATCTTTGGCTATTTTTAACCATATCTTTTAACAGGATTTTAGTCTTCGGACATGGACTTTAAGTTGGTTAAGGACTTGTCTTTTGCTGGTGTAAGCCTACTTATCAAAGAGTGAGGGCACACATCCAAGAACACCACTCTACTGCAGGGGTGGAGTTTTGATTTCAAAGGTTGGGGGGGGACACAGTTAGTACAGGCACAAACCCTTAGAAGGGCTTTATTTTTTCAGATACCCCTAACAAAACACAACCATGTTTTTTCATAATAATGATTTGTCCACTTCATGAAATGGATGGTCTTAACAAAATATTTTAAACAGCAAAAAGAGCTGAAATTGGTCAATATATTGACTTACCCAATAGGCAAAAAAGTGCAGTGTAAGATACAAACACCATGTCATGCCACATTTCAAATTCCATGCCTTCAGAATTACATGCACGCACACACACACACACACATGCACATGCACATGAACACACAAGAGCCTCTGTCTGTCTGTCTCATTTTCAGACTAATCTATTTTTGTTATGGCTGGCCGGTTGAGACTCAACTTTTCTCATCAACTCTTACATGGCGCTTGGCTTCCAGACAGACAGTAGGAGGATGAGGTTGCTGGATGCGTGTGTGTGTGTGTGTGTGTGTGTGTGTGTGTGTGTGTGTGTGACAGTGGCATGAGAGAGAATGTAAAGACATGTACATGAGACTCAATACTTTATTAAAAATTGAAATATTTTTTGGGTTAGATTTGCAGATTATAGGGGCTGTGGTTGTTGAATTATAATACCAAAATAAATCATATTATCCGTACTGACTGTGTTCAGTGTTTACAGTTTTTCTTGATTGCTTTGATGCAGCAGTCAACTCAAACTCTTTTCAACATTTTCAAAACAGTTAACACACAGGCCGAAACAGATGGTCAATATGACGCATTTTGTTTGCAAAAGGCTCTAACCGTTTAACCGTTTTAAAATATGCAACAAAAGCAAATTTTGCCTTCAAACAACACAACTTGCAAACAAGTGTATGAGCTCTTCCAATCAACCATTACACAGTGGACAACAAAATACTAAATACAGCACTCAGTGTGAATCAGTGCACCATTGCTTGTCATTGTAGCCTATTACTGTGCGTAGCTTTCATGCCAGTGACATTTGTTGTCAAATTTGCCTTCTTGCAAAGAATTGGATCCAGAATCAGAAATGCTTTGATGCAACTTTTATTAAATCCATTGATTCTTATTTTCAAACTGTGGCTGAAAACTGAAATACTGTAAATATAACACAAAATACATGTAAACCAACATAAAATCTATTACAGTAAAGTATAAACATCTATTACTGTAGAGTACAACAAATAGCCACTATTGATACTCTGTCTTGACGATGGGGCCACATGGCCTAACCCTGCAGACTGATTGCAATTGAAGATTTGGAGTGTCAAACAGGTGCTTCAGTGCTTTCATACTGATGTAGGTAGGTTCTAATAGTTAGGAACAGATGGTTTCTTTTTGGTTACCATAGCTAAAACAACGGAGTTTGGACTGCTTGAATGACATCCGTGTTAACTGTTCTGCAAAAGGGTGGGGAAAATGTGTCAATCCAAAGAGAAAGGGTTAACACATTTGCAAGAGGTGTCTTCTGCTCCACTGAGACAGTGATGATCAAAACCGAGTGGATCCCAGTTTCCTTAAGCAGGTCAAAGCAATCAAGAAAAACTGTAATTGTATAGACATTGCACAACTTCAGATCAGTTGAAAAATGATTTATGTGTACACTCCTTCAAATGGTTCCATTTAGTTTGGAACTTTCTGTAAGTATGAAATACATAAGTTCACAAATTATGACTTCCTGTTATGGCGGCACCGGGAGCAGTGTATTCTCGTGCTCTGTTGCTAATCCTAAAACAAATACTACTTAAATAATACTGATGGACCTTTTTCACAGCAGACATTTTGACTTGTCATAGTAGGAAAAGCACAGCTGAAATTGATAACCTTAACGATGGCTCAATTCCATCAAGTGTCCCAGTAAGCTATTTCAGTGAGTCAGCATGCACAGTACCAGGGCCTCTCCTAAGTGGAATGCAGCCATCATTAATAGTTTTGAATACACCTGCGCTTTTCCTACTATGACATGTCAACATGTCTGCCGTGAAAAAGGTATATAGGAGTAAAAACATCACAACTTTAAACAATATAAAGAAATTTAAAGAAAAGTAACCAAGGACAAATATAAAACAGCTGGAGGACTCGCTGATGAGGAAAATGAGCCGATGGGAAACAAGGTCATGTACCAACAGCACCGAAATCATGGAGAACCCCTCCACAGTGGACACCACGAAGGCTACAGTCATTCAAACAAGATTTTCACTCTGAGATGGATAGGTGGACAGCAATTAAAAATGTTCAAACTGACGTTAGAGAATGCAGCAGCCACATTGTCGGAGGACAACATTGACACGCTGCAAAAAGTTGTGGAGAAATTTGAAAGGACGGCAAAACTTCTAAATGATAAAGCGGAGGACTTGAAGGGTGGAAGGCGTTGCAATAACGGCCGTATACTGTGTGTGCCTGAGTGGGAGGAGGGCTCAGACCCCTGCTCTTACATGGAGAAGTGGATGGCGGATATTCTGGAAATATCACCCACTGTTCTGGATAGGGCCCACCGGATAACAACAGGCCAAAAGCCAGACAGTGCCTCGAGAACATTTATTGTGCAGTGCCTTCACTACAAAGACAGAAATTCAACAGCCAAATATTAAATCCAAATGAAAATCCAATGTTAAATTGAAATTGAAAAGCCAAATATTAAATCCAAATGGAAAAGCCAAATGGAAAATTTAAAAAAATAATATTTTTAATTTGATCTTGCTTTGGTTTCTCTTTGGACTTTCAATTTCTCTTTGGACTTTAAATTTGAATTATGAATAAATATTTCCTCCATAGAAAAAAGATACAGTATAGTATATCGAAAAAAGGCATGGTATAATATGCCTAGCAAAAATCATAGTATAGTATGCCAAAAAAAGTCACAAAAACGTCATGGTATAGTATGTTTAAAAAGGTCATAGTACAGTATGTCGAAAAAAGTCACAGTATAGTATGTAAAAAAAAGTCATAGTATAGTATGTTGAAAAAGTCACAAAAAAGTCATATTATGTTGAAAAACATCATAGTATAGTACGTCGAAAAAAGTATAGTATGTTTAAAAAGGTCACAAAAACGTCATAGTATAGTATGTCAACAAGTCACTACAGTATGTAGAAAAAAGTAACAAAAAAGTCATGGTATAGCATGTCGAAAAAAGGCATAAAAAAAGTCATAGTATAGTATGCCGAAAAAGTCACAAAAATGTCATAGTACAGTATGTCAAAAAGTCAGTATACTATGTAGAAAAAGTTATAAAAACTGGTATAGCATGCGGTAAAAAGTCATAGTATAATATGTCGAAAAAAGTCACAAAAAGTCATAGTATAGCAGGTCGAAAAGAAAAGTCACAGTCTAGGATGTCAAAAAAAGTCACAAAAAAGGTCATAGAATTCTAAAAAAATTCAGTATTTTGGCAACTTGGAGGACTTGGAGGCAAGATTCACAATAGAAATAGGAGACGCAGAGACAGTTGGCTTTAAACATGAAGTATATTTTAATAAATCATTCAAGGAAAAAGGTAGTAGGTCAAACTTTAACTGATGATTCTATCTGTGCGGCATCCTTTGGCGTTCTCATAGTCTTCTCTAAAACAGCCTGTCCTGTGGTGTTTAGAGCAGAGAGAGAGGTCAGTCCTTTTTCCCGGCCGATGTCTCCTTCCCAGGCTCTTACTAAAAGCCACAGCGGTGTTGCCTGCTTGGTCCTTTGTTCCCAACTCTTTTTTTGCATGGACATGAGCTGGCTCAGTTAGGGCCTTCCCTGATTAACTGATGGGCTATAGGTGTGACCAGTGGTATGTGCTTAGTGGCTGCAGCACTTGAACAGGATGATACACTCCCTCAATCACCTACCTCAATCTGAATTTAGGGACCTGGTCATAAAAAGCCATAGTAAAATAGTCGAAACAAACGTCATGAAAAGGGACAGCCCGGACTGGGAATTGCTGAATGGTTTTTGAAGCTGAAAGTATGCAGAAGTAGTAGGCGCCCAAAATTGTACGGAATAATCAGATAACAATACTGTGAATGCTGCTGAATCAGCATTCACACACTTAAGCATGATTGAGATATCATAAGCTATAGGTGCAATAAACACTGGGAAAGCAGCAGGGCCAGATGGCCTCCTAATTCGCTTATATAAATACTTTAAAGATAAATTGCCAACTCCGCTTTATGAGATGTATCTAGAATCCTACAACAATGGTTACCTCTCGGCCTCAATGAGAGAGGCCTTAATCATTCTGCTTCCAAAACCAGGAAAACCAAACACTAAATGAAAGAATAAACAAACACAAAAATCCTAAGTAAAATCCTGGCAAAAAGGCTAAAGGGTGTGCTTCCAAGTATTGTGGGGAATGACCAAAAGGGATTTGTATAGGGAAGGCAAGGGTTTCATAATGTAAGACGCGTTTTCACTGACTGTACTGCCAAAAAGAAGCAAAAGACACAGCTGTTCTCTCGCTTGATGCGGAGAAGGCCTTTGATAGGGTTGAGTGGACTAATCTTTGACGTTATAGCTCAATTTGGTTTTGGAAACACTTTCCTTAACTGGATCAAACTATTACATCTCAACCCTAAAGCTGAGGTATTGACAAATTAAGTGGTGTCTGAGCCCTTCAATATTACATGAGGTTGCCCCCAAGGTTCACCTCTATCACCACTTCTATTTAATGTGGTAAGGTGCCAGGTAAGTGGCAGATTACTTTAAATGTTGACTGACAACGCCACCTAGTTTTACTAGAGTCTAGGAACTCCTGAAATCAACAAAACAAGTAGGCTAAGGTTCTTCATTCAAGGGAGAACAATGCTTGTCAAGCAAAGGAACAACAAAAAAGACTGTGTATGATAAAACAATAATATATTCTATCAGAGCAAAACTCTTATTTTTCAACATAAAAACAATTTCCCTTAAAACAACACTAGGTAACTTTTTTTTTTTTTTTTTGGGAAGCGGATCTGTATTTCGAATGAACTGGACAATGTAATGTAATGGACAAATCCGCTTCCAACCTATAGGGGGACCGAAGCGGGAAAAGTTACCTAGTGTTGCTTTAAACTGTAGAGGTTTAAAAGATTTTTTTTTTTTTATAATTCTTAAAGCAGTAACATTAGTCCAGATAAAAGAAAGGGGTAAGCGCCACTCTGGAATTCTCAGGCGGCCAACGCCTCACATCCTTGAACGCCGACTGGGATTCAGCGGCTCTTCCCCTTCCTGCAGTCGACTACAGCAGCGGTGTCTCCTTCTGGCCAGCACCGCTTTCCCGTCAGCTTGTCCTATTTCTCCTTCTGGCGTGTTTCCCTTTTTCTGCTCTGCTTCCTCCCCGTGTACTTCCTGGTTTTCTACTCTCCATGGCTACACCTCCAACTCCATTTCTTAGCTCATCATTGGTCCCCCGGACCCTCGGGCTGTCAGTTTGCGTCTCCAGTCGGGTTAATTGTCTCTATAGGGGTGCACTGCGGCAGGAACTCAAAAAATGATTATACAGACCAAAACAATCCCAAACAACTAATAAACATGGAAAAGAAATCAACTCAATATTTAAAGGCCATCAAATAGATTGAAAAAACATGCAAAGAACACAACAAACAAGGAATAAATAAACCACAGCAAACCAAAATATACTTGACAAACTATAACCAAACACAAATACTCTGCAGTGTGGCACATACTAGCTATTGAACCACTAGCAATAGCAATTATATCTAGTAGGCAAATACAGGCAATTGGCAACAGAGATCATAGAATAGCTCTTTTTGCCGACAATGCAATATTATTCTTAAAAGAATTAAACACATCCATACCAGCACTGTCAGTCAGCCTGTAGTATCTCCGGATATAAAGTAAATGCTTCAAAATTATCACTAATGCTGCTTAATGGAAATGAAAGACAATATATAAACTAATAGTTATTTACTTTCAAGCTCTCATCTAATTTTACATATTTGGGCATCAAAATACTCATGAACTCAGTACATACATCTATAGAAAGGTGGATGCCTTTACCTATATCTATGATAGGAGGAATACATATATTAAAAATTAACATATTGCCTAAATTCATGTATTTATTTTAGAATATCCCTCTCGCCACCCGCAAGAATGTTTAAGAAACTCACAGCACTCTTTTAGTAGATGTATATGGAATAAGAAATGTCCTTGAATCTGGTTATCTCTGCTGTATCTTCCATTTGATACTGGGGGACTGAAATCCAGAAATCCAGTCCAAATCTTTATTGGTACTATTTAGCAACACAATTGACACTATTTTTCTTCTAGAGATGCTCCGTCTTGGATGGACATAGAATCAGGCTCCTTTAAGGTACCATTGCATTTGTACCTGTATTCAGCCAAGCTAAAGTACTTAAGAACACATACTGCTCATCCTATGTTTCTTAATATGGTTAATATATGGTATGAGGTAAAATAATATATGAACATATTGCACCCACTGTCACAATTCAGCACATTGTTGGGCAATGTTTCATTTAAACCAGGCAAGCTGGATGCATGATTCCAGATATGGGCAAGGAAAGGAATAGGTAAAGTAGGTGACCTCTTTAAAGAAAAGATTCTAATGACCTTTGAAGAAACATCTCTAAAGTATGACACTCCAAGGAAACATTTATTTTCCAAGTGAGGAACTTTATTTCTTCTATGCAAAACCAATCAGTCGGGATGGCTGCACTCTCATCCTTAAAATAAATGATAACAAACAATTGCAATGACAGGGGTTTGATCTAATTAAAATATAACTGACTTGCATCTGGCTCTAAAGAAACAGCAATAGTTAGACTTGAGACATAGAGGGCGGACTTAAATAAGGACATTTCAGAAAATGATTGGAAGAAAACTTGTGACGTATCTCAGAAAATAACCAGCAAACTCTAATTTAAAGCTACTCCAATATAATTGGCTGATGCATACATACACAACTATTGTTAAATTGAATAAATACAGCAGTAATATACCTGACCTTTGTTTTTAATGCAATGAGGCTAAAGGAACATTTATGCACTGTGTCTGTTATCTGCGGTTGTTGAAAATTGTATTTGCAATGAACATTAATAAAAAACATTGTTAAATTGTCAAATTATTCCAATTATGGAATATGGAAAGTGTAGGGAAAGAGTGGAATGCTGCTGGAACACAGCTGCCTGGGATATAATGCTATGTGCGCTGACTGTGTCTCCTGATATGGCAGGCAATAGGGCATTAACAAATAGTGTAGTTGTAGTTATCAACTCCCCAAAAATAATAATAGTTGACGAATAGTTTAATATAAATTAATATAAAAAAGAAAGAATATATATATATATCATCCGATACTGCCAGAATGCATTAAAACATCTAGTCTGTACGCTCCTAGATCAGATCTTGCTCACACTGGGATCCAATCAGCCAGATCAGAGGTTGCATCTTCCACATACACACTGTGCTTTCAAACAGAATGTTAACTCATCAACCATCTGTCTTTATAAAAGGCTAATCAGCAGCTTCATCCTATAAAGCTGATGGATTCACTGAGCCATACAGAGCTGCATCAGCAGTGTCTGTGTTTGGGTCATAAGTAAACAAAAATAAATAAAATACAACAGACTCAAGTCTTTGAACAGTGAGGCCTTATTGGCCTCAAGAATTATGTCCATGGTCCATAATACTTGCAACTTAAGGGCACCTTATAAACCTAGTGAAACGCTATCAACGACAACTTCACAATTACTCGTGCTTTGTTGTAAATTCAGCAAACGTAATAGCCTACATGAAGTTATTTCTTTCTTTAAATCAGTGTGTCAGTTTGTCCCGGCCTGAACCGCTGCAGCCAGTCTGATCTGAGATTCCGCACTCTGCATTATTACTGAAAGTTTGGGAAACACTGCTCTATTTCTTTTCTTTTCATGCAGTTCTGTTGAATAACAACTTTCGTGGACAGAACAGATTGGTATAATCAGTAACTACAAATGCTTCTCCTTCAGCAGTCTCACTACCTCCTTCTCTAAAAACAACAATCTGTTGATTTGGTAATTTGGATTCATGCTCAAAGCTGCTGCTGCTTTATTCCAAGGGATTTTACTGGTTTAACTTGAAATCTCTGTGTTACAGCTTATCTGACTGATGTGTAGAAAAGCACAGAATGTCAGTTACCATTGGATCCTGACCAATCCTGTTGCAATAACAAGGCAAGGCAAGTTTATTTGTATAGCACAATTCACACACAAGGCAACTCAAAGTGCTTTACAGAGGCATATAAACACATTGTAAAAATACACAAAAGTACATTCAAGAAAGAAAGCACAATTACAAGAGAATTATAGTTGAAATTTGGAAACATAACAAAATGGATACTAAAATCAATAAAATAAACATCAAAATAGAAATCATTAAATTGAACTAGTAGATTTAGGATCAAGAATAATTAAGTTAATTTCAAAAAGCTGCAGTGAACAGTAAAGTTTTCAGCCCTGATTTAAATGACCTAACCATTTTAGCAGATCTCAGGTTTTCAGGGATAACGTTCCACAGGTAAGGAGCATAACAACTAAATACCGCTTCACATTGTTTGGTACTAGTTCTGGGAACACACAACAAACCTGTCCCAGACGACCTGAGGGGTATGGATGCTTCATAGGGAACCAACAAATCCAGCATATATTTTGGTCTTTATAGACCAATAATAACATTTTAAAAGCTATCCAATAACTCATAGGAAGCCAAGGACTGGTGTAACATGGTCCGAATTCCTGGTGTTCAGCATTCTGGATCAGTTGCAGCTGCCTGATGGATTTTTGTTTAGACCTGTAAAGACACAATTACAACAATCTCTCTTACTGAAAATAAATGCATAAAAAAGTTTTTCGGTGACTTGTTTAGACAGAAAACCTTTAATTCTAGCTATATAAGAAACCCTTTGGAGCAGCAGTAGCTCAGTCTGTTGGGAGTTGGGTTGGGAACCGGAGGGCTCCATGGTTCAAGTCCCCGTATGGACTAAAGTACAAAGTGTGGACTGGTAGCTGGAGAGATGCCAGTTCACCTCCTGGGCACTGCCAAGGTGCTCTTGAGCAAGGCACAGAACACCCCCGAACGGCTCAGTGCGCCTGTCCAGTAGTTACACTCACTGTGACATCTCTCCATTAGTGCAGGTATAGGACTTGAGCATGTGTGTGCATTTTAGGCCTGTGTGTAGTGTGTAATAACAGAGTGCAAATTGTAATTTCCGCATTGGGGATCAATAACAAGTACAAATCAAATTATATTTTTCAAGTGGTAATAGACAGATTTTGTAATAGTTTTTAAGTGGTTATTATAATTCAGGTCAGAGTCAATAATCACACCAAGATTTCTGGCTTTATTAGTAGCTTTTAATGAAATGGAGTGAAGGTGAGCACTGACCTTTAATTTGTGGGGCCAAAAACCATCACTTCTGTCTTTTCAGCATTGAGCTGGAGAAAATTTTTGCACATCCACTCACTGATTTCATAAAGGCACATACTCAATAGAAGTAAGGGACTGTAGTCATTTGGTGGCACTGACATATAAAGTTGTGTCATCTGCATAAATATGATGAGAAATGTTAAATAGAAGCGGTCCTAGAATGGACCCTTGAGGAGCACGGCAGGTGATCTCTTAGACTCATAATTTCCAATTGAGACAAAATAGTCCCTATCTTGTAGGTAAGATTTGAACCAAGTTTGCACAGTGCCAGTAAGTCCCACCCACTTTTCCAGTCTTGCAAGCAGTAGGGTATGATCAATCGTATCAGATGGAGCACTGAGGTCTAGTAATTCCAAGACAGAGGTTTCGGATGCATCATTATTCAGATGTATGTGTCACAGACTCAGACTCAGGACACAGAATACCATCCGAATATCTTGTATCTTGGACAGGGTACAAGAAGTAACAATGGCAGAAAAACTCTGGAAACTTCCACCCAAAAATCCAAGGAAAAACTCAGGGAACTTCAATTCAAAAACACAGGCTCAAACTCAGGAAACTTGGATTCCAAAAAACACAGAAAACTTTGGAGACTTCAAAGATAGTTCTAATAAACCCAAAAGAACACAGGCCAGGAGATAAACTTAACTTCTCAGAAGATAAACACAGGAAGATCTGGCACAGCGGCAAGCAAAAATGGTCCAAATGACATGTGGAGTCCTATAGTGATGAGACCAGACAACAACTGAGCCATGGAGAGGGTTCTTGTAGATGAGATAACAAGTTCAAACAGGCAACAGGTGAGGAGTGCTAATAGGCTGGGGATAGTGAACCATGATACTGATTGAGAGGAGACTGTGTAGTGGGCGTGGCTGAGGGAGAGCCCAGTGCCGATGTGACAGTATGTCATATAAAATGTTAATAAGTGCAGTCTCAGTACTGTGGTTTGGTCGAAAATCAGACTGAAGTGGATTAACAAAGTTGTTTTGTATCATAAAAGCATGGATTTGTTGAAAAACAACCCTTTCAATAATTTCCCCCCAAAACAGAAGGTTTATTATAGGCCTATAGTTTGTAATTGCTGTAGCATCCACTTAACCTTTTTTAAAAGGTTTTATTCCTGCAGTTTTGAAGGCCTGGGAAAACTGACCTGACTGAAGAAAGTTATTTTCTATCTGCAAGACATCTAGAGCTATGCAATTAAAAACATTTATGGAAAAATGTGTAGTATCAAGGCAGCAGGTAATGTATTTTAACTGTAAAACTGTTTCTGTCAAAGCTGTGAGATCTAGGAGGCTAAAATGTGCTAGATTAACTGGAATAGAGGGAGGCACAAGTGACATCGCTTTGCTTGAGCTAGAGCCAAATACGGCTTGTCTTACACTTTAATAGTTTATCTGTAAAAAAATAAAAAATAAAAAAAAGCTGCAAAGTCATTGCATGGCTTTTTGCAGAGTAGAGCAGGAGGGACTGATGCTGTGGGACAACGTGTGGGTTTTTATTGATAATCTGTGAGAAAAATGATTGCCTTGCATGTTTTAGTTCCTGGTTATAGATGTGAAGACTTTCTTTGTTAATGTCATAATGAATCTGGAATTTGGTTTTTCGCCATCTACCGCCTGTCTGCATACTCTTTTTTTTATTTATTTTTTTAGCTGTAATTAGTGTGGTCCTAATTGGGGTGATGGGATCAATAACCGTCATAACGTTGGAACAAAAAATAATTTACAAGGTCATCGACAGAAGATAGAGTCAAGGGTGGTGATGGTGTAAAAACTTGAGTAAATAATGCACAGGTGTTATCAATAATATAGCACTTTTTGATCACCCTTAGTTTACCTTTGATAAGATTAGCAGGGGTGGCCATTATAAACAAAACACAATAATGATCAGAAAGCGCAAAATCAGTTACCACAACCTCAAACCTTTGGAAATAATTACATCTAATTCATGTCCCTTGTTGCGTGCTGAGAGAGCCCAAAATTATCCAGAATGTTCAAAATTTCTTTAGCACAGACATCTTTAAGATTGTCAACATGAATGTTAAAATCACCCACTAAAACAACACAGTCAAAATCAATGTTTGACATCATAGAACTTAGCATTGTATTTTTGGGGGGCTGTAGATGGTTATAAATGTTGCTCGACAAGAGGAATTTAACTAAAGAGCAACGTACTCAAAAGAATCAAACTTTCCATAAGATGTTTTTTGGCATAAATAATATAAATGAATAAAGTGACTGTACCGTTGCTGTGCAACATGCGTACAAATGCTTATTCTTAATTTGGAGACATTCCTATCATTCATGCTGCTGTGTGATGGCTACTGGTATTTAATAATAAATAGAAACGTCTTTGCATGTTAGCAATTCGTTTGACGAAGAATAACTCCTGTTTAACCAATCTTACCCCAGCTCTGCAATACTGTTGTCTGTTCCCTGCCCTGTATGCACACACATCTTAATACTGTATCACTGCAGAATTTCTGTGAGATGAAAACTATATTCTAAACAATGGGACCCCCTGATGGCTTCACTCGAGCCATCTGTATCCCGTTTTTCACGTTGAAGACATATAGGCTAAGCATACAATTAATCACCATGCTGCAGGGATCCTATCACATTAAGTTCACCGTCAGAGTGCATGAAAAACACATTAACAAGTCATAAAATGAGATGATAGTCTTCAAATGATCTCTCAAGCAAGGGCGACTTGTATGCCCTCAATCATTACTTACATTCTTTTGTCTTTGTGAGATTTGAAAAATGCTGTGTACTTTTTGTAATTAAAAATTTAGACCAGAGGCTATGTTCTGATGGCTGAACCTCAGATTCAAGAGGAATCATGTGGATTTTCTCTTTGTAGGAGGCAGTGGACCAGATTTAACCCCCAAAAAAGGCTCTTTCATTACAGATCGAAAAGGTCATCATCAATAAACTGGAGCCTACAACAAACCAACTAACAAACAATAATTAACAACTTTAAATAATTTAACTATTGTAGAGGAACATTTATTAAATGTTAAAAACAAATTGTGGGTAATAACTTGTTTTAGTTGCCCTCGTTATATATTTTTTTTCAAGGTCAAAGGTCAAATAGACATTTTCAAATTCAATAATAAATTGTGGGCTACAACAGAAAACAGCAGAATAACTAACAAATATAGATAATTACATTTTAGTAGAAGAAAACTAATTATGCATACACACACACACACAATACGTTTTGTGACTGCGCTCTCCCACTGCTCGCTCCTGGTTGTATAGACAGTTCCGTCCGACCATGTTTGAGCCAACACTACAGAATATACATATTTGTATATTAAGTTTAGCTTGTGCAGTAAGCTAACGTTAACTAGAAACTGCTACATGGGTCGAATTAGAAGAATGTGTTTTGTGGTTCTACTGCTATTCTGTGGAAGATGCTGCAGGTGTATGGGCTACAAAGAGAGCTGTTGGAACGGTTTCCAGCTGTGTGATGATACAACGTGGTAATCATTAAACTTTAGAGATTTTTTTTTAACCTTTGGACGGAGCCAGGCTACCTGTTTCCTCCTGCTTCGCGTCTTTAAACTAGGCCAGCCATGTCCTGACTCAAGCTCTGTACTTAATGTACAGACATGAGATTTATATTAATCTTCATTTCATTTCCCAAGGTATTGAACTATTTTTTGTAAAGACTGAATGATACATATTTGAGAAATTGGCGCATTTTAAAGTGGCATCATTTTACAAAACAATTCACGTTAATATTGTTATGCATTAATTAATACATTAAGCACTCCAGCCTCCAATGTAATGCAGTTAAAAAAGTCACAATAAATGACTGGAAGAAGTATAGATGTTTTCTAGAGAGTAGGGATCTGCTCTCTCTCTTTCTCTGCACAACAACTTATCGACACTTTGGAGTAAGAATATAGTCATTAGGCTGCACGCACAATTGGCTCATAGCTCAATAGCAGCAATGCGGCAAAGAACATGAAACAGATTTGTGTTGAACATCTCAGAGGGAGAAAAGACAGGGAATCTATAATAAGGAAAGTTTAGGAATCAATGAGTAAAACAAACTACTGAGGCTTATAGTGGCTATTCATTAATCCAACTGTGATTTTCACATAAGGAACTGAGTAAATGCTCATTTCCTTCTTCGTGTTTTAGCAGCAGCACATACTGGAAAGTACAAAAAAGGCTCCTGACACAACATGGCATAAGACAGCACTTATCGTCCTTAACGTATCTAGGTTTCGACACAGGGTCATGCAAGACTGGACATAATAGGTAAATATGCAGCAGACATCTATACCCTGTAATATAATGTTGTCTTGCGTTTTAGTGTACTACAAAAAATACAATAAAAGAATAAAAAAAAAAGTAAAACTTGTCTACAGTGTCTGAATGATGGTTAAACTCCTTATATTACATTGTGCTATTTTAGGGCTTTTTAGCCCAGGTGCCAAAAGCATCACTGTATCCAGATGTATGGGAAGAGTCATTTAGACATTTACAGATCATTAACCCATCGTGAAATGCCGTATGAATAACCGCAACATTGCAAGCCATTATCATACATCAGCCACTGCACACAGCATGGAATATAGCTGCTGCAGAGGGGAGAGCCTGGGAACATCTCCATTTATACCTACAGAAGCTTGAAATCAGTGGACAAAGGTTTTGTAGAAGGATGGTGTATTCTGTAGACTTCATGCTAGTTATATTATACTTGCCTGAAAAATGACTCTGGCCCTGAGAGAGTTCCACAAAGAGTCCATGCAGCATGGTTTGGGATTCTGCTGGGAGCACTAAATCCCCAGAGGCACTCAGAGGCATTAGCATTCATGATTTAAATAATAACTGCATTAGACAGACAAGGCTGAGGATTGAGTAGGAGACCAGTAGGTAGTCTAGGCAGTGCAGGGAGTCATAGCAATAACAATTAATTCTTTAAATGTTGGAGAACATGTTAAAAACAACACCACGGACCATGATCCCTTCTTTAAAGGAGAATGAGTTTAATGGACACTACTGTAGCTGTAATAATGGATATAATGGCTGTAACTCATCATTTGTATTATCTTATAATACATCTGAGGGCTATGTGCTGTAAAGCCTGTAACGTGGATGTAACGTTAATGTCACGTTGGGTTATTTAGTTTATCATTCAAGTAACTTGGTGTTTACTTGTTCTTTTAACGCCTCATGTAGCCCACTCTGATTTTGTATCGAACTTAGGTCATGTTAGTGGTTGAACAGGTTTTTGTAATAGACAAACGTCCAGTGTAAATTATTATTGATTAATCAATTGATTGTAAAGGCAGCCAACTATCGAGTGAAGAAATTGCTCAAGATGTGCATCTCTAATATCGACATACAGAGAGAATCTTTCAAGGATTTTGGAAGTAACTCAGGTCTGACAGGAATCAAAGCTGTTTTGGTGGAATGTTGTACCGTTTGTGCCCGTTCTTTCAGCTTTGGTCCCACATTCTGGATTTAACCTAGCAGGCTCCTATGGCAAACGCCAACAAATTAATCATGTTAGATAGCACTGCAAAATTAAGTATACTAATAAAGGGGACATATTTTCCAAATGTTTTGTCATATATACAATGTTACAATGTCGGATTTTCATGTAAAACGTTTAAATAATGAGGTCAAAGCATTTTAGAGAAATCCCTGTAAGCTAAAACGTTCCTATTTCAAACTGTTCCGAACGCTCAAACAGTTTTTTCAACTCTAAGCCAGACTTCTGTGATTGGATATCTGCTCCAGGCGGGAACTACTGAACTGTGAAGTTTTTAAGCTACTGCGGTGTTAACATTGTCGCATGCAGCTACATGCTACGGCATGTCATCTTGGCTGCCAGTGTGGCTAAATTCTCCCCATCTCCGGGTCACTTTACTCCTGAAACATTTCTGGTTATGGAGTATTTGGTTAAAAAGCCTTTATCTCCTATATATTTTTTGATTGTAGAAAGTACTGCTATATTCCATCAGTTTCCACTGCTAACTATAGTAGCTATATGCTAACAGCAATAAGAGTCGTCATCTTCGCTGCCAATTTGTTAAATTCTCCCCAATTTTGGGTTGCGTTACTGCTGAAACATGTCCAATTGGGTAGTGTTTGGTTCAGAAGCCTTTATCTTTGAATTTTGACGGAATAACATGCTGCATTGTTCCATAATCTAACATTAACCTACTGTTAAATATTAACTAGCTGCATGCTAACGTAAGGTGACCAGATTTCTGAGACAAAATCCGGGGACATTTTCAGCTCAGAAGCGTAAATACCTCCAAAACAGGTAATATTTTTATCTTTGTAATCTTAAAATGGGGACACTGCCCCGGGGGCGTCACTACGACCTAGAGCTGCACTGGGGCTAGGGGGGGTCCATGGGCATTGATTATTCTTATCTATGGATGGAAATATTTGTGCTGTAGCCTGAACTATTTTGCACTTCAGAATTATAACCATGCACACACAGGTGGAATAGTTTTTTCTTCATATTTTTGCATTAATGTCACTAGGAAGCATACCATTAGAAATATATATTCATATATGTAAGTGAGATTGTCTGTAAAATTACAAAAGTTACGGGAAAACGCATCAAAATAGATTTATAACAAATTAAACAAGTGTTCTTACAACACATTTATTTAAACTGACATATTGTCATATTGAACTGGTACATCATGAAAAAATAAATAAGGACCATGTCTACAGAACAGGACATGTTTTACTGGTTGTACAGTATAAAATATATAAATAAGGACCATGTCTACAGAACAGGACATGTTTTACTGGTTGTACAGTATAAAAAAATAAATAAACAGGACACAACTTTTCTTTCAACATTGTCTTAGCGCTTCTCTGATTCGTTCCGTTTTGTTGTCTATTTCTTCAGTTACACTGTCACTCTGTCAAAATATGCACACAAGTGGTACGGAGCGTACCCTACGGAGCATAGGGTTTGTCACATAGTGGACCCGTTTCACTGACATGCACCAACATGTGCAAGTGGCACGGTAACTAGCCAATGAAACATGATCATTATAGCGTTTCAAGCTCTGAATCAAACACAACTAAGCCACACAGCCAACGGACGGGACGCAGCGCTCCACAAAATAAACAAAATATTGTACTTATAATACTTATTCTGACACTTTCGACGTAATACTGCGCAATGTGATATTGCGATACTGATATTGTGTCGAAGTATCTTCCACCCCTAGTCATAGAAGAAACTATCAAGACTCAAGTCAATAACATGCACATTGAATATATTCTGACAGATGTAACCTAATCTGTGTATTTTTTAGAGGAGTGTATCTTTCTAAGGATTTGTTTGATTTTGGCCAGCTTCTCCATAAAGTCCTGGCATGGAAGGTGGAAATTGGTCTTCACTGGGAGCAGGGCCTCCATGGTACAGACTGTGAAGCGATTTCTCTCTGCAGTCCACAAATTGTTCATCAGAGAGAAAACCCTCTCAACGGGAGCATTGCTCCCTGGTAAACAGATTACCACAGATGCCAATTTAGCTGGTTGGTGTGTGGAATTTCAGTGAGTTCGAAATGGCTTATTACTGTTCCCCATCTCTGAGTGAGAGGTGTCTCATCTCCCTTCCATTCCTCCAGTATCTCCCCCTGAAGGAACTCCTGGAGACCAGACACCTCATCAAAAAGATCTTCATCAATTGCCACATTGGGGCATTTCCTTTGGATGGTGGCTACTGATTTTTCGATTTCCAATCTCTGAGGCTGCTTTTTCAGAAGTAGGCAGTTCAAGTCTTGGAGGTCGTCCACATGCTTTCCCCATGCATTCAAGTACTTCACCGCAGTGTCAAAGAAACACTTTGAATTCCCCAGAAAGGTCTCTTTTGTAATAGCACAATTTTCCTCTAGGTTTCACAGAAGACCTCTGACCATCACTGGCAGGGAGTTGTCATCACGCCTTGCATTGAGTTTGGTTTGGAAATTTCTGAGAATGGCAGCAGACTCAACTGCACAGTGGTCCTGGCCTTCAAGCATTTTTATGGCCTCATGGAAAATAACCAGGTTACCGTGGACAAAGGCCAGCCACAGCTCGGTCAAGGGATCGTCAAACAGCCTGCGGACAACAACAGGACTTTTGTCTTCGGAGAGGAAAAATGACTTGGGCATACATTTGTAGGACTCTCTCCAAGGCTGGGAGCATCGACAGCCAGCGGACATTGCTGTGTCCCAAAATGTTGTGGTACTCTTGACCCACAGAATCGCAAAAGATCTTCAGTCTCTCCACACAGACTGTAAAAATGTGGAAATAGCCAAAGACCTTGGTGAGGAGATGTTCCACGTCTAGAGGAACCATGTCCAATGTAGTTCGTGCTGTGTTATGAATGATGTGTGCCAGGCATCCAAGGCCAATCACCTCTCTCTGAAGGGAATCTTTGAACTTGGTGTGGACGTTCACCCTTTCTGCCCTGTTAATACCTCCAAAGTTTGTGTTTGTGTTATCAGCAGAGAAGACCACAACTTTGTCCTCTAGGCCATGTCTCCGGACAGCCACAATAATCTCCTCTGCAATCTCTTCTGCAGTTTCTCCTTTGATTTCAACAAAATCCAAAAGTTTTGTTTCAACGCAAGCACTGCCATCATACAACTTGCAGTACCTGACAAGTATTGGCAGCAGTTTTACATGGCCATGGTTTGAGGCATCAACGGACAAAGACACAAAGTTAGCCTGGTCAAGATCGTGGGTTAGCAGTGTCATGGCCCAGGGTACAAATACATTTGTCACTATGGCATCACACTACGTTCTTGCACATGAAAACTTTGGCTCATAGAGCTTCCGTTTCAGTGCTGCTGTGCAGTCCATCGATCTGAAACTGTAATTGTGTCTGATGGTATGGTAAAAACACACCCTCCTGTACAGCCAACTTGTACTCTGTTTGAGAGGGCTCTACTGTCTTGAAGAAAATTGTTAATGTAGGTACCCCTGCAAGGGCAATAATGGCAGCTTTATGCTTTTTTGTCTGTTGGTGTTCTACCACAGACGTTCTTCCTCCACTACCCACAGTAAAATAGAGGAATTGCAGAGCGTACAGAAAGCTATTGCCTCATCATGACCTGGCCGTATAAATGGAAATTCTTTCAATATATTGTCATTAACCTGACATTTTCTTTTCTTGGAGAGAGACATTATTGTGTCTTGTCTTTCTAGCTTTCCTCACTGTATGCACTCACAATATTTTAACTTTTTGTTGTCCTCTGTTTACTTGTATTCCTTTTCTTTTGTGCCATCACTCTTCTCTCCTTTAGTTTCTCACTCTCTTCTCACTGCCCTTTCTTGCTCTTATCTATTTCACTTGTCTTCCTGTCCAGACTTCCACCTGTCCTTCCTTTCCACTCTCCCTACAAGGACCAAAGCAGAACAATCTGACTGACTAACTAATTACTGTTAGTCCTCAATTATAGCTAAATAAATGACATGTTAAGTATGTTAATTATGTTAAACAATGACATGTGTGGTTCTGCAAAGAAATAAATAACATTGTAAAGACTACCATACACAATGCATAGGAATTAAATATAGCAAATAACAATAAACACACTATTAATTGCATTATCTTAATGCAGTGTAACTACTTCAGCATGTAAATAATGCACCTAAAATACAAACGTGAGCGTTCAACAATCGCTATCATATCGAATGAAAAGTACAATACAACACGTACAATTAAGTTAGCGGGTGAAGAATACAAACAACGAAAATCCCCAGTTAATTTAAATTTGCAAGAACTATAGACTAATACAATAACAGCCTTAAATGAACTGACAACATAAGTTATACGACTTACAGTTCTCAAGGACGCACACCCTCCGGACAGCGAGTCTTTTTCCTTTTTCTCACATTTTTCTCCATGTGGCGCCCGTGCCCGCTCGCGGTGTTAAGCCACGCTATTCCCCCGACATGCGCTCTTAACAATCACTGGCGGCCTTTTGTACACACAGTGAAAATCATGGACATTTCCGGGGACAGCTCCAGCCAGGGACAGGTCACCGAAACCGGGGACTGTCCCCGGAAACGTCTAGTCACCCTATGATAATGCCACATAGCTGCAGCTAATCTGGGCGGCCAATGTGGCTTATTTTTCCCTAACTTCGGGTCACTTCACTGCTGGGACATGTCCGGTTGTGAACTATTTGGTTTAGAAGCCTTTATTGGTGTTTTTCAAGGTACAAAGTCCTGCTATATACTCCATTGCAGTTGCTCCAGCTGACACTAGTAAAACAGCAGCTAGGCTGCAGGGCCAAACGCAGATTTCAGGAAACACTCTGGCCAATCAGAGCAGAATGGGCTTTGTCAGGAGGGGGGCTTAAAGAGACAGGTGCTCCAACAGAGCATCCCATACAGAGGGTGAATACAGGTGCAGCAGCCCTGGGCAGTACGAGAAAAATAAACATTAAAGTATGTAAACATGCTCTAGTACAAACACAAAATACAATTATTAACCTGAAAATGCTACATAATGCTCTTTAAATGGACAAAGAACATTGTCAAAACATATATTTGGGTAAACTCCAGAATAAGTGCTGCTCCCCTAGGGTACATGATGTTCAGCACATAGAAGAGGCTGGACATATAGCTGACAGCAACATGAGGACAGCTGATGATGTCTTTTACTGCGACGTCGTCCACTGACATCGTGTCTTTTTTCATCTGCAAAACATGTAAATAATGACAATAAGACTTTTCAATCAATTACACAAATACACCCTCCAATATTTACAAGTAGACATGGACATCCTTACCCATAACTGTGATACACAGTGATTGGCATCTCTGCTCTGAGAGGTATAGACAGAATGACCAGAGGGTAAATAAACTCTCACATAGGGATTGCTAGATGTTGGGCTGAATCACAATATACTAAATTAGGCTATGTTTAGACTAGTGCTGTCAGTTAAACGTGTTATTAACGCCGTTAACGCAAACCCATTTTAAAGGCGTACATTTTTTTATCGCAAGATTAACGTTCTTTATGGCATAGCAAACTTTGGAGTTTTTTTCACATACTGGTGCAACAACTAGTGACGTTAGAAAAACTACAACACCACACCGGATCTAGGTAGACTGGAAACAGAACAACAGGCACGCCGCACACACTTGTTTGGGCTTGCGATGGATGGATGCCAATAAGATTCTGAATGGAAAGTTGACAAGACCAAAGTGATCTGTGTGTTTCGTCGTTGTGAACTGAGCTATCATCGCAGCACGTCCAGTCTGAAATACCAC
This sequence comes from Sander vitreus, assembly GCF_031162955.1. Classification (NCBI taxonomy): domain Eukaryota; kingdom Metazoa; phylum Chordata; class Actinopteri; order Perciformes; family Percidae; genus Sander; species Sander vitreus. The sequence goes on from NC_135858.1 coordinate 29,816,268, forward strand.
TTGATGGCCAAGCACACAGCTGATGCGAATTCTACCCCCCCTCGTCAAAGCCAGGCGACAAAAGCATAAAGCAAGCTGATCCACTTTTCCATGTTGATAAGAGCATTAAAATGAGAAAAAAATAATTGGACAAAAAGAAATCTAGGGACATTTAGAATAGATAAAAATTATTAATTAATTGCAATTAATTGCGAGTTAACTATGACATTAATGCAATTAATCGCGATTAAATATTTTAATCGTTTGACAGCACTAGTTTAGATGGAAACGATCTGAAGAGAAAACGCAAAAGTGGCGTTGCGTTCTCACTTTTTATTCCGCGTTTAGACGAGCGTTTTGGGGGGGAAATCTGCGGCACACACACACGCAGCACACACTTTCACTTTTTTTGCGTTTTTAAGCCCCAAAAATGCCATCGCTGTCTAAACGAAAGGCACATCTTATGAATATGTGTATTAATAACTTTACCAAATTGACAAACAATAAAAACGGGGCACCACCCTGGAATCAGGGACCAATAACTGAGCTGTGAAACTCTGTCTCATAGGTGGTGTTTCCTTTAAAATACAGATCTTAATTAATTTGATTAATCATCTGGTAGCTTTGAAGGAAGTTCAACCAGCTGTTATTACCACAAATACACAAAATAATCACAAACGACTGCTATTTAAAGTATAATAGAATTGATTGAACTTCTAAATTATTAATTGTCAATCAATAAACCTATAGGCTATACTTATTACAAACTACAACAAAAGCAAAACAAACAGACATGTTGCAGACATGTCTCTGTGTGTGCGTGTTTGTGCGTGTGAGTGTGTAAGGAGGAGGGGGGAGGTGACGAGCCTGCGGGGTAGCTAAGCCACGCGATATCAAGAGGCGGACTGCGAGATCCAAGATGGCGGATCGTGGGGCTGGTTGCAGCTCCACGATGCTATGGGCTAGCTGTTTAGCTGTTTAAAACATGTGTTACAGACAAAGAGCACACCACGGAGCGCACTTGTGAAGCTGTGTTACGCTCTCAGGTGACTATGTCGGCTGGCAAGGCCAGCTGTTCAAAATGACGCGCGTGTGTAAGTGTGTGTGTGTGTGTGTGTGTGTGTGTGTGTAGGTGACTGTCGTAGCTAGCAAGACCAGCTGTTCACACCACGTGTGTGTGCGTGTGTGTGTGTGTGTGTTAGGTTTGTGTGTAAAAGAGGAAAGGAAAGCACATTTTAGAGAAAGAAAAGACACGTCCCAAATCAGATTAATAACCAAACGTGCACCAGTAACGCTTATTAATCAAATCAGATTAATGTCATAGCAGGGTTGCAGCATTAGCATTACTGACATTAATAAACACACACCTATTTATCTGCCCAGAAACCTTGAGCCTTGTTACTTTTGTGCAGTCCGTTCGTTTTTTGTCCATAGATTCTCCGGTAGAACAGAACGAAATCCGGCTGCTCGTCAGTGAGAACGGAAAAAGCTTGTACCTCGTCACAGGCAGTGAGAACAAGTTCAGTCGACTTGAGACAAAAAGCGGTGTCGTGTTGTCCGACTTCCTATCTCCAGAAGTGAAGCACTGATGCACAAAGCCCCAGACAATAGCTCACTTTTCTGGATAATGAAGCTATTTAAAGCACAGACGTCTGGTGTGCATCCTTGTTGCAGCGTTAGCTGCAGCGGAAGACAGGGAGGGGAGAGTGAGGTGAAGTTTTATATTCCGGCCACCGGACATGGATTCACGCTGCGTTTGGGTTCCACTTAGCCAATGGGAATTCCGAGTTCTTTAGAAGGTGTGAACTACAACGTCTGTAGTTTTTAGACCTCGACGGTTTGAAACCCCCTTACCTCGTGGAGTTCTCATAGCGATGTGAACTTTCCGGCTGTAGCTTTTCCCTGAAGGCCTCCTCTTTGTCTCAGGCTCTTTGTCTCTGAGCACATGTTGGCCACATGCGTTTCTTTGTTTAAGATCAGTTTAATTCCCCTTTATTTGGTCCCAACACTCATTGGCAACAACACCTCTGCAAGGTACTCCATTAGGCTCTGGACGAGTTTTAATGGGTCTGTAGTAACTCCTGTGATTCCCTTGCTCACAAAAAACTGTGATGTTCTTGCCCTTCTCCTCAATTTGGTTCACCAATTTGGTTTGGACAGGAAATCACATCAGTTTCTCTGTGTGGTCGAGCAGATGGGTGGTTTCAAAGAGGTAAAGCCATTCTTCCTTGACTTTGATGAAATTGTCTCTGTTAGAGATGCGCTGGGCATGGTATGTTTCAGACATCAATCTTTTAATGTCAGTCTGAGGTACTGACATTTTTTAGAGGCATCTTGCAGTATTTTACTCATGATTGTCAAAGTCATTCAGTGACTCGAGTTGCCACTGACTACAACCATAACGGTCAGACGATTTGCATTTCTTCTTTGGCCTCCCTTCATGGGATGTGCTGAAGGAAAATTGTCATTCTGACATACTGAAAACACAAAATCTTCTGCCGTCATCTTGTCGGTCAACTGTCCTTACTCTCGACGTGACTCTTGCTACTCTGTGCTGCGCCTTTGTTGCTGTTGCATGCTACAAAGCAGACACTTTCAGTTCATTAGAATGTCTGTCGTCCGACTAAGTATTGATTATTTGCTTTGTATTTTTGTACAAATTATTGAGAAAAAAATGTATGGATGCTGATATGGCAAAATTAACAAAATAGGTTTTACACCGACTACCGAATACAGTCTGTGTAAGTCTTTTGCACAGTGCGCACTGGCAACATACGGCTCAAGTTAAACCTGAAGTTACCTCGCTAACCCCCCAATCCTAGTACAGGCCTCTGGACAATTCCTCTAAAATAGGCTTGTACCTCTTTTCTTTTAATCTATGTTCAAATTTCATTCAGTGCATGGGAAAAATCTAAAGACACTTGTCATTTGTTATCACTCTGAAAGATTTGATTTGTGTATGTTCAAATGAAGGGAAAAGCACCTAAGGTATACGGGTTGCAAAGCTATTTAATTTAATTGTAAAATAGAAAATCATCCTTAAACAAGATTAAGTGCTCTGTGGTTAACAAGTGTCTGTATATGTGCAGTGAGAGTAACATCCTCATTATCATGAATAATCGGGTCAGTGTCTTGACAGAACAAAATAATACAACACCTTGGAAAAGGGCGATAAAAATGAAGAACAGCCTGCAGGAATGACTGGCCATTAGTGAGGAACCATGGTCACTCAGAGTGGGAGATACGAGAATGATTTACAGCGGCTCTGCAGGTTAGTTAAAGCTACAGCTCATGTTAAGTATAATTCCTGCTCCGGGGGAAAAAAAATAACTGCTGGGGTGTTACACATCATTTGCAGACTGGGTTATGTAGATCGAAAAAAGGAAACACATCTTAAATTGAATGCAGTCAGAATTGAAAAAAAAGTAGAAGTTACAGGAAGTCGTTAATAGACACTAACATCTAGGTTAGTGGCGGGGCATCAACATTCATGTGTGGGCAGAAAGAGAAAGTGAAAGTGTAAATTGAAACATCAGCTCTTGTAAAAGAGCAGAAAAGCAATTTCATTGTCTGGCCATCTGTAAATTAAAATAAGGAATTTACTTTGTGCACAGTGACCCTTTAGTCGCTTTGGGAAAAGGTTGGACCAAACACAATCAGAAGAGACATGAAAGTGATCAGACTGCTGCCTGGTACTGACAGATGAAAGATGGCTTTCTCTGATTACTCTTATTCCCTTTAGGGGTGTTTGCAAATAGATTAAATGTAATCGTTAGCCTAATATTATGTTATGCTTTTGGTTGTATTATTTAGTTTGAAAACGTTTCCTAAAACTTGCAACAACATTTTGTCAAAGTGGTATCTTTAACTCCCATCTTATCATACTGGTACCCACCAAAATAACTATTTAATAAATGATCTTTATTCTGAGAACATAGCAATTGTGGTATAGTAAAGAACAAACCTGATTGAGGGCATTGTGGTTCCCGATGTTTCTCACTGTTCACTTGGTTTGTGACCACTGGATTGGTGAGAGATCTCTTCCTGCTTGTTGTCTTTTTTCTTTGAGGAAAGGCAGGGTTTCTCTTGGCAATGGCAGCCTATATGCAGAGTTTGAGATCAAATGTAACAAGTAAAACAAAGTCTTACATTACATCAATAAAACAGCAATAGAAATATAATTGTATTACAGACTTGGGCATTTACTTATCACGAAAAGCCTGACCTTGGCCTTGTGTAGGTGAGCAGAGCTAATTAATGCTGCCATGTGGAGCCTGGCTTCATTTGGATCATCTAAGACCCTCTTATCAGAATTGAGTAACATGGCATATAAAATACAAACAATACAGAAAATAATGAGAGAGTGCAAGTATTTGGAAAAAGAACTGCAGAGAGTGTGGGGGTGTGTGTGTGTGTACACAAATATGTGATTTTGTTTTAGGGGTGAACTGTCCATTTAAGAGGCTTTACCTTAGTGTAGTGTTAGGGACAAGGGGGTAAGCTTCTCCTCACAGCGCGTAACTCCTATGACTCCATTTTGATGCTAAGAAGCACTCACCCCCCGTTAGCATTCCATTGACTGCCATTCATTTTGACGTCACTTTGACAGCGAATAACTTTACATCTGAAACGTTTAAAGACTTTATTTGTCCATTTTTTATTTTCAAAGAAACACAACAATGTATAAAAGGCTCCATTACCTTGTACCTCACGTTATGGCTCCGACGTTTTTGTAAAAATAGGCTAACAATTGTGTCATAACCACGGGACTTACTGTCGCATAGTAGAGGAATTACCGTATAGTACAGGAGAAGCTCACAGGCAGTTTTGACTTACATTAGCTGTTTAAGTTTAATTACTAATGTTAACTAGCATTTTAGTTAGCAATTATCCTGTGTCCATGTTATCTCCTTACATATACCTACGGTCTCTGTCTTTGCAAGATTGGGAATGATTGAGATTTCTCTTGGCACAGACACCAGAAGACTTACAACTTTCAGACAGGTTGCTCACGTCACATTTACGTCATCTCTCTCAGTTGGAGGCTGCGCAGTAACGCTCAGCGCTCACAGGAAAAGTGCTTCTAATGGCCTTCACTGGTCTCCGTCCAGAGCAACGGGATCTGTTGGTCCATTCTATATACAGTCTATGGTTAGGGACTGAGTGTGGTACACAGCTTATGAGAAACTGAAAGTAAACGTCCTATGCCATGCCTGAGTAGAATTCAACCTGCCACCCACCACCTCTGCACACATTTCTTCTTACTCTTCCTTCTATGGTCTTCCTCTGATGCCTTTGCAAAGAAACATGATCTAAGTCCTGTTTTTTTTTCTTCCCGTTACGATCTTTGACATCATCCATCATTATAAAGTTCATTATCAAGATGTTTTCCTAGCCTGTCATTAGTCTTGGCTAACATGAGGTGATTGATGTGGCCTGCCGCTGATGAAACTACTGCTTGATTCCTGTCATTAATCTAGATTGTACGTGGTGTCATCCTTCGGCCTCTTTCTTCTACAACAGTGCTATGAGGAGCTCCACAAAGGCAGGGTATGAAAGTGGCAGTCACAAGAAATGAAGACAAATAATATTTGAATATGTAAAACAGCTTTGCCACAAGTCCTCTTGATGCCAGTCAGAATGAATCATACTATGTGTATACTATAACTGTATTCCAAAAAGAAACTGAAAAGCATTGAGTTGGTAAGCCTTAGGCTTAGTAGTAGAGTAGAGTTTAGTAATGTCACTCTGTCTCAACTGAGATGGATGTTTTGTGCATTTGATTTGGCTGGTAATGAACTGTGAAGGTGTCTGCGAGACAAAAAATCCATTGTTTAAAGGAGGGTTCCTGATCTACAATGCAAATTCCAAAGTTGACCAATTTCAAGTATAGCTCGTAGGAGGTATTAATCACAGTTGGCTCCCAGGAGCATTAATTCTTGTCTCATTTTCCACCCATAAAGCACGTCAGACAAAGAAGAAACAGTCTATGGTTGGAGATTAAATCTGCCACCCACTGGTTTTATGCATCTTGGAGAGAATAAACCTCCTTGCTCAAGATAACTAGACTCGCTTGCAGTTTGTCATTTCCTACCTACACAATGAAATACTAATTCCACTGCAGCGGACCATCCATCTCACCAGAAATTCCTCTCATGCTGAAAAATGCAATTTCCTGCACACAGTGCTCTACTCTGCACCAGTTGTCGATACAATTACATGTTTGCTATAAAGGGCAAGTCACCATTAAATCCTGAGCATTCATTTACAACACAAAGCTTCCTTTATAGATGAACAAACTGATTCTTACACACCGGGATCTCTGTCCTCTTTTGGTATCTCTGTCCTCCGCAAAGAACTGTCAGTACCACATATTGCTGGCCAGGGGCGGAGCTAGACTCTCAGCACAGAGGGGGCGGGCCCTTCTGATAAAGTCATTTTAATATTCACAACTGTAAAATAGCTTTTATATCCTATCCATGAACACAAACGTTACGTTATTGTAACTCCAGATTCTATGAGTATAGGCGTAGCCCTCTAAGCCACGCTATGGGTTTATCCCTTCGCGCATGAGCAGTCGTGAACGGCTTCGGCTTCAACGACGTCCGCAAATACTGTATATAAACAGAGCGGACCCGTTGCTCTGCTCCCAACATAAGCTTTTTCTTTAGCTAATGTAACTGGAGCAGGTGGCCCGGATCTTAGAGGGCTGCGCCTATACTCATAGAATCTGGAGTTACAATAATGTAACTATCGTTCTATTTCGTATAGGCTTCACCCTCTAAGCCACGCTATGGGTTAGGGCGAAGCTGATATAGTCAATGCCACCTGCGACCCAGAGCCCACAAGTGGAACATAGACAAAACTTTTTTCCCCTCACTGTCTCTCTCTCTCTCTCTGCACTGACAGGAGACTGTATCAGATAAGCCGTTATCTAGGTAACGAAGCCTGCCATGGTAATGATTTGGCCTAGCTGGCTGTAAGGCCCAAGCCGAGAGTGCAAGCATGCATGATTGGTGAGGGTAATACATGATTGATAATTATGGGACGCCCAAGTTCCTCCCAGCCACCCAGAGTAGGGGGGGGGAGGACCCCAGGCAGTACACATGCAGCGACACATATCATGATTGTTGGGGTGCATGGTAGTGAGAGAGGATGTATGATAGTGACAAAAATATATACATATGTACATAATATATATATGTACATAATATATATATATATAGGCTACACATATATGTGGGACGCCGCTCTCTTCCCGGCACCCGGCAGCAGACAGAACACACACACGACGGTGCATCATTCGTCATTGAGTGAGGATAGGACCAAGTGAGTCAGAGAGGGCTCGGACATATCCTGCAAATAGAAACGGATGAAATGGCACGGGGATACACAAGAGGCCGCTGCGCAGATGTCAGCTACTGACATGCCTCTGAACAGAGCTGTTGATGCCGATAGTGCCCTTGTAGAATGTGCCCAGATGCCCTGGGGGGGCTCCGCCCCCTCCGTGTTATAGACCTGGGTGATAGCCTCGCACAGCCAGTGAGACAGACGCTGTTTTGACAGGGCCGCTCCTTGGGAGTGTTCCCTATAGTAAACAAACAGCTGCCGTGTCCGCCTTATGTCCGCCGTGCGCAAAACGTACTGTGATAACGCATGCACCGGGCACAGTTGGTGGGAAACCTCCTCCGCGTCGTTGTTATGAGGCGGGGGGAAAAAACCCTGGAGGGAAAAAACCCTGGAGGGAAAAAACCCTTGACCGAAAGGAATTTGTTAAAATTTTCGGTGTGAAAGAAGGGTTAGGCTATAGGGTGGCTGCGCTCCCGTCCCCTCTAATGGAGAGACAGGACGGCGAAACTGACACGCGCATAAGTCGCTCACTCGCTTGGCTGACATCAGGGCAAGGAGAAGCGCCGTTTTTAGAGACAGCAACCTGAGAGGGGCTTGTGCCAAGGCTCGAAAGGAGGCTTCCCCACAGCTCGAAGCAGATCACATTGGGGTTTGAGAGAGTTTCTGTCGTCTGACCCTTTTCAAAAAACGCTTTACTAGGGGGTGCGCAAAAGCCGTTCTCTCTCCATAGCCTTCGTGGCAGGATGAAATGGCCGCTGCGTAGGCTTTGACTGTGGACAGAGCCAAGTCGTTATCTACCAATGTTTGGAGATAAGTCACGAGAGGCAGGGGACATGATATAGGGTCTGTTTCCCTCTCCGTGCACCAGCGCTGGAAAGCGGACCAACGCGCCGCGTAACACGCTGTTGTAGAGGGTGCTCTCGCGCTCTGAATAGTGCGCACCACGGCAGGAGGTAAGGCTATCCTCTGCAAGCGTTCCTGCTCATCAGCGAGCCCCACAGTCGCTGGGCTATCACCGAGGGTGGGATATCACGCCGTCCAGCTGTGACAGGGCATCCTCGTGCCACGGCAATTGCCAGGGGGGACCCGCCAGCAGCTGGACCAGCGTCGGGAACCAGGATGCGCTCGTGCGCTCCAGTGCTACCAGGATGACCAACAGATTCTCCTCCTGGATGCGTTCCAGGAGACGAGGGATCAGAGGGACCGGGGGAAAAACGTATAGGAGGGTTCTGGGCCAGGGATGGTGGGAGAAGGCGTCCACGCTGAGGGGTGGATTATCCTGTGTGCTCAAGGAAAACCACAGAGCGCACTGCGTGTTTTCTCATGAGGCGAACAGATCCACAGCCGCTTCCCCGAACCTGCTCCACAGCTTCTGAACGATAGTTGGATTCAATTACCGCTCGTTTTGAGAGGGCCCTCCCCTCGACATTAGGTCTGCCGCCCGGTTTAGTATCCCGGAGATGTAAACAGCCTTGAGGGACAGCAGATGACTGTGTGCCCACAGCAGAACCCTCCTATACGTCTTTTGACAGCAGTTCCCGTAGTTCTGACGTCATGGCGTCCGATTCATGACACAGTTGTCTCCAACACGCCCGCAAAGCGAGGCGGGGGGGAGGCGAACTGGAGTGTGTAGCCCCGCGATATCAGTTTTGACATCCACGAGATGTGTGTCAGCCTGATCCATGCCGCACTGTGCTCTGAGAGCGAGCGCGCGCATGTCTGTGTGTTGTTCACAGACATAGCTAGCAAGAAGCACAGAGCCTGTCCCGCGGTTGGGCGAGACATGAGTAGATTGTGTCCCCCAGCCCATGGTAGGGCCCTGTCGAAAGGGTGGCGGGTCATCGTCGTCCTCATCCCGCTGGCATAGCCGGGAGGGGGGGAGGATAACTGAGCGGCGCTAATTGTAGCGGGAGGGCGTTTGCTCCCGCTGTCTGCATAGTGAGAGAGCGGTGGAGTTCCGCGAGCAGTGGTGACCTGGTGTGTGCTTGTGTGGGGAACATCTGTCATAAAATCAGCATAATGTTCAGTGGGAACAAAGGCTGCTCGGTTGAAGGGAAACTGCTCTTTAGGAAGACTGAAGTGGCCCTTAAAAGGGCCGTTGTGTTTCCAGTTTTCAACGTGGAGAGACAGACATTCCCCGCGCCCCGTCATTGCCACTGTCGCCGCTGCTTGCTGGGTGGCTCCGGGGGCGGGTTTGACCAGGTAGGAGCCGCCTTCATGGTCCTTCGGCCCCGTGAAACCTGCCAGTCAGGGGCCGGCTGCCGCTGTGGGGGGGCAGGTGGAGGAGCGGAGGTCGAAGCCTGGGAGGGTGCAGCCGCAGCGGAGGCTGTGGGGCGTTTCCTCTTATGGCGGTTGGTGGAGCGGTGGCGCTGCTGTTGGGGAGCCGCTTTCCAGGAGCCAAGCCGCCGTAGCCGCGGACATAGTTGAAGCCTGAGTGGTACGCAAAGGCAGGAAAGAAAATCTTGTAAACCCATAGCGTGGCTTAGAGGGCGAAGCCTATACGAAATAGAACAAAGAAAGAACAGCAAGCAGCACTCTACGTGCATCAGTAGCCTGGCTGTTCACGCCAGAAGACCCGTTTCTGCTCCTCTACTCTTTTCTAATCACACGTAGCTTATGCTGATGGCTTATTTGCTGATTGTCTTGACATTTGATTGACATAGACTAGACTATAGCCTGCACCTCTGTCTTCCTGCTTGTGTGTGTGTTCATTTCTCTCCGTTTAGACACAACAAATATGTGAAATAAGTACAGAAGGAGCATAAAAGCTTTTTTCTACTCACCATCTTGGCAAGGACTTAAACGTGCATCTTTTAACCCCACCCATGATCTTTTCCTAACCCTAACTTCAAGCTGCCTACACATGATCTGCCCTGTGCTGGCTGGGCCATGGTTTTCCTACGGGGAGAGCAGTGGAGACAACTCGTAGGAAGCGCTACCCTTGCTGTCGTGCAGCGCTCAGAATTGCCACCCAGTGCTGCTTGAATTATTTCAACTTTGACCTCGTTGCCGCTGACCTTACAAGGCGCAACCAATTCCAGAGGCAATGATTATGTATACTTGTACAAATTGAAAAAAGCATGCCATGTGTAATGACGCACAATGGCTGTTTTTGGCTGGTTGGAAGACGTGGCAAATTGACACAGACGGCAAGAAGACTTGCTGGCAAACAAGGACGAGTGGCTTATATGCCGGTTCCGACTGCCTCAAGCTGTCCTGTTGGATCTCTGTGCTGTTTTGGGCCCAGCGTTACAGAGAAGCACTCTGAGAAACCACACATTGCCTGTCCCACTTCAAGAGGGGTCAGCTCCGACGTCCAGTAGCAAAAACACTTTCTCTGTGTAGCTCTAGGCGTTTTTTTGCATCAACTTTAATATCGGACCATTTCTATTATATTAACTTGGGCCACGGTCCGACCTCTGAGGCTGTGGCATTAACTGCGTCTGCAACATATTCTCACTCTACAGCTTTTTTGGCTTAAGTAATGCCCACACTGTGCCTTCCAAACATGTTTTCCTCTTTTCCGCCTCTCAAACAAGAACTACAACTTCACATTGAGTAAAAGTCCTTTGCTTTGTTTTCCTCTGTGAACATGATGTCGGTATGGATGAATATTTATTTGGGGCGTTTCACTGACTATTTAAGGGCAGTTATGGGCGGCACATTTACCGGCGTAGGACGTGCGTGTGCACGGTTTCATAAATCTGAATATTTCGGTGCGTACGCAACGTATATTTCGTTCGTATGCCACTACTGATGCAAATTCGCCCTGCACAGTTTTATAAATGCACCCTACCTCGTGGTTATACCTCGGATCATGTGTAGCTGGCTTAATGGTTGAAAAAGTGACGCCAATAGGTCCTGACCAAGTGTCAGTATTTGACAAGTTGGGAGCGAGAATAGGCTCGTTCAAGATGAACCAGGCCTGTGATGAATCTATGACCGACGATCGCCGCCCAATGCATACCAGTTAGATTTGTGTCCGACTTGATCCCAACTTGCTCTGACGTCATGCACACGTGGGCAATGATAACCTCGATAACGAGATCAAGGCAGCCGCAGTTTTTAGAGAAAGGCGCTGCAGTTGCTTTCAACCGACTGCTGGACCCAGGGCATGATGGGAAATGCCTGGCTCTCAGCTGATTGGTTCAAAATTGACTCAACACAACAACTCAACAGTAGCGCGAAGCAAACAACAAGTAAACTTGCTGACTGTTTTGTCTGGACAGACGAGGAGGTGGAGTTATTGCTCCAAACAATGCACACACACGGCACACACAGACACACACGGCACACACACGCGGCACACAAACACGGCACACATACATACATGTGGCGCACATACACGGCACACATACACGCACGCACGCACACATACATACATGCAGCGCACATAGACAGCACACACGCGGCACACACACACACACACACAGCGTTTTTACTCTTTAGACGGGTAGAGTGTTTTTAAGATTTCCACTCTGGAGGGTGGTTTCACTATTTTTGCGTTTTTCAGCCCCAAAAACGCCATCGCCGTCAAAACAAAAGGCACATCTGATAAAATATTTTGTCATTTTCAGGGCCTTAATACGTTCAGATTACAGATCTCTGATCTCTCTCATCTACAGTCTACTGTATATTTACATCAACAGATCACATGTAGAGCATTTTAACAGCTACTCTGTCATAATCAAAACAGTTAGAGACGGCGTAGAAAGTGATATATGGGTCTGATAACATTTTAATAAATCAGAATCAAACCTAACAGGATGTGAGTGTTTCTGTGACTTCCTGTTCGGACTGAAGGCTGCTGGAAACGGCTGGAAACGGTTCGGCTTTTTGTCACCGCCCCTGGCTGCTGCCTTAGGTGTTGCAAGACTAATGTGTTGGGTATGCAGCAGACTGCTGCAAAATAGGCAACTCAAACATTTGGAAACAACTTGACAGCATAAAACACATTTTCAACTCAATCACCTACCTAAAAGTCACATTGTTAATGTTTGGATTTGGTGTGTGTGTGTGTGTGTGTGTGTGTGTGTGTGTGTGTCGGAAAGGTTTGTCAGATGTTGTTGGGTGACCATACAGATGCAAGAAAATTTTCTGTGTAAAGAGACAATAAAGTTTTATTTTATCTCTCTTATCCTCTCAGCCAGTCTGGACTGCAGCAGACGGCCTTCAACAATTTTAATTGGTTCACATACCTGTTCCTGTAAAGGATTGGTTTGCCGTAATGGTTTCCAGTGTCCTTTTGTTAAGATGAAAAAAAGTCTCAGATGGTAGACTGAGGTGTTAATAACTTGCCAGAATTTACAGCTAAAGTTAAGAGCAGGGATTTAAAAGACGCTCAGACGGCATACTTCAATTATAGTTTTATCTGCTATTTCATAGAGGTGGCCACACGTTAGCTTACTAAGCACAACTTTAAGGATTATAGTCTTTTCTTACAGCTTTTTGAAAAGGAGAGCGATCTTCAAATAATGGTGACCTAGTTAAGAATAATATATGTAAGAGAATATTCAAACACACAGTGAGATATTCACGAGACTCCAGGCCAATCTGGCTTTTAAATAGACTATATCTAATGGACTAATCAAAATAACAGAAAAAATTCTATCAAATATAATTTTCTCCCCACTGTGCTGAGTTGTCTGCACATTCACTATTAACAGCATGCAAGGCTGGCTTTCTGCTCCTTTTAGCTTCCCTGCTAAATAAAGGCAGTCTTTTAAAATGGAGGCCACATGAGAAAGAACTAACTGAATGTGTGAAAAGGTTTGCTAATGGAAATGAAAAGAAAAGACAGAGATAAGCAAGTGATCTTACTTGACTCAATGCTAAGCAGACTCATAAGATAATGCACTGAGCCCCCCCCAACACTTACCCAAGTGGAGTAAGGTCAAACTGCAATTGGCTGTTTAAATAAGGATCACGATAAAATAAATTCATCTGGTCCGAGAGGAAGAGCAATATTACATTGTCAACGTGTGCTCTGCTGCTTCAGCACAGACCTTATTGTTCTATAGATTAGAGCGAGCTCCACAGCAAATGTAATGAGATTTCTACTGAGCAGACACTATTTGGGGACGTTTCAGATTTGCACAATAAAAACGAAATAAATATCAAATAGTTAAAGAAGAAAAAAAGAGATGAGCAGATTTCCAAAGTTATTTGATTATGAGAGGTAAACAAAGTTTATCCAGCATGAAGACAGTAGCAGTCACTCCACTGTCAACTGGCTCCTTTCAACGCCAAAGGAGCAGCGGCTCTACTCCGAGTTCCTAGCGGATGACTGAGCTTCTCACCCTATCTCTAAGGGAGACGCCAGCCACCCTCCTGAGGAAACCCATTTCGGCCGCTTGTACCCTGGATCTCGTTCTCTCGGTCATGACCCAGCCTTCATGACCATAGGTCAAGATATGAGATGATTAAATGTTTTGATAGGTCAGACATTGTTACTGAGTATCACTGACTTGTGTAGTCTTACGCATTAATATATTCGGGGGAAGTTAGAAACAGGCTGCAGTTGTCAAGTAGACAAGCTCTCGGCCTTTCTCCACATGTAAAGCTGTAGTTGTACAGCCCTGGTAAAGAGACGAAAGGGCAGAACAGGAGTCTGTGTAAAAGCAGAACAACACACCTCACCCTGGCCACTTCAGTGGGTCTGTGTCCTTTCCCTTTTATTTGCCAAGTGGTCCATGTACTCCCCCAGCCCATCAGCCAGCCTTTGTCAGCAGCCACGCTGGCTGCCTTTGCCTCGATAGAAATAACTTATGCTGCTCTGTAGTGCTCAAACACCCTCCATGTTCTTGCTAAACACCAGTGCAAGCTTCTTGGTTCTGTACAACATTGATTTTATGGACTTTAACCTAACATCACTCCTAAACTATATATTAGCCACAGAACTTAAAGCTATAGTGCATAGTTTCTGTCCCCCCCCCCTTGGGGAACTCTAAGTAATGACAACAAAACTGTCGGCACGTCCACATGATACAAGCATTTAGTGATCGCGCACAGCCCCCACCCCTCCCCCATGAAATTGCTAGTAGCCAAGGAGGACACTGAGGATAAAAGAAAATATGGACTCTTCAGATAAGGTAATTAAGAGGTAATACTGAAAAATACAGAGATAGTTGTGTGGAGCTGATAGTCTTAATTAGCTTTGTAGCAACTCATTTGTCAATGGCAATGTAATAGATGTTTATTAATATCAAAAAGTTACGCACTAAAGTTTGAAGTACTTTAAAAGCTCTAAGAATTGCTAAATATGATTTTGTTTGGGTCACTGTTGGGGACTGGCCACAAGCGAGACTCCACAGCATTGTGTCAGCGCTGCAGTAAGGTCTGGCTACACCACCTATCTATTCTGGATAGGGAAAAAATGCTCTGGCTTGTTTGTATTTCTTTAAACCAACCACAACCATCCTGGGCAGGCCTAATGTTTTAGAGTTTGGTGATGGCTAGTCTATATCCACAACGTTCCATTTCTGGGATTGCTCCGTTGCCGACGGAAAATCAACCAGATTTCACTCATTTAGGACAGATAACCATTGCCTTGGGATTCCTTTGTGTTGGCACTCCAGTGGATTTATGAGGACTATGGTTAACCTTTTCTCAGATCTCTGCAGGATTAATCCAGACAGCTAGCTAGACTATCTGTCCAATCTGAGTTTTCTGAATTTACACGTGTTCCAATAAAACAAGTTCCTTCCCGAGGCTATTTTGCAGAGGAGACATTGCTCTGTACGGCGCTTAGCACGGCGCTTAGCTTAGCACAAGACAATTGTGATTGGTTTAAAGAAATGCCAATAAACCAGAGCACGTTTGTCTCCTATCCCAGAATGCTGTGTGGACTTGCCAGGCCCTCCTCACAAGCTCTGTGGAGGAAGGTCTGGCAATGCGAGGCTAAGTGATGGCGATTTTGGTTTCATGTTTAACAAAAAGGTCTATTTCTATACGGATCCTTTCTATAATGTTGTCAGACACTTAGAATAATAATCTGTGCCTGTCAGTGGCAAAAAAACAGGGAAAATAGGGTCCAGGTTGAAAAATACCAAAATTACCATTTAACCTAACCACCTGTAACATGAACAAAGTATAAACTAGACATAAACAAACCAACCAAGTTGGGTGCCGAAAAGGCATTAGCCTTCCAGGAGGGAGAGCCATCTTGGATTCACCAAGTTTATATAAATAGTAGATATAGTAATGAAGCAGAAAAAGTTTGGGCAGATTTACTGAATGATGCCTACTGCAAATTAATACAACTTATCTGGGAGAATTTTTTGGTTCTTCAAACTTCTAAAACATATTGGAAAGGATGTCAAAATCAAATCTCCTTTGAATGATTGCTGCAAACATATAGAGCCCTATTGTAACGATCTAAGCGCACGGTGTGAAGCGCCTGGCGCAGGTGCGTTTAGGGCATATACAAATCCACTTTTGATAGTTTAACAGTGGAAAAAAGGGTCCATGCGCCTGGTGCATGGTTCAAAAGGGTTGTACTTAGAGTCTTAAGTAATCATAGGTATGTTTTGGGTGTAAAATGCAATAAACCAATCAGAGCGTCATCTCCATTCCCTTCAAAAGCCAGGCATATTTATACCTTGGCGCATGGCTATTATGATGGAGGATTTGCTAAGCTGGAAGGAGAGATTCTTCAGGAGAAGAAACTGATCAGCTCGTGCGTGAAGTGAAAGTGCTCGAGCAGATCATATCATAATACTATTTCACATTTTAATATTTTTTATTTGTAATCTTCTGCATGTTTGTGTGCTGCTGAGTGTCCCTGTGTGTGTGTAACAAGCATAGTGTGCTTGCGCGCTGTGCATGAGCCTAGGCGCATTTTACTAATGCGCTGTTAAAATAACAACAATGAAATGCTGCGTTATTGACTTTAGACCAGGTTTTTGTTGGTCAATGGCGCGATCACTTTCCACTGCCTCAAGATAGCAATATGCCAAAGATGCACCTAAACACACATAAACACACATCCCTGTAAGACCAGCACACCCATGACATACAGACGGGCGCAGGTACATTTGCTATTTAAACGACGTAGGCGCTGGACGAGAAATTGATAACTGCGTTGGTCTTAAACTAGCAAAGACGCTTTGCGCTGCTCCATGCCAGGTGCAAGATAGGACCCATAATGAAACAAGTGCTGTGTATAACTGGCTGATACAAATCAAAATGGACTGCACTGTGTTGAAATCCAGGATAAATACTGATTCATGCAATGCATGTCAAATAAGGTATAGCAGTGAGGTAAGAAAGAAAGTCAAGAAAATGATGTAGTACTTTTTGCTGTGTTGTCTTGTGGTTTTGTTCTGCTGAATACAAAATGCCTGTGAAGTGCTCTTTGCACCATATTCTTTGTTTTTTGTCCCTGAAGAGCTTTCATTGACTGAAAACTATTGCTAGAATGATAATTAAAAGGACCAAAGGTGCATCTTTGTGCTACAGCATCTCTCTCCCTCTGTGAGCCTGATAAGTATATCAGCGCAGCATAAAATTTAACACCTGCTTCTCCCACACCTTAAATCACAGATGCAGTTGTCTCTGCTGCAGCGATTCATCAACAATGATAAATCAGTGTAGCATCCATTTGTATACATTTCCAATTCCTCCTCCCATATGCAGGCCTACACAGGATCACCCTGAAAAGGTTTCTGCAGTGACTGAAACGATAGTTACGTATTGTAACTCCAGATTCTATGAGTATAGGCGCAGCCCTCTAAGAGCTGTCACTATTGGGTTTATCCCTAAGTGCATGCGCAGTTGTGAAGATTTTCTTTCCCGCCCTCACGTCCAGCACGGGCCTCAACTACGTCCACAGATACTGTATATTATAGGTGCGGAGACGTAGCTCAGCATTTTCTTCAGCCAATGTTAGTGGAGCAGGTGGCCCGAATCTTAGAGGGCTGCGCCTATACTCATAGAATCTGGAGTTACAATACGTAACAATCGTTCTATTTCATATAGGCTTCGCCCTCTAAGAGCTATCGCTGTTGGGTTAAGGGCGAAGCTGATGTAATCAATGCCACCTGCAACACAGGGTCCACAAGCAGAACATAACTACTAATTCTAACTAATTCCTAGACTAAATATTCTTATTTGCACTGACAAGTCAATGTATCAAATAATATACTATTCTGATAAAAGCTTGTCATGATTATAAATTGGCCTAATACTGATTGTAAGGCCCAAGTCATGATTGTGAGAGTGCATTATTAATGATAAACTGCTATCATGATTAATAATTACGGAACACTCGCATTCCTCTCAGCCACCAGTGCAGGAGGGATGGGGACAGCAGAAAAACACACATCCAACAGCACATCATTTGCCGTTGAGTGAGGATAGGACCGAGTGGGTCATGGAGGACTCGGACATATCACGCAGATAGAAGCGGATGAATGAACATGGGGATGCCCAGGAAGCCGCTGCGCAGATGTCGGCTACTGTCATGCCCCTGAAAAGAGCCGCAGACGCTGACAGCGCTCTCATAGAATGTGCTCGGATGCCCTGAGGGGGCTCTGCTCTCTCCATGTTATAGGCCTGGGTGATAGCCTCGCACAGCCAGTGAGACAGACGCTGTTTTGAAAGAGAAGCACCTTGGGAGCACTCCCTGTAGTGCTATGTTTGTCTGATGACTGCCGTGCGTAAAACGTACTGCGATAACGCGGTGAAACGCCTCCTGCGCGTCGTTGTCATGAGGTGGTGGAAAAAAAAAACTTGATGGAAAACACCCTCGACCAAAATGAGCTCGTTAAAACTTTCGGCGTAAATGAAGGGTTTGGCTGTAAAGTGGCTGTGCTCCCCTCCCCTCTAATGGAGAGGCAGGACGGTGAAACCAACCATGCATAAATCACTCACCCTCTTAGCTGACGTCAAGGCAAGGAGAAGCGCTGTTTTTAGTGACAGCATCCTGAGAGAGGCTTGTGCTAGAGGCTCAAAAGGAGGTTTCCCCAGAGCTCGGAGCACCAGGGCTAAGTCCCATTGGGGTGTGAGAGAGCACACAGTGGGCTTCTGACGTCTGACCCCCTTCAAAAAACACTTCACCAAGGGGTCAATAACCGACCTCTCTCCATAGCCCTCGTGGCAGGATGAAATGGCCACTGTGTAGGCTTTGACTGTAGACAGAGCCAAATCATTATCCACTAATGTTTGGAGATAAGTTAACACAAGGGGCAGAGGGCACGATGTGGGCTCTACACCTTTCTCCACACACCAGCGCTGGAAAGCGGACCAACGCCCTGTGTAACATGCCGTAGTAGAGGGGGCACTCTCCCCTTGGAAAGTGCGCACATCGGCAGGGGGCAAGCCTAATTTATCCAAGGGATCCCGTTCAGCGGCCAGGCCCATACCCGCTGGCTTTTCACCGGGGGGTGGAATATCGCGTCGTTCAGCTGCGACAGTGCATCCTCGCGCCACGGCAGTTGCCAAGGGGGCCCCGGCAGTAGTTGAACCAGAGTCGGGAACCAGGATGCGCTCATGCACTCCGGTGCCACCAGAATGACTGGGGGAAAGGCGTATATAAGAGGGCCCATAAGAGGAGGCTCCTGGCTATCTCCAATAGCCGAGCCGAGCGCACGCCCTCCTGCCGGTTTATGTAGGCTGCTGCCGTGATGCTGTCTGTCCGCACGACTACATGTCTCCCTGCTACCACTTGGGCAAAGTGCTTTAACACTTTCAGCACAGTGCTTTCACACTTGCTGCGCAAGACGGGTGATCGTGTTGCGCAGCCCAAGGTAGGGCTTTGTCGAAAGGGCATTGCCCGCTGTCTACATAGTGAGAGAGAGATGGAGCTCCGTGTGCAGCGGCGCTTCCTCCATAAATGGCCAAAGCTCCGAAAAGCGCGGCCACAGTGGAGCTCGTTTGGACGGCAGCTCCTGGACATACACATCCCCACTCAAAAGGCCGCGAGCAGGGGCTGGGAGTTGAGCCGGCATCGCTATGCCTCTCAGGTCCACTGCCTTCTTGATGATGTCCGGCAGGTCCAAGAAGAGTCCCTTAGCGGTGGAGAATGGAGCTGCTTGTGGCAGAGGGGAAGACCGCCGAGGCGATGCCTCTGGCAGTTCCGGAGACGGGGAGAGCCATAGTGGGAGGGCATCGTCACCTGTGTCGAGGTCCAGTCCTCCCAGAGGGGAAGAGGGAAAACCGGCGAGAGAAACGTCTTCTGGGGGAATCGAGTCAGCAGACTCATGCCTGTCGAAGCAGTTTCAGGGTGTCGCCGGGATCCTGTCGGTCCAGCTGCCGTCCCCTTCACTGTCGACCTGGAGAGCCAGAAAAACGTCCACCCGCCGATTAAGCTCTTTAGATGGCAGGTGGGTGCAGAATGGGCAGGAAGCCTGAGGGGTGAGCGCCATCCCGGCGTGAACGGGACTGAGACAGGACTGGGGTCCCGCAGCTGGGGTGGAGATCCGACGGCAGGATATAGCCAGTCCGGCAGATGGTACAGAGGCGACCACCGCTGGAGGTAGAAGTCTTCATAATGCTGACGCTGAAGAACAATTGGGAGCAGAGCAATGTCTCCGCACCTATAATATACAGTATCTGTATTAGTATTTTGCTAATACAAAATGTAAGTGTAGTCAACATCTGTGAAAGAACATCAATTCAACCACTTTATTACTTCTGATAGTTTGCAATTGACACAGCTGCAAAAAGCAAATCTTGTAGTTCTGGAAAAAAAAATGTGTAAGAAAGCAAATTTTGACCTGAGAAATTGAGAAAACGCAGAATTCTACAGAGTCATTTTTGTCTTCACCGCACAACTCCAGTGCAGCTGGAAAAGCAGATTTGTACCAACAGCTCAGCGTTCAATCGGTTTCTTTTTTCAGTGTCAGCCCTGCAGAGATGGTGCCTGCAGCCTTTGAGGTGGCTCATCTGATTCCAAATGATATAGAGATATTTTCCCACTAAATGCTCCCTCTCTGTCCTCCCTGACAGAAATGTACCCTCTTATAGCCCATGTATCCCCATCCCAACACACTCCTATCACCTTGTGTGCTGCTGACAAACCTGGGTGTGTGTGCATGTGTGTGTAAGTTGACAGTGATGGATGGGACCTGGCCACCGCCTCCACCAGCCATGCCACTCAGATGCTGAGTGAGCCCTATGCTTTATTCATGAGATTTGGAGGCAGGAAGGAAAAAAAAAAACGATTCCAAAAGGTTTAAGAATATATTAGGGGAACTCTCTTGGATGTCAACTGACTTGTCTGGGAGTGGTAAGCAAGAAGAGTCTTAAGGTTTCCACTTCGAAGTCTGTGGCAGATGGAAAAAGGAGCAGGACCCCCACCCAAACACCACCAGTCCTGCTTTCACACACCCACGTCCAGTACTTAGGTAAATTTACTTAGTTACTTTCCACCACTGCAAAAGAATACATTTAAATCTTACTGTTACATAGAGGAGTACAAGAACAGTATTGCATCCATCCATTTTACAGGGTCATTGGGGGGGGGGGGGATTAGAAAATGGGGAAAGTACTTCAGCTCTCTGGAGGGCTCCTAAGAAGCCAGGTGCTGTGGAGAGGTGTATACTATGTGCTTATGGTGTTATCACATATACATACTATGTTCATTTGGTTTACAGTTTGTATATTTTGGTATCATTTTATTGTATTGTCTTGAATGTGATGGTTATTTTACCTACATTTCTGTCTTAGTAAGTGTACCCAAGTTGACAACCGAGGCCTACTGCATATGTGGGGATGACGAGTGGAGTGGTTCAGGAGGGGAGGGGATGTGGTCATGTTGTAAACTGTTTCGTATTTCGTTTAAAGCAACAAAAATGGGATGGAAGTGAGGGGTCATATTGTGAAATAAACAGGAAGTCTTTTTGTGGGAGTCGTGGAAGTGAATCGTGGAGCAAACATGGCCGTCACCAATAATAGGAGCTGTTGAATAACCTAAACAGTTGTCTTCTTGTTGAGTTACAGGAGCACCCGGAGAAAACCCACGCTGACACAGGGAGAACATGCAAATACCACACAGAAGGGCCCAAACTGGCCTGCAGATTCAAACTCACCCCCCGGATAAGCAAACTTTCTGATGATGCCGGTTACACAGGTTAGACCCAGCGCCGCCACTGGCCCCCGCTGTGGCCCCGGCTGCTGGGGTTTGTGCTGGCTAAATTCAAGCTGCCACAGCGGCTCACTGAAAGTCTGTCTTTGGAGCTGCTACCCTCTCCCGTAGCAGTCTCATAGGGGCGGGAAGTGAGGCCGAAGGGCCAAGGGGTGCATTAGCTAGTTAATTTGGTCCAAATGTTAAACGTACACAGACAGGTGTTTTGTGAATCTGCACTTCACTGCTCTTCCTAAACGATCAGCTGTGTGTCTTGGTAAACCATGGACATATACAGGTAACTTGAGTTGTGAGAACTGAATGTGGAAATTTATAGAGTTTAGTTTTCAGTGAGGATCAAATACAGTTTCAGACCAACTGAATTCAATTTCATAATATTACATAGAATTGTGTTACTGCTTAAGGGTTTGTGATAGATTGCAGCCTTATTATCACTGTTAAGTCTGTTGCATTAAGGTTTCATGTTGTTCCATAATGAAATTAAGACCTTAAGTCAGCCCTCCTCTCTTACCTCTCAGTATGAACACACTATCATCAAAGCAGGCTATCTTTTCCACAAACGGGTTTTGATGTGGATTATGAGTGGATTTCTCATATCCATTGCAA
Organism: Sander vitreus; assembly: GCF_031162955.1. Lineage (NCBI taxonomy): Eukaryota > Metazoa > Chordata > Actinopteri > Perciformes > Percidae > Sander > Sander vitreus. The sequence continues at coordinate 29,838,289 of NC_135858.1, forward strand.
GACAAGCATAGGATGGAGCAAAATCTCTGCCCATAGCTATGCCACAAGAGTGCAGGCAATAAGAATCCAAATACTTGAAAAGTTCACGGTGAGAATAATTTCTGACATTGTTAGTAAGAATTAATTAGGAGGCAAAATCCCATCTGGAAGTAATAAAAAACAATTCACTGACATAGTAATTTGAAACTGTCCTCCCAAGAAAGACAAAAGTATTAGTGTTTTCAACAAAATGATTATAGATCCACAAAGTCTGCAGAGGGAGGAGGTCAGGGTGGATGGATGGGTAAGCAAAACATAGGATTTGCAACAAGAGACCGCTGTTCATTTATTGTCATTCCCAGCCAGACGGTGTAAACATTCGGGGCTCAACCCAAACCTGGGGGGGGGGGGTCGGGGAGATTTTCTTCTCCCGTTTACAGCAGTAACGCTCTATTTTTTTTAAGTCATTTGAGATAATACAATGTCTACAAATCTGTATATCATTTGACAAAAAAATGACAGCTGCCAAGGAAAAAAATCATCCTGTAGAGCCTACATCCTATTTTGTAGCTCCACCTGTCTTCATCATTCTGAAACCAGAACACAGCAAATGCTGAAGATGACTCATTTTCACTGCTGCCACCTAAAAAGGGTTCAGACATTGTCTGATGTTACTATTTTTACTATGTTGCATGACATAGGTAGGGTAGGAAGTTGGCATAAACAGCATTACTAATCTTAAAAGCTATTTTTGTTATACTATGCTGAAGTTCACAGAATGAATATTTAGCTGACAAATCTGCTACATTTGAATCCAAGTGCAATAATAATCTGGGCTGCTGTAATTGAAAATCAGGGATCCCAACAATGCCAAGTAAATATGGTCTTCAATACTCTAACTTCAATATTAGGCCAACTAAAGCCCATTTACTCAATTATATTAGATTTCTTTCCTAGCCTTACGGTACTTTATTTGATCTACTCCATGGTGACTCTGTCTGGTCACTCTGTTCCTCCAATTTGCTTCTTAACGTCTCTCACTCTCTCATCTTTACCTATTTATCCCTGGAAGTCTTCTCCACTGAAAGAAGAAAATATAAAACAAAGAAAAGTATAAAGATTTCTGATCCTATAGATACCCTATGATGCAAAAAAGATTAAATGCAATATTCTCTCACATCTACTCCTGGCACCTCTGCTTTCCTTTGCTCCTCTTTTCTTCTTAACTTCTCTGACTCTTTCAGGCAAGCTTGCTCACTGAGGTGACACAACTGAATGAAACACACACACACACACACACACACACACACACACACACACACCCCATTACAATGTTAGGGCACACCTATAGATGACAATATTTCCCCAGTAATAGAACTTTTGCTCCATTGAGACTGAAGGAAAATGACAAAAGGTTGAAGGTATTTTAAAAACCTACAAGTTTCAGGACCCCAACCTTAACCAAGTGGCTATTATTGTAATCATTATGACGAACCATAATGCACCATAAAAGTAGTTATTTTAATCCCAATCGAGGTTTTTTCTTAATGTAACTAAGTGCTTCTTTTAACATAAACCATGCTCTTTCCTTAAATATAACCTAACTAAACCTTAATTGTAGCTCTGAGACATCATAACACTGATTCCCTTTTCATCAGTGATTTGGAACCGTTTTGGAAAGCACTGCCAAATATCATTCTATCCAATGCTTGCATGTGTCATTCTGGAGGGCAGTTACAAACAAATTATTTTGTTGTTTAATTTCTTCATTTTTGAAATTGTATACCACTTAGTGGGACCATGTTATACTATAAAGAATATCTTAAGTTATATTCCATATGAAGAGAAATATTATCCTGGGAAATATCATTATAACAAATGTGTTTTCTACAGAGTAGAAAAAGAAACCTTCAGCTCACTAAGACTCACAGCAGATAATACGAGCTGAAACCTCCCCAGAACTCCTGAAGGGCTCTAAAGAAGTTTACCTGGCACAGAGAAGTGTACACTCTGTATTGATCTAGATGTCACTCTGAATATGCTCATTGACCAGCAAAGAGCAGCTGTGACTGTCCACCATTTTGTGTTCGCATGCCAACAACTGCCAGGTTTGTTAAGGAGCCTGCAGCATATGAATCACACCTGAGCGGAACAAAGCGAGGAAGCAGTGATCCCACATGTTTAAAAAGAAAAGAGACCGGGATGAAAAATGACACTTCCTCCCTACTTACTTCTGTAGCCAAAATGTCATGTTTGGCTGTATGAAAAGATTTCCTTTCCCACTTTCCAACAGCTTAGCAAATAATCGTTCAAACACCAGAGAATGTGCTACTGATACACATGAAAGGACTTAGCTGTGTCATTGGATGCACAACATGCCAGCAAAAAAACACAGAGAGGACACATTTCAGATGAAAAGTAGCTTTTATATATTGCCAGAGGCACATTGCTACATGATGTGCTGTTCTGTCAAAACTCCAGTCTGGAAATCAGGCTGCAGATATTTACTGGATAGAAAAAAGAAAAAAAAGATGCAGGATGTCACAGTCAGCCTCAGTACTGCCTTTCCCATTCTGTCTCTCTGTCTTTAACTTCAGCTACTTTTTACTTCCCCAGCCCTCTGCATTCCCCATCCATCCATCCACCAGATGCCCTCAGACTTTCCTGCCATTCTATTACCTGACCCACCCCCCCCTCCCACCACCTGATCACCTGTTTCCATTTTCCTTCTTCAGCCCTGCAGTATATAATCTGCCCGTTACAGATTGTCAATGTTGCTCTGCGCCTTGCTTTCCATAAGGCTATTAAATGAAGGTTTAGACATGTTATCTGATCCCATGGGAGCTATGGGGTATGATCAGGTGCCCAGGAAGTTCTCTGGGCTTTGAAGCAAATTCAACATAGTGGCCAAGCGATGGAATTGCAACGCCAGGCCCGTCACGTGATGCCCTCTGACCCAAATAATTACATGGTATTGGGTATGCTCGAATGGATGGCGGCCAAAATACATATCTTTATTTTTCGTAATAAAATGACCCAAGGCCGAATGTGAACACCTCAGTAAAACAAATCAATCATCTCCATGTTCTATGATCGTGTGCCAGCTACTGAGCCTTTCAGCAAGTGCATATGGCGTGACTTCCCTATTTTTGACTAATTCGGCTTTCTAGCCATCGGAACATGTACCCTTAACCCTGTAACCTGTACCTGTCCGCCTCATCTGAACGCTGTACCATGCTCTGACTGGTGAAGTTGCTACCTGTGATTGGCAGAATTATTTCAGCCTCCTCTGCATCCCTGTCTGCTAGAAACAAACCTGATTCCAGACCTGCTATCCTCGAGTCTGCACCCCGGTCTGGCTCCCATTCGGCTAGCCTCCTCCCCTGATCCTGTCTCCTCCTGCTCTGGTACCCAGCGGTTTGCCTGACTAGCACCCTGCACCAACCTGCAGCCAGGTATTCCATTTGCCCAACCGCCTTTCCAGACCTACAGCCTTCTGCTCACCCTCCACAGCGACTCCACCCCCTTCCTGCACTTCTTTGCCCTCCAGTGTGGCTACGTCTGTCTACCCTGCCCCCAGGCCATACACCTGAGGTCTGCTGCTCCTCCCATGTCAAGCCCCCAGGCCTAATCTTTCATGCCCTGCAGATCTCCATTGTCGAGGCCACCCATGTCTTTGGTTCCCTTTGAGTCCGCCGTGACAGCAGGGATAAATAAACATGTCGCTAGTGTCGACACAAATGGGAGCGTGTCACTGCTGTGGTCTCACCCTCCTCCTGTGGTAATGTGTTGTGTCAGATACCTGTCACTATGTGAATCAGACTCAAAAGTGATGAGCGCTCACCAAGTGAGAGCTGCCAGCTTGGAGATGCCAGGGTTTTTTGGGTATGTTAAATATATTGTCAGGCAACACTTTGGAATGCAACTTCATATACAAATGAGAGTTGCCGTTACTGTCCCATGCATGTCAGTCAAAGGAAAAGACACCGCTTAGCAGGAATATTGGGTAAAATCTTTGCTTCAAGTGACACCAAGCAGCGCCATCAAAACTTAATTTTAGAAAATACTTGAAACGTTGAAAAGTTCAGTTCTATTTAAAACCGGTTGCTGCTTCCCAAAGTCCACTATCACCTCTTTATTCTCGCTGTCATTCATAAGTGAGCTGTTGTCCTGACACTACTTCCAGGTTTTCATAGCTTTTGTTTTAACTTTTTAAATCAAAGTGTAAAATTCCCACTGTAATGTACCCCATGTTGTACTGACAGACTGCTAGTGACACATTACAAACACACATCAGGTTCATTTCCATCCAGAGCCCGCAGTGATTGCTAAAAAAAAAAAAAAAATCTTGTTAGCCATTTCTTGTCTATGCACTGAAACACCAAAGCACATTCTCTTGTATGCAAATAACCTACTGCACTGTCTCTCTGTCCATGAAGTTGTTTCTGATTTAACTTTGTCCAGCTTTACTGTCCTAGTTTTAGCTGTATGTCTATTGCTGTGTAAAATTGTCAATCAGCCTCAGTTTGTTTTACTGTGTGGTCATACGACAGGTCCAATTTAAACTTACTTCTAATGTATGGACTGACTGACTCACTGTCCACTCTCACTACAATCAAGTTGACCCAAACTTGAACTCCATTTGGACTCAATCCCAAAACTGCTCAGACTTGAGCTTGTCTCATACTCAGACACTTGACAGACTTTTGTGTTGACGTGTAACTTGATTTAAACTTGATTTGAAAGTCTATGTCCAATGTTAATCTTCTTCATCATGACGGGATTGAAATTTAGAGTCCATCTACCATTGTAGACCATGGTGTGTCGCACAAAAAGGATGTGTCAAAGCAAAATATTTAAATTTGTTAGATTTAGAAGAAGGGCCTGTCTTTGGGGTTAGAGGCCCCACTGTTCTCTGCAGCCAGATACCCTGCTGCCGTGACACCTTAGCCTAACCGAGTCATATTAGGCGGCTTCCCTTTATTAATTAGGTAACTCACAAGATTAAAGACACTCTAGTAGGGAAAATATGGCACACATGTTTACTAATTATTGTGTTAATGACCTTCCACTGGCTGCTGTCTTAATCAGTCCCTCCAGGATTTCGCGATGTCGCGATCGCGCCAATTCACGCAAATTCAACCAATCATTGCACATTTGGTGTGACTCGCAATTTTGACCAATCACCGCAACTGTTCCGCACATTTGATCAAAACCCAGAAGGTTCCTTTGTCACGGTCACTTTGAGAGCCAATGACCAATCGGGAGTGAGAATGGCTTGATCATTTCCCTGTTTTTGATATGAAGACGAGACGTGTGTGTGACTCATTTACCAACAAAACGTACAGCGAACGACCGTGCAAAACATTTCAGACCGTCCGATACATTTTAACATCAATGTAGACTTTAACGATTTAAAAGTCGCTGAAGTTGCTGCCGTTTCCATCCTGGCTGTCGGCTCTCTGCAGCGGGTGGGGCTACTGCTCCGTACCCCCCGCGACTGACGCTTGCACACACACAAACACACACAGAGACACACACACAAACACACACACGGTGGATGCAGGAGAAAAAGGAGATGAGACGACACGATGACCTAAATTGAGGACAGCTACGCTCGTTATTGTAAGTGCAATGATAAGTTAAAGTCAGTACTTTATCAAACCGTATGAATGTGTGTCCCAGGCCAGGATAGGAAAATAACTAACAATGTCAAGATCAACAAGCCACTGACAGATCTGTCCAAATTTGATTCATTCAATTATTATTTTTTGTCTTAAATCCACCAGCCATTTTCATATTATACCAACATTTACAGCATCCTGAGCCTTTTTGGAAAGGTTACTAGGAAAACTCAGCCCAGAGTAGTTTTATTCTCTCCAAAACAAGTTTATTTTTATTTTGAAAGAACTACACAAAAAAAAAAAAAAGAATTGCAACTTTTATGCAACTTTTACCGTCTCCCGCAACTACATTGCAACAAAAATACAAAAGACATCGCAACTTTTATCACAAATTTTTACAAAAGCTCCCGCGAAATCAGGCATTTTGGGCCGCAACAATCTCAAAAAAGGCCGAGAAATCCTGGAGGGACTGCTTAATGGGAAGGTGTTTGTGTCTGGATGAGCAGGATTTCACGGAGCTGCCCTGCAGAGCTATGCAGCTCATTTACTGCTGCTGTTTTCTACAGCGATGGAATATTTATAACAACGGCACAATATAGCATATAGCGGTTTCCTCACATTAAAGACCCATTTTATATCGTGGTTCACACATATCAGTTCAGTTCAGTATCTGACATGCCAACATTTTGTGAAATACTTAAACTGAAAAAGCATTTAGAGACAGATCTGCAACATGTTTGCCTAGCTGTGCACAGAGACTTGAAGCAAGGGGAATGCTTGCCTAGTTTGATTAAACTGAAAACACTGGCTGGTTAATAGTTATAGGTTTTCAAGGCAATACCTGTCTACAAGCTGGCACATAATGTGTACAGCTTTAGAGATGTTGGAAGTCCTACAATTTGTTTTTTTCACAAAAACAATCTGCCGGTTTCAGTGAAGTCTGGGTACTCACAAGCGACAGATTTAAGAAAGAATGTTTACAATCAAATCAGTACAAGTGCACTACAATCAAGACAAATGACTTGTGGTTTGTAATGGAAACAGATTTTAAGGACAAATGCCTTGTTGAGATAAAAGCTGTAGTAGAAGTGTCAATACTGATGATGGCATCTGCAGCTGAGACTGCCACAGCTTCAAATCAAAACAGCGAGGAGAGCTTGAGGCATGAGGAAAGCTGAAGACATGCAAGCGCACAGAAAACGAGAAAACCTCGTGGGTACCGCTGACTTCACTGATGATGGGAGGCAGAAATTCATCCTGCGTCGATGAGGCTTTAAAGTGTAGCTCTAAGCATCAGGGAGGGTTTCTGAGCTTTAGGCAGCCCCATATCCTGTTTATGATTTCATGAACATGGAACTCATTACACATCGCAACACATTGGGATCTGCACCCTTGTCCTCAATACCCTCCTAGATCCCTGAAAAGAAGGCAATTAGTTTTGGGCCAGAAGACACAACAGGAAGAGAGGGTGTAGACACAGAGTCAAGACTGACAATGTCTCTCACTGTATATACTACATCACCAATATGATTTAACAGGGTGACCTGTCTTCAATACAAATAAAACATTTTTAGTTTCACAACCGTGGTTGTAGAATTACAACTTGGTTGTGGTAACATTTTAATGACCATCATCATTGCTGAGATCTGCAACGACATTGCCAGAGTCAGTTTCACGCCTCTAAATGACTATATTTCAATGTGAAGCAGGTCTTTACTACACAGGCTGTTCTCATGAACCATTCGTACACATAGATAAGAAAAGTAAAGCAGCTGTACTTCGTATGTATTCCACGTATTTATTACTGTATTCACTACGTTGCTGCTGTATAAGAACATGAAGATTTGCGTAGGAAGTGAGTCGGGGTGGATGGCTGGGTCCTAAAACACAGCTTTAAAGCTGGGGGGAGCAGAGTTCATGTCAAATTTGTTCATGTGAATGCATTGAACTACATGTTGATATGTGGTAAATGCTGTTAAAACAACGGTTTTATTTAACCTAGACATCTTAAACATTTTACTTTCCAACCACACTTACGCAGGGTACACACCACATGAGAAATCAAGCCGATTTTGGGCCTGATTTCCCCCATCCGACAATAGTCAGCAAAGCCTAGATTTTGTGATGCTTCTAAAGACTATCTTGCCAGATCTTTCTATGGTGTGAGGTATGTTACGAGTGTTTTTTACATCCCTTAGTCTGCTCAGAAGTCCATCCTGGCTGCACGGATTTTGAATAGCAAAAATAAACATGTTTAATGTTTACTATCTGATATCCTGTTTGTGGGGAACAGCAGGGACAGCCAAGGACACAGTCTAGTCTTGTTTACCTGGGCCGGGCTTCTGAGGGAGAGCGGCGTTCATACGGATCTTTATACCGCTGATTAGCGGATCACGAAGGCAGAGAGAGAGAGTGAAGGAAACGGGGAGCACTAACAGAGCTAAGGGCTTCAGTGCAAACAGAGCATTAGTTTGCTCAATGGTTAGCTTACACTCACCAGGGTGGCCTGGCTTCCAGTGGAGAGCAGTGCTAACAGCAGGTAACCTCCATATGAGCACCGATCTCGTGCAGAAGCCCGGCCCAGGCGGCACGTCTCTTCAATCGGCGCCATGTCTGGACTCTGGTTGTTTGAGAATGGAATCCGTTTGTGTGCGTTATGCTGTTCCGGCCAAATCATTGTTCTCCACACAGTATAGGTACACAACTGTCAATTCTATCATTACATGTCGTTATGTGTGGGTTCTCGCACTTTTTGAACAAATGTTAAGATTTTAAAAAAGTGTTTTAGTGTGGGCCAGGCATAAGCCTGGTTTAAACGTAGATGTCTATAGATATCTTTTGACCCGCAAAACAATGTTTAATACAAATAATTTGGTGACACCATGTGTGACAGAAGAAGCACATCTTTGTCGTGCAGCCCTTTCCAGGCCAATAGTAGAGTTGGCAGTGGAATTGGACATTCCAGATTGGGAGGAAATTGGAAAAGTAGTAGCAATTAGAACTGTATTTATATTGTCTTATTAGGACACAGATAAAGTGAGCAGATCCTGTCAAAACTCTCTTTAGTTTTACTTTCTATCTTAGTTTCACTATCTTTGTGGGGACCCGTCCTTGACATAATGCATTCCCTAGCCCCTTACCCTAACCTTAACCATCACAACTAAATGCCTAAACTTAACCCTTACCCTAACCCTAACCTAATTCTAACCCTAATCCTAAAACCAAGTCTTAACCCTCAAACAGCCCTTTGAAGTTGTGGGGTCCAGCATTTTGGCCCCACAAAGCTGTCGGGACCCCACAAATATACTGTATTCCCGGTTTTTGGACCCCACAAATAGTTAAACAAGAACACACACACACACACACACACACACACACACACACACACACACACAGCTTAGCAAGTAGGAAAAAGATGCAATAACCTTGCTGTTGTCTCTCCTTCAGTTGGCCATCAATACTGCTTTATTGTTCAGAGAGGAAATGAGCCAAACACAAGTGAATGAAGGAAAGCCCCAGAGAATAATTTACCGCACTGCGAGGAGAGCTCACTCTGTTTGTGACAGTTATGTTTCAAAGACAGACATCACAAAGTATTATTTCTGGGTTTCATCATTGCTTAATTGGTTTCTGTTGTAGCAGCTGGAAACTGTTCAGACTGGGGAGGAAGGGCGATTAAGACTCTTCTCCTTTTTTCCATCCATTTTTAAGTAGTGTCGTTTGCCCAAACCGCCTCCATTTTAGGCCCGATTTTCTCACCGTTCTAGTTACCCTGCTGAAGTCCCATGTTAAGTCGGATGTGAAACACCTGCATTGGCTGGGTAAGCTGACTTAACTTAAGCTCCAGATGGGAGGTTAGCGACAAAAACTAAACAAACTGTGTGATGAGTTTAAGGAACCCATGAGGCGGAGACTTTAACTTCCTGGAAATCTTTCAAGACAACCTCATGCTGCACATGTGGGCATTGGTAAAAAAAACTCTTGCGAGTGAAATTATCACAATTGTACATCTACTTGGTTTAAACTGTTTGACGACTGATTTATACACTAAGTGATGGGGGAATTCACTTGTTAGTTGACCTGAAACTAGCACAGACTACAAGACTTTAAAAATCTCAGAATTGTTTTAATGTTCACATACTTTCAATCTCATCCTCTTGAGGTAGGACTAGATTGGACATGATAAGTCAATTGGAACCAACAGCAGCATTCCAATGGCACTCCCCATAGGGCTGAGCTGTCAGAGAAATTAGTCTAATCTTCAAGTCACAAGGAGTCCACACTGACCAAAAATCATTAAACACAGCAAGATCTGGAAAGAGATGTTGCTGTTCAGTTTTTTTAAATGTATTTTTTGGTGCTTTGAGCACCACAATCTGAGTGGATTGACCTTGCTTATTGCAATGCCTTTTCTCTTTACCTTTAAAGTATAGACTAGAAATTGTATGGCTATGTTCCAGTAAATGTTTTGCTAGAGGAAAAGTTAGAGCCACGGTTAGCATTACTAAGCCTGTGTCCTAATTGACAGGTCGGCGTGTAGCCTCACCGCTAAAGCATCCCCCGCTTTATCAGCCGTTTTAAAATAAATGGGATCATATTTAAAAACATAAACATCATTGAAGACTTGAAACTAGTGATTGAGACCATAAACTTATTATGAAAATGTTTACTGAGGTAATAAATTAAGTGAGAAGTATGCTCATTTTTCTATAGACTTCTGTAGAAACAGACTTCTTTTTGGATCCTGCTGGATTTTTAGGAAGAATGCAGGTTTAATGCACTTCAGCTTTGGCTTCAGTTTTCAGACCCCAAAGCTTCGTCCATTATTTTTAGTCTATGATCACCGCAACCGTCAATCTACATTCATCTTCACCCAGCCTTTCTACACTTGTGCTGCTTCACCTACATGAACCAAAATAGAAGGTGTGCTGGTCTGGGCGCCCAAGACTGTGACCTTAAGCTGGTCATTGCGCTTGAGTGATTAAAATAGGGCCTGAAACATTATCTTTTCTTTTGGAGATGCATGAAAAACGATAAAATATACTTCCAGGACAAGTGGGCCCACCCACCTCACTTTTCTTTAAGGTTTTAGGCAAATCTTATTGGTAGACAAAGAGGAGTGTGTGTAGGTGGATGAAGCAACAACTTTTGCTTTATGACGCTCTTAAAATGACTCAGGCCTATTGATTTTGGAAGAGAATGCGCATTTCCAGTCCACCATTGAACTGCAGCGCTTCCATTCCTGAAGAGACAACTCTGTGTTTAAAAACTCATCAAAAGCACTAAGTGCTATTGAAAGACTTTTGATGTATGGAGCCAGATATTTTTGATTTTATCTGTCTGCTGTGTTTTATGTGAGTGGTGTTTGCTACATGGGCTAATAAGCACGCCAATACTGACTGTTAAAACAGTATTTGACCGTAAAGCCTAAGACTGTCAGGACCAGAGTCTGACTTTCTGTTAAGGAGCGGATGCAAACAAATTTAATTAAAGGACAGGTTAACATTTGTTTAAGCCTGTCTTCACAATAAGCTGTGCCCATATGTTAATGTAAGAGTCATTGGTCACTAATCATTCCTTCTGTCCATACTGACACCGCTTCAGCAGTCTGAGTTATTCGTCTGAGTTAGTCAAAGCAAATTGGTAAAGTATTTTTTTCCCATTGCAAAATTGCCTTTTATCCTGGACCGTTTCCTTTCTAAGCCATGGCAGAGTGATAGTAATACAAAGAGGGTGTTTTGCATTGTGTTGCATTGCGCAAGTGGTTTCCCAATGATTCCCAAGAGTTTTCATTCTTGAACAAAGTGTCCAATGGTTGGTTACAAAAGTTAAGTTTTTGATGCTTTTATCTAAACATTCACTTTCAGTGAGTAAACAATCGGCAAAAACTGTAAATGAAGATTGTGCCCCATGTAGGTGGAGTCCTTGGCAGCGGCCTGAGTTTGAATCTGATCTGCAGCCCTTTAATGCTTTTAATCCACTCTCTCTTTCCCGTCATTCTCCAGCTGCTCCTTGATAAAGTCAATGAAAGCCCTACATTTTCCTTTAAATAGAGGGGAAACATTTGCCCACGGGAGGAAGCGTCACCATAAACATAGCATGCAAGTTGACGGCCAAAAAGTAGGAATATAGATGTAATTCTAAAAGCAACAGATTAGTGAAAGAGTTCACTAGGCTAACATGATCGTTCTCTGAAGTGATCAATGATCTATCATTAAGCAGATGCTGTGTATATGGTTTGTTATACACAAACCCACCAGAAGATGGAGCAAACAAGTTATGCAGGTGGAGAAAATTTAAATATGCAACATCATTCTCACAGACACTGCAAGCCACTGACTGGGAGAGGAGCTTGGATATTTATAGTGTGTGTGTGTGTGTGTGTGTGTGTGTGTGTGTGTGTGTGTGTGTGTGTGTGTGTGTGGAGATGGTGCATCACATGCTTGACTGGTGGTAATTTTTCCACCATTGTCCAGTAGGGCAGAACTGTTTTTTTTCTTCTTGTAATAACATTTAAATGAATATGAGGGACTACTGTCAATCAATCGCTCTCCTATAATGCTCATGTGATGATTCATTGTTCGCAGTTTGGCACCTGCAACTCGTTAAACAACCCTTAGCTGTGTAAACACCAAACTCACATACGCTAAATTACTCCATCACTTAAGACTTGTGACTACTTTACAACAAAAACAAAATGTAATTTTACAGCAGGGCTTTCTTTCCATGAAGATCAATTATAAATATTTCCATACAATATCTGTCTATTTGTGAGTGAGAGGCATTATCAGCACAATGTACTTCAATTTACTTAACTTGTCTGTTCTAGGTGGAGCTTGCCAATGCTTTGGATATTTCTGGCCCTCTCCTTGCTGTTCAAAAAGTTTCTAAGCTTCCGCGTTTACGTCCGTGATATAAAACCCACTGAATATGCGCAGAAGTGTTTCTCCTGCTGGCCCCCGCCCGCGAGTTCCAGCTCGGCCCAGAGCCTTTACATTGTGGTGACGTCACGTTTTTAAAATCACTTTTCTCGGCTAGAGGGACGGTTTTCAAATAAAATGTCCGTGGATTAAAAATTCTGAATAGAAATAGTCACAACCGACCTTGTTTGCAGTTGCAGGTGTCCTGGCAACAGTTTAACAGGCGTCTCTTTTACCCAACCCGGTCTCACGCCAATTCGTGAAATGGTCACGTTATTTAGATTTATTGATTCGTGTACAGATTTTCTCGTTTATTTCGTGTACAGGTCACGATTTTCGAACGTGACCATTTCACGAACTGCCATGACACTGGGCTGCTCTGGGGGACGCAGCAACGGGGCAAATTAAACGCCACACGCCGGCGACAACAACGGGACGGACCGCCACACGCGGGACGCGATCCCCGGGCGCAAGGACACGATCCGCGTTCTCTGCGACACGCAACAACGGGGACATGAAACGCCACACGCCGTCCACAACAACGGGACGGTTGTGGTTAGAAAAAGAAGAACGGGGAAAGGAGCCGTCACACTCAGGAGACGCTGACAACAACGGGACGGTTGTGGTTACGAAGAGAATAACGCGGAAAGGAACTGCAACACGCGGGGCACGATCCCCGGGTTAAAGTCCTGTGTTGTTTGACCCATCCACCACCCTGGCCAAACTCCCTGCGCGGATTTTCGCCTTATCAATACCACTCGCTACCGTAATAGTTCTGTGATCACGAAATAAGCTTCCCATTGAAATACATTACTTTAAAATTCTTGCTCATCACACGAAAATAACGGCATTAACGTGTTCAGTACACGAATCAATAGATTTAATAACGTGACCATTTCACGAACTGCCACGAGACTGGGCTGCTTTTACCATGGTGGCCTCTGGGGAAAGTCCTTTTTGGGCCACGGGGGATTTTTCGTTGCAATACAGTGAGTGGCCACTCAACAGAATTGGCTGCAAAGCTGAGGTTGTTCCTGGGGGGCTGGTCTAAATAGAGAGTGAGAGAAACACACACACACACACAATTGTGTGAGGTTTTGTTTATTTAGCTTTTAAAATCCCTTTTCCTTGAATTGTGTGCTGCTTGGGAGTTTGGTGCAACAACATTTCACTATGTGTATCTGTATTTATATGTGAGTTCAACCAATCCCAGCAGTCCCACGTGCCAGACTTTACGTCAGTATAACGTGACTCTGAGAGCCACTGACCAAGCAGGAGTGAGAGCGAGCTTGTTTCCGATATGAAACGAGACTCGAACATCTCACATTTACCAACAAAACGTACAGCAAAAGACCGCGCAAAACATTTCAGACCGTACTGCCAACCTGTGTACATTTTCACAACAATGTACGCTCTAACGTTTTTTCACTCTAAAGTCAGCGGCTGCTGTTTCAATCCTGTCTGCTGTCTGCAGCGGGCGGGGGCGGGGCTGCTGCTCATACAGTTAGCTACTGATGCGCACACACAAACACGGTGGATGCAGGAAAAACCGCAGATGAGACGACACGATGACCTAAATTGAGGACAGCTACTCTTGTTATTGTAAGTGCAATGATAAGTTAAAGTCAATACTTTATCAAACCGTATGAATGTGTGTCCCAGGCCAGGATAGGAAAATAACTAACAATGTAAAGATCAACAAGCCACTTACACATATGTTCAAATTTGAGTAATTTAATAATTATTTTTTTGTCTTAAATCCACCAGCCATTTTCATATTATACCAACATTTGCAGCATCCTGAGCCTTTTTGGTAAGGTTACTAGGAAAACTCAGCCCAGAGTAGTTTTATTCTCCCCGAAACAAGTTACCTTTTTATTTTTAAATAAACTTATTTGGCAGTAATCTATGCATTTATTTCTGACAATTTGATAAACAAAAATGTATGTTATGCTTCAGTAAATAAAACCCCAATTAACAAAACTGGTAAAAATATATAAATACAAATAAATAAATAAATCACCTGGAGATAAAACTGATATGAACGCTCATATTCAAGTTTATATTCTGCTTGTTCAACGGTTGTTTGGTAAATTGCTCTTAAACACATTGAGATGAATTGAATTGCTATTTTTATTATCAATTCTTGTCATTTTGGTGCTGGTAATTTTCCTTTGGGGCTGGCTAAAATCTCTTTGGGGGAGGGGGCACCAAAAATTCCTCTATGCAGGAAAAACCCTGGCCACTGGTTATTCCAGTCATAAATGGTGTACAAAACATCTTGGACCACCTGGACACATCATCAGTGATGATAGCTGGGGTCATCGGGTGGGTTCAAATAGTTTTAAACTGTTGTGAACAAAGCTGCGTTTTTAAGGGGAGACATGCTTGTATGCGTCCTCACACCTGGCAAATAAAGCCGATTCTGATCCTTAAGATATGTTGGTTCAGTAGTGCATACTCCAGTTGTTATTGCTCACTTACCGTCAGACTTTGAATGAAGATGAAGAGGTTTTTAATGGTAATCAAACAACTGATGTGATTAAAGACTGTCTTTAAAGCTTCCCTTCAAAGTAACTTAATTTCCCCAATGATTAATAAAGTATACATTGTTACGCCCCTGCTGTATTATTTTTTATATTGTTTTTTTAATAAACACATTCATCTTATTAAGAACATTCACATATCTGTAAAAGTTGCTTCACCCAAATGTTGTATTATTTATAGACCTTACATAATTTAAATTACACATAAGTGTGCATCTGAAAATAAAATTGCACTTTTTTTTTGTAACCCCATTAACTTTGGGTCACCACATTGCAGCATTTTAAAAAATGGGTCCCCTGAAAAGAAGTTTCAAAACCTTCTGTTATAATCTATAATTAGGTAACACACAATGCACCAATTCTGTCAGCAGATGTAAAGACTGAGCCCAAATGAGAAGCAGTGAAAATAGCAACACAAACTGCAGAGTGTGTGTGTGTGTGTGTGTGTGCGCACAGAGATGAGCAAAACAGCAGGACCAGATTCATTTGCTTTAATAACATTTTCCAAGTAGATCGAATCGTCACTGTCACACAGAATAACTTATAACCATGTATTTCAGATATTCATTTGAAGATATGGACAATTATAGAAATGTACAAATCAATTTAGTAATGAAATGCAAGATGCGTCTGTGTGTATGTGTGTGGCCCATCAAACTCTGTCATTCACTTGCTGCCTCCTCACTGTGACACATCCCTCTAATCATCTCCCTCCATGAAGCAGGTAGGAATTATTTTTTAAATGAATCTGCCACAAGCAAAAAGCCCAGGAGAACCCTGATGGGTGATGCCTGCACAGCCTCCACACAATTACCAAAGTTAACAAGCCAGGAAATTCTGAATCTGTGCCTGGAACCAACATTTAAGACATGCTATTACATCCAACATCAAACACTGTCAAAGCTAAAGAGTTTACTGTTGCCATTAAGATAATAACCTATGAGGAATCACGGAATCAGTCCATCCTGTCTTTCCTGGCAGTAATAGACCTCTAAACACTCTGCAGTGGTGGATTAAGGAAATTTGGTCGCAAAGGGGTGGCGAGAGGTCTTGGTAGGGTGGCATTGGAAGACGGTACACGGAAACCCACATATGTAAATTGCTTGTGTGGGAAATGGAGGAAAAACTGTAAAACTGCATAACATATTTCTATCATTTGTTTGACTTTTTTTTTTTTAAATCATAATTTCTAACAAAGTAAGACAAACTAACTTTCTTTAGTCTGCTGTGTGTGCCCTGTGTTTTTTCTCTCGTTTTCAAATTTCACATGCAAATACAGTCATGTGAAAAAATTAGGACACCCATGACTAAAAAGAGGAATAAAAAAAAAAATCATCTTTTGGAAATTGATCTTAATGCCTTAATTAAAAAAATAGGAAAAATCCAATCTTTAAGGACACCAATTATCTTTGTGAATGAATAATGTATCGTAAATAAATAAATGTTCTTCCTTAAAATACAGGGGGCATAAGTAAGTACACCCCTATGTTAAATTCCCATAGAGGCAGGCAGGTTTTTATTTTTAAAGGCCAGTTATTTCATGGATCCAGGATACTATGCATCCTGATAAAGTTCCCTTGGCCTTTGGAATTAAAATAGCCCCACATCATCACATCCCCTTCACCATACCTAGAGATTGGCATCATCTCTCAATGCAAATCAAACCAGCTATTAGGCTAACTGAAATAAAACCATGCCAATCTCTAGGTATGGTGAAGGGGATGTGATGATGTGGGGCTATTTTAATTCCAAAGGCCAAGGGAACTTTATCAGGATGCATAGTATCCTGGATCCATGAAATAACTGGCCTAGATCATTGGTGGAAAGCTTTCATGCCCGAACTCGTGATTGGCTGCAGCTGGGGAAACCACCCAATATAAGGAGCCAAGATGGTGGCCGGCCACACTGTTGCTTTGTTTAACCTTGTTTAAGATTAGGTATTGTTTCTTTTGACTAGTAAGGGTGGACTGACAGGTGTGTTAATCTTGTTTTCTCCTGTTTAATTAGTTAGGGAGGTAAGTCTTTTGTCATTCTTTTTGCCCTTAGGTCAGTTTCTTATCTCTTAGACAGGATTGTTTGTTTGTTGGTTATTTTGGTGGCAGGCCACCCTGAAGCCTTGTATAATTTACCTATATCTATATGTTTATCTATATATTTTCTTTTTTGTAAAATAAATGAGTTTTTCTGATAGTCAAACAAATTTTTTTTGTGGCTACTTGGGAGACGGGGAGAGATGGGGCCTTTTCATGTTGTGTCCTAGGCACCCCTAGACTGGGGCGTAACACAGAGTACAGAATAGAATGTGTTATTTTATCAGTAAATATGATCAAATAAAAGAAACTGTAAAACATCATTATGTAATCTATTTATATACTGTATGTAAATCTTTACATATCTTTTTTTTCCAAGATTATTTTTTGGGCATTGTATGGCTTTTAATTGACAGGATAGCTTGAAGACAGGAAAGGGGAGAGAGAGGAGGGACGACACGCAGCAAAGGGCCGCGGCTCGGATTCGAACCCGGGCCGCTGCCAAGGACTCAGCCTACATCTCAGGTCGCCCCAATCTTTACATATCTAACCCTATAACATATATGTACAACAGAATAGAAATAGCCAAAAACTGAAAACATGTCATTTTAGTGAGTGATATGACATGTTATGCTACTGTACTGCAATTTATATTGAAGCAGAATAAAAACATACCATGTGGTCCAGGCATGCCCGGATTATCCATAAGGGCACTTGGGCCAGTGCCCAGGGGAACCAACCATTCACAACCAGTGTGGGGGCACCACATGACACAGGCTTTAACAATATTTTCCGTAAATCGTTACATTATTCACTTGAAATTGTTGAAAGACCATACATTGCTCGTTTATGAACACTAATTTCACTTAATAATAATAATAATAATAATAATAATAATAATAATAATAATATTAATACCTTATAAATAAATCAATATTACATGACCACTATCACTCCCCTCCCCAATCTGTCAGAGTTGAGTTGGTCCACAAGTACACGCAAATGTATCATTTGGGGGATGGGGGGGGGTTAACAATAATCAAAAGATGCCAGTTTAACCCCCTCAAATTTTTCATCATAATGATGAATGTAAAATATTAACTATTATAAAAAATAAGTGGTTGGCTTTCTTGATTCAATGTAATTGGCAAGCAAAGAAAAACATTTTTCACACAAACCCCCCCACCTCTGGGTGAGACTTGGTTTGCGCCCAACCCTTCTTCGTGTTTTTCAAGCACGCAGCACAGTGGGTGCGTTTCGTGAGTTTATTCAGTAAGCAGAGAAGTGTAAAAGACCAGTTCACAGTCTGCGCTTCTTTTCCTAGAACTCGTATTTCTTTCAGAGGACTTTGTGCAATAAATCCATACTCTTAAAACATTGTCGGTCCTTTTATTGTCGTTAGCTGTGATGCTAAAGCAGTTTTAGCTTTCCCATGATGCTTTTGAAAGTTTTTGACCAATCAGATGAGTTGCTTTCAGGGCCCCGTGAAATAAAGTCGGAAAAATACACCTTTGACCGACCCACAATGCTGCAATTTATAGTATTGACTTTTGGCTTTTTGAATTGATAGACATTTTGAATTGAGACATTTGAATATAGTGCTCACTGCTCATATGCCTACATGTATGTAGTTGGATAAGTTAGTAAATTACATTTGAGAAATCCCCTTGATTATGTCTGATATTTTTTGGCAGGAGGACAGCACGGGTAAAGGTGTGGCGGGGGGGGCTTTGAGGTATAGTGCCCAGGGGCACCACATTGTCTTAATACGGGCCTGGGTCCAGGGGGAACTGCAGGCTTACCCTCTTCCTCCCTGTCATCTTAAACTGCCTCCTCCTGGTGATCACTCCCTGCCTCTGTCCCTCTCTCTGAATCTGCAGCCTCCTCTTCATCCCTCACAGTCAATTCTTCCTTTTCCTCTTCTCCTTCACTTATTTCTCCATCTCCTTATGTGGCTTATTCCTGCTCTGACCCTCCTGGTCTCTCCAGTTCTCCAGTCAAAAACTGGCAAGCTTTACTTTTCACTTTTCGGCTTCAGCTTATCTCTCCAGCTACTCTGGCCTGTAAAAATCAAGATGTGAAAAGCGCTGGTTATCCTTTTATTACACTGTAGGGCCCTGTGGCTAAGTAGCCTATAGAATCAAAAAATATTTAACACATGCACACAAAATATGTAAGATATGTGAGAGTAAGTGGATTTTAATGTAGGCTACTAACAAATGACAAATGATCGATCTCAGCAAGCACTGTAGTGTGTTGTAACGTAACGCCACCGAAACAGCGACCCTCTATAAACATTATGAATTCAAACATGCCAGGTTTTAATATTTTGTGTTAAGCTGTTCTTGTCTTTACTAAAATCAAAACTAACCAAAGGGCAGAATGCTCTTACAAATCACGAGGGATCGAGCGATTTGACTTTTGGCTCAACGTAATAGACGCGCTGTTATTGCTGTTGCTGAACCGTCTTTAGCATAGGCTACAATACATTTATTACCAATTTAACTTTAAGTTAAAACATGTGTGTTTAAACTTTACCTGGGGAAACTGACTTCCCCTTCAGAGGCTCAGGGGCAGCTAAGTTGCTCCAGTCTTTGCTGGGATGCAGGGCCACCGCACCGCAGCAGACTCGCTGTGTGTGAGCCAGACTGTGCGAACGCCGCTCTGCACGTTTGAATCAGAGACATAGCTAAGTATTTTAGGGGCAGGGGGGATAAAATTACATTTACAATTATTATTTATTATAAATGTATTGCTTGTTTCAATGGTTTGAGAAGCTTGTGGACATAGTGGCGGTTTGTTTTAACAAGTACAGTTTTTGGAACACCAAAGGTAGGGGGCAGCTGGGGGGCACGGCTCTACAGTGGAGGGTCAGCTGCGCCCCTTCCCCCCCCTGTAGATCCTCACCTGACACTCTGATATGAGGTATTTGAACATGTTTTGCTCTATGACAGCTTTATTGCAAGATACCGACGCAAAAATCACCCTTTAGCGTCTGTATGGAACACACCGGGCATATCAGCATCTTGACCGCGGCGCTGTAAGATGATGTACTATTAAAAGCGACAAAGATGGCAAGTAGTATAAAACCCTGACAATCTGTCAAACAACACAGGACTTTCACCCAGGAGACCGCGGTTCATGTCCTTTTCTCGTGCCGCATGTCAGTTAAACGTGTGTCAAAAAGTGACGGCATGAGTCCCGACCAAACGCGTCTTAATGCGACGCCAAAGAGCTAGATGCTAAAGGAGACTTTTTGCGTCAGTAACAAACGCCAAAGGCACCTGACCAAGCGTACATTTTTTTAAAGCGCTGGGTGTGAGAATGTGTCGCTTTATCGTAAGGTATTTTGACAAAATACATACAATGTTTATACATACTATACACGAGTATATACTGCAGATTTTTGAAATAGTGGTCTGGGGTCTCATTTATACAACTGTGCGTAGGATCCTTACCAGAAGTGTACATACGCCAAAAACAATTCAGATTTATAAAACATGTAAGCAATGTTCCCTTTATAAATCACAGATTACCCACAAGTGTTCGTAAGTGAATCAGCCTCTTATCCCACCCTGTACACGCCCATTTTTAACCATAAACAGTCAATGCAAATCTCCTGTATTCCATGGAGTCGGGCCATCTCCTCCTGCGCTCCGTAGCGGACAATGTGACGGTGAGACAGCGCCGATTAAACATTAAGAACAAATTTTTACTAAAGATTTCAGTTGGAAGTATCACTCAGTACAAGCGCAAATAACACTGCTGGATTTAATCTTCATGATAATGTGGATGATATGGAGTGAAAAAAATTTACTTGAGGCATCAAAACTTGATCGTATTACGAGTAATCGTTATTCACACATGTACTTTCTGCAGTCTGACATCAGTTCACCACCTCACCATCTGCGTCGCCAATTCCCATTGTCTCCAAAGTGTGCATACGCATGGGTCAGAGTTTACGTGGAGGACCACACGTTCTGCCTTCAAGTTTGTTTTTTATAAATCAAAACCTTTGCGTGGGAAGTGGCGTACGCACATTTTCAGCCCCATTTTGTGTGTACGCCATGTTTATAAATGAGACCCCTGGGCTTTTACAGTATTTACTTCAACTGCAGAACAAACCAGGCCATATGCGAAAAAGGCTCACATTAGAAACAAGCCATTATTTCATTTTTCCTGTTGTATGAGCATACTTTACAAATCTCCCTTTCTTCTGATGTGCTTCTGTATTAATTACTGTTCATGCTGTTGGCGCTTACTAGCCTAGAAATCTAGACGCACCCTAGTGGCAGCACATTTATTTTGCAGCCAGGGGGTCTAGGCACTCCGTTGGCTTGCGAGCTGGAAAAAAACCTCTGGTCAGGCCAATCACATCGTGTATAGAGTCGGTAGGAGGGCTTATGGCTGCTGCTGCTGGGAACAGCGGTCTTCTGGAAGACTTGGAGTTAAGCTTTTCTTTGAGTATATCATAATAATACATTTTTATACCGTTTCCAAGAAGCAGTTAATGTTGGAGTTGCTGCTAACAGCTGGGTAGAGTGACTTTATGCAACATCTAAAAGGTCCTGTTCAAAGCCTTGTCCTAGTAGAGTTGCCAGGTACTCTAATAATATAACTCTACTGTCAATACATCCCAACTGACCCTTGGATGGATTAGGGACTAACTTAATGTGTAAAAAGATTTTTAATCAGACAGGGTTGGAGTGGCTCAATACTTCTTTTAATGAAGAAAAAAAAAAAGAGGAAATCTCAGAATCCCAAGCAATGTTTTGTCATGCAGAGGATGCCATGACACACACACATGGAATTTATACATGCAGGGCGCGCGCACACACACACACACACACTTTATTATAGCAACAACAGCTAAAAAGGTTTGTCAGAAGATATTGGGAGTGAGGTGCCTAGACCAACAACACTTGATTGTTACACATCAACCCAGATGTTTTTTTTCCTCACCTGTTTTTGACTGACGAATGCTGATAAGATCAGCATTCCTACACGCTTTCAATACAACAAAAACTGACCTTTCACTTGGCTCTTACTGTATGGCTGCTAATAACTAAACACCATTTCAGCTGAGTATTCCCACACTGCATGCTTAAGGATGAATAATGACTGGTTGTGGAAATTGGACAATGTGTGGAGATTTGAGTTAATTAACTTAATTCCGCTGAAGCTTCAATCATCAATCATACACCAGTTGGATGGAATTTAATGAAATTATGTCTCTAGTTTACTGTTGTGTTTGTGTGAGTTCGACTTCTATGTTAATTCTCGCAATATTCCATCGGGAATACGTAGAGATATGAAAATCTCCCTGCTGGTATCCAGATTTTTTTCATATTACATATGATATTACATATATTATTCACATTACATTTCCTCTAGATTTATTTTTGTAAACCCCTAACTTTAAAGGTCAAAATGCACCTATGACAATACTATGGAAGCGCGTCAAAATGACCAGGTCAGAACCCACGTGACCACAATATATGCAATCGTTGGACCCTGTGATCAAAAACAGTAGGGCCAAAAGGTGTTGTTGAGGTAGCTAATCATATTGAAGCTTTACTATACATTAATGATTGCCTAGTCTGGATCATTTCCAGGATAATCACTGGAACATGAATGATTGTAAAGATTTACAGAGAATATGTTTACCGCATTTACTCTCTAATTGGGACGTTTTGGGACTGGTTTGGTTGGATTGGTGGTGATTTGCTATGGACAAAACACACACGGTGATACACTTGTAAGAGCAACTTACGTTTAGCTATGTATCCAGCTAATTCAAATAGCTCACGTTACTGTATTGTGTGAACAGTTTACTTCATTTAACATTGTATGTGGCATATTTTTTTGCGGGTTGCCAATCTTGCACCAAAACAAGTTCCTTCCTGAGACTATTTAGCAGAGCCACCGTCTCTTCTTCCGGAGCTTAGTGACTCCCAAAACCATTGTGATTGGTTTAAAGAAATTCAAACAAACCAGAGTGTTTTTTTTTTCCTATCCCAGAATGTATCTGTGGTGTAGCCAAACCTTACTCCGCAGTGCTGTGGCGATAGAGCTGGCAATGCGAGACAAGTGATGGCCAAATGAAGCCTCATGAAGCTTCGTGAACCATTTTCCTTTCTTTTCTTAATCCACTAGATGGCGCTCTCTGTTCAATAAAGGGTAACATCTCATCTCAAGAACAAGAACATATTTTCATCACTGCAGTGAAGTTAAAAAGTAAACCACTGGTTAGCAAAAAGAGTTTGAGCTGCTGCTGAGTTATTTTTTTAAAAGCAAAAACTGGGTTGCTCTTAAAGGAGAATTCCGGCCAATTTTTACGTTAATCTTGATCACTATAGCTACGCGAGTACTTTCGATAGAAAAAACCCCGACCCGAATCAGTGCAGGGAACACGGAGAAGCTGCAGCTACGTACTACAAGCGTCCCCTGAGCTAAAACAGAAGTGGTCGGGGCAAGTTTTAGAGTGCCTTTGTGCCTCTTAATGGACACAAAATGCAATTAATATGTCTGTGCCACATGAACAGGGCCCTTACGTGTCAACAAGATGCGTTTTCAACTCAGACATTGTTTAAATTCACCTACCCTGGTCCTTGTATCGATCCTGCCGGTAGCTAGCTTGCCCTGCTAGCTGATAGCCGTTAGCTGCTAGCTGCCGTCCAGTGAGTGTATTCAGACAGGCTTCTGTAATAATCATCCCAATAACCATCCAAGGAGCGGTGGTGGTGTGGCTATGTCCTCCAGAGAACAAGTCATGTCACATCTTGAAGTGTATTCCCCCCTAAAATAAACAGTAGTGCGGTAGTAGCTGTTAGCTGCTAGCTGCCCTCCGGTGAGTGTGTACAGCCAGATAGCCGTTAGCCGTTAGCTGCTAGCTGCCGTCCGGTGAGTGTATTCAGCCAGGCTTTTGTGATAATCATCCCAATATAGCGGTGGTGGTGGCTATGTCCTCCAGTTACTGAAGGCTGGCTTAGCTTGCGTTTGGAGCATCAAGTTCATCTGCCTGTTTCCCATCTGTCTGTCTCGTTCTTTCCAACTCTTGTGAGGCTAGTTCTTTGTCTGTATACTCGGGTTCAAATAATTAAGGACGACCATCAAACTCAAAAGGCTCTTCCGTGTGTTGTATATCTGCAAGTATATCTCCATAGTTACGTTACTCCAAGCTTCTTCCCACATATGAACAACTCCGCTCTTCACACACTACGCTCCAATCTGCACACTACTGTTTACCTTTTTCCTGCTACAACTGAATTCCCAGGAGACAGCGCTGATGCTACGGCGCCCATGCTTCAGCACGCTATTACTGTGCAAGCCACAGACATCGTCATCTCTGCTTTCGCGATGAGAGTTACATAGTCACTGATATGGTCACCAACCACTTAGCAGTGCTCAATTACCTCATTTCTTTGAGGGAAATAATCTAAACCTTTCAGCTGCGTTAGGCATGATCTGTCCTATGCAGGACATCCACCAGACCACTGGGCACTCCGCGGAATTTTTACTGGGATGAGTGTCACCGCAGCAGCCTCCGGCTGAACATACTCACTCGGACTGGCAGCTAGCGTGGCAACAGCTATCTGGCTGTACACACTCACCCGAGGGCAGCAAGCAGCTAACAGCTACTATCGCACTACTGTTTATTTTAGGGGGAATACACTTCAAGGCGTGACACGACCTGTCCTCTTTGAGGACATAGCCACACCACCGCCGCTCTACTGGATAGTGTGGGATGATTATCACAGAAGTCTGTCTGAATACACTCACCTGTCGGGCAGCTAAAGGCAGCCAACGGCCAACTGGCTATCTGGCTGTACACACTCACCGGAGGGCAGCTAGCAGCTAACAGCTACTACCGCACTACCGCTTTATTTTAGGGGGAATACACTTTCAAGACGTGATATGACCTGTCCTCTGGGGACATAGCCACACCACCACCACTGTGGATTGTTATTGGGATGATTATCACAGAAGCCTGTCTGAATACACTCACCGAGACGGCAGCTAGCAGCTAACGGTTAACGGCTATCAGCTAGCAGGGCAAGCTAGCTACCGGCAGGATCGAGACAGTTGGACCAGGGTAGGCGACTTTATGCACTGTCTGAAAACGCATCTTGTTGACAGGTGGTGGCCCTGTCTCATGGCACAGACATATCACCTGTATTTTGTAGTCTGGTAAGAGGTGGCACAAAGTGTACTCTAAAGCACTTGCCTCAGACCACTGCCGTTTTGGCTCAGAGGTGACGCTTAGTAGCACGTAGCTGCAGCTTCTCCAGGTCACCTGCACTGATTCGGGTCAGGGTTTTTCTGATCGTACTCTATATAGCTATAGCGATCAAGATTAACCTAAAAAAATTTGCCGGAATTCTCCTTTAAAGTATAAAAGCCAGAGAGTAAATAGTGCATTTGTTGGGGACTATTGCCAGCTGAATATCCACGATCAATCAATGGGCAATCTGCTAACTCCACATTTATATATCTCACTCTGGAGTGTTAAACAGATGAGCAAACACTGGCATCCTTACTGCTGCTAGTGCAGCTGCACTTTATCATATTGAATTACTCAAACAAGTAAACATTTATAACGACTTAATAGTTGCACTCAAACAGAGCAAAAAGTAGAGGCAACACACAATTATAGACAAAAAGCCGTAACAAAGCTGCCTCACTAATCCTAATGTAGAACCCAAATCTTAAACACACAGACATGGGAAAGAGGAAGGATTTTGAGTCTATACTGTAGCACACACCCACACACAGCGCCACTCTTGTGGGCATTCCCAGCCCTTACTCCAACCATCACAACTAAATGCCTAAACTTAACCCTCACCCTAACCATAACCTCATTCTAACCCTAGTCCAAAAACCAAGTCTTAACCTCAAACAAAGCTCTTTGAAGTTGTAGTCCAGCATTTTGGCCCAACAGCTTTCTCCGACTTACAAGTATACTGTATTCCCGGTTTTTAACCACCAATATAGTTTTAAAGAACATACGACACACACACACACACAATACCCTTAAGTTTGTTGAGAAGACCTGTATTTAATACATTTGGTGCCTGTTGGTAGCTAATTAACACAATCTTGTATGCATGCAAACATGAGCAGCATATTCAAACAGAATGTAACACAGTGTGACTAAGTGAGAAGCCCTATTCCTAATTCCCTGTGATATTTCACTATTTTCTCAGCTCCCATTTAATTTGATGCAGTTTGCTGTTAATGCACCCTGTCTAATTATTTCACCTCTTGTCTTGGTCAATCTATTTCCACAACACTGTTATACAGTACTGCTTGCTTTTCAATCGCTCAATCATTAAATTACTGTCAGTGAACTCAAGATTCCAAAGATGCTCACATTAAAACACTGGCTTTCCTTGAAGTCTTTAATGTGTAACATTTGCAGAGAGTGTCTATAGTTCAACACTACTGGGGTGAGATCATCAAAGAAACACGAAATTATTGATGCAAATTTAAAGAGATATGAGATAAGATATGAGAGCAGTGCTGAGTATAACATGGCCTCTATTGTACTGATATAATTAGGAATGAGGAGGAGGAGAAGGATACTATATTAATTCCTCTCCAGTGAATTTACTTTTTCACTCTATTTTTACACACATCTGTACAAACACATGCACAAACCACTTATACATGTATTCAAGGAGATGTCAGAGGGAGGAGACACCGGAGTAGTGGCCACGAGGAAAACTCTCCAGCACAGTCCAAACTCAGCCTGGTCTGAGCTGACCCAGTGGTCCCTCCAGTTCTTAACCGAAGCCAAGTCCCCAGGGACTCAGCTACTGCAGCCCATCCAGTGCTATGGAAATTATCTTGAATTAACCATAAGCCATTGTAGGTTATTCTGCTCCCTCAATGTTTTTACCCCACATTTGTAAATTCCTGAGCATGTGGCTGCAAAAGTGTTTTTACACACACCATGCCTAGCTCAGCTAGTGTTACTTTAAACTCAACAAAACATTCACAAATACAATGGTGTTACATCACCTGCCACAACAATTCCTTCAATACAGGCTTCTATACAAAGGTAAAAAAGGTACACACTTACAGCCATTGTTTACTTTAGCACTACAACTCAGGATGGAAGCCATTTTTCTCTGGTGCTGGTGTGCATTGTTGGCAAACAGAGAAGCGTGAGGATTTGGGAGACTATTAAAAATATCTATTTCCTACTTCCTGTTTCCTGCTTCCTCTGTGCCATACACCTGAATAGAAAAGTCCAATCACCGGACGGCAGCTAGCAGCTAACAGCTATCTGGCTGTACACACTCACCCGAGGGCAGCAAGCAGCTAACAGCTACTATCGCACTACTGTTTATTTTAGGGGGGAATACACTTCAAGACGTGACATGACCTGTCCTCTTGAGGACATAGCCACACCACCGCCGTTCTATGGATTGTTATTGGGATGATTATCACAGAAGTCTGTCTGAATACACTCACCTGTCGGCAGCTAGCAGCTAACGGCTAACGGCTATCTGGCTGTACACACTCACCGGAGGGCAGCTAGCAGCTACTACCGCACTACCGTTTATTTTAGGGGGGGAATACACTTCAAGACGTGACATGACCTGTTCTCTGGAGGACATAGCCACACCACCACCACTGTGGATTGTTATTGGGATGATTATTACAGAAGCCTGTCTGAATACACTCACCAGACGGCAGCTAGCAGCTAACGGCTAACGGCTATCAGCTAGCAGGGCAAGCTAGCTACCGGCAGGATCGAGACAGGGACCAGGGTAGGTGAATTTATACACTGTCTGAAAACGCATCTTGTTGACAGGTAAGGGCCCTGTTCATGTGGCACAGACATATTAATTGTATTTTGTGTCTGGTAAGAGGCACAAAGGCATTCTAAAACTTGCCCCGACCACTGCCGTTTTAGCTCAGGGGACGCTTGTAGTACGTAGCTGCAGCTTCTCCGTGTTACCTGCACTGATTCGGGTCAGGGTTTTTTCTATCGAAAGTACTCTATATAGCTATAGCGATCAAGATTAACCTAAAAAATTTGCCGGAATTCTCCTTTAAAGTATAAAGCCAGAGAGTAAATAGTGCATTTGTTGGGGACTATTGCCAGCTGAATATCCACATCAATCAATGGGCAATCTGCTAACTACACATTTATATATCTTACTCTGGAGTGTTAAACAGATGAGCAAACACTGGCATCCTTACTGCTGCTAGTGCAACTGACACTATCAATTGAATTACTCAAACAAGTAAACATTTATAACGACTTAATAGTTGCATTCAAACAGAGCAAAAATTAGAGGCAACACACAATTATGACAAAAAAGCCGTAACAAAGCTGCCTCCACTAATCCTAAAGCTGTAGAACTCCAAATCTTAAACACACAGACATGGGAAAGAGGAAGGATTTTGAGTCTATACTGTAGCGCACACACACCCACACACAGCGTTTCACTCTTTGTGGGCATTCCCTAGCCCCTTACCCTAACCATCACAACTAAATGCCTAAACTTAACCCTCACCCTAACCATAACCTAATTCTAACCCTAGTCCAAAAACCAAGTCTTAACCCTCAAACAGCCCTTTGAAGTTGTGGGGTCCAGCATTTTGGCCCAACAAAGCTGTCCGGACCCCACAAGTATACTGTATTCCCGGTTTTTGGACCCCACGAATATAGTTAAAGAACACACACACACACACACACACACACACACACACACACACACACACACACCCTTAAGTTTGCTATAGTAAACATCTGTATTGTTACATTTGGTGCCTGTTGGTAGCCAATTAACACAATCTGCATGCATGCAAACATGAGCAGCATATTCAAACAGAATGTAACACAGTGTGACTAAGTGAGAAGCCTCTATTCCTAATTCCCTGTGTTTTATAAGTATATTCTATCATATTTTTCTCAGCTCCCATTTTAATTTGATGCAGTTTGCTGTTAATGCAATCTCTGCTCCACTATTTACCTCTTGTCTTGGTCAATTCATTTCCACAACACTGTTATACAGTAATGCTGCTTTTCAATCGCTCAATCGTTAAATTACTGTCAGTGAACCTCAAGACATCCTGCACAGATGTTTCACATTAAAACACTGGCTTTCCTTGAAGTCTTTTAATGTGTAACATTTGCAGAGAGTGTTCATAGTTCAACACTAATAAAAGATTGTCAAAGTAAAAATGATTGGAATTATTGATGCAAATTAAAAGAGTATTAGTGATATAAGGACAAAGTGAGAGCAGTGCTGAGTATAACATGGCTCTAATATTGTACTGATATAATTAGAATGAGGAGGAGGAGAAGGGATACTATATTAATTCCTCCAGTGGAATTTCATTTTTTTCACTCTGTTATTTTTTATACACACAGGCCTGTAATACAAACACATGCACAAACAGGACTTATACACATGCATTCATGTATGGAGAGATGTCAGAGGGAGGGAGACACCGGAGTAGTGGCCACGAGGAAAACTCTCCAGCTACCAGTCCAAACTCTGTACTTGGTCTGAGCTGGACTCCAGTGGTCCCTCCAGTTCCCAACCGAAGCCAAGTCCCCAGGGACTCAGCTACTGCAGCCCATCCAGTGCTATGGAAATTATCTTGAATTAACCATAAGCCATTATAGGTTATTCTGCTCCCCCCTCAATGTTTTTACCCCACATTTATAAATTCCTGAGCATGTGGTTGCAAAAAGTGTTTTCTACAATACACCATGCCTAGGCTCAGCTAGTGTTACTTTAAACTCAACAAAACATTCACAAATACAATGGTGTAAAGCATCACCTGCCACAAATACCCTTCAATACAGGCTTCTATACAAAGGTAAAAAAGGTACACTTACAGCCATTGCTTACTTCAGCACTACAACTCAGGATGGAAAGCGATTTCTTCTGGTGCTGGTGCATTGCTGGCAAACAGAGAAGCGTGAGGACGGGAGACTATTAAAAAATATCTATTTCCTACTTCCTGTTTCCTGCTTCCTCTGTGCCATACACCTGAATAGAAAAGTCCAATAGGTGGCATGATTTGACATGATTCCAAGGAGAGGACAGGATAGTAACACTGTGTGTATTTTGTCCATAGCAAATCCCACCAATCGGCCCCAAAACATCCCAGTTAGAGAGTAAATGCCGTAAACATATTCTTTGTAAATCTTTAGAATCATTCCCAGAAAGAACCAATCAGGCCTGCCTTGTAGCACGATCCAAATTTTCTTTAAAATTTGCCGTTTTCAGCTGGTGCCTGCTAGCTTGAAGTTTGTTGTTGTTTTCCCAAAAAGAACAGAGTTAGACAATCAATTCAGACAAGCTCGTACACAAACTCATGGGCAGTTTAGTGCTTGTATTTCCTTTTTCTACCCTAATAGTTTCTTCTACCTTTCTTGTAGCAGCGATAGAGGCATGTTTCCTGTATGGCACTCTTACACCGCTTCAAAACCGACCAATTTTTCGCCGCAGGCTGCTGCAATTTATTTTCAGCTCCTCCCTGCGGTCCCTGCCTAAGTTGTTTTTATCGTGTGTTCTGCTTCAGGTTGTCTTTGACTTAGCAACCAGCCCTCATCCTATTTAGCCTACAGTGTAAACTATGTCTTAACTCTACCTGCCCCATCTCATTATCCAAGTATGAACTGCGAGTAAACCGATCAATGGAAAAAACACATACTCCTTTCACTGTATATTCTTTATGCCTGTCCTGATAACTATGATGAACGCAGCAGAGGGAACGCATTCAGTCACGATTTTCTGTGTAAATTAATTGACCCCCTCTCCCATGTTAAGGTCAGTGAGAATCGATGAATGTATGAAATATTAATCAGAGTTCTCCATTTCTTTAAAAGAGGATTAAATGACCTTTATGCAACATCAAATTGATTACCGCACGGTGTTTGGAAGTGTTTCTTGTACGATACTTTAATCCCCAGGGCCTAGAGTGGATGTGTGCTCGCATGTCTTGTGCAAAACAACAATGGCTGAGAGGGAGATTACAAGAGTGGGGGTGGGGATGGGGGCTGGATGGGGGGCTGTGAATTGTCTCTTCAGCTCCTTTGTCAAGGATAAATGAACAGCCCAATCAAATATTTGTTCATTGAAGGCTCATCAATAAGTGCAGGGGGGGAGGGAAACACTTCATTTGAATCAAATTAACAACGTAAACTCAGCATTGTTGCTCAGATAAAGAGAAAGCAACTCCTACAGCTTGCTTGTTTGTATTCCGCAAAAATGTCTCCAGAACAATCATTTTGTAAATTTTTTTTTGTTTTCTTTAAACCTATTATTTCAGCATGTTTGCAGTACAAATGAGCATGCTTAAAGTGTCTGCAGGGATGGATTGGGGTGTATGAAAGTGAGAGTGGATTATTTCTGTCAGTGCATAGTAGATTGAAAATGCAGTCAACAAAGGGCACAGAGGTGATGTCTGCCACAGTGATTGACACATGTGACCTAAGTGAAATTGATAAAAGTCCTGGATCCAGCGCCACATTGCCTCAAATCCTTGACCTTTCTGTTGTTTGTATACTGTATATCCTTTGAAATTGGTTTGTGCTGCTTCCAAAGGAACAGTGAAATACATGGTTATGTAGTTGCATGTTATGTAGCTCAGGTTGAGCTACAGAAGTGTGCCGAGGGAGTCAAAGCAACGGGAGGCAGAATATGAGAACTAGCTAGTCTTTTTTTAACAAAACAATACAATATAACTATTCTACTTTTCTCAATCTGTAATATGCAAACGTGAATTTCTCTTTAAATTTCTCTCTTTCACAATCATTTAAGTTTTCAGTTATTCCGATTCATGTTTGCTTTCATGATGTGAAGTTTATGCACTTTTGCAAATGTTTCACAAACAGGACAAGATCGGAAAACAGAGATAAGTCTTACAGAAATATTACAAAATAGACTTATGAAAACACCTGTAAAAAAAAAAAAAAACTGTAAAATAACTGCTTCTCTCTGCAGTTGAGATAATTAACTATTTTAGATATTTACTGTATGCTGTTGAGTCTGAGCCAAGTTTTATTATTATTATTAGGGCTGTCCCGAATAAAATTGTTGGGGCTTTGAAGCTTTTGATTTATTTAAAAAACTTTATCAACGACGAAAAGCAAGCACGCAAGAAACCAAACTAAGTGACTAATGTTTGTCTAATCTAAACTAATTTGTCTGTCGATCTCCGGTCCGTTTGAGTATCGCATCGGGGTGGCTTGTAATCTGTCATAGTCACATTGTTCTTGATGGCATAGACAATGTATATATTTTGCAATTCATTTTAATTCAATTTTGTGTTTGGAAACGACTTTCCTCTAATTGCACCATTGAGGGATGAATATACACTTTACACTGCTGAGAGTTCACCAGTTTTGTGTTGGTTCTAGCTGTTTCCTGGCTGTGGAAGGTTTGTGGGGCTAAATATAAATAAATAATGCATGGTTTTGCTGCCCTGCTAGGAAAGCATGGACAAGTTTGTGAAAGGACTGCCAGGCAAACACAGGCATGGATTGGCCATCAGGAGTACCGGGAGATATTCTGGGCTGGTCTATTTTTTTTAATTTTTTTTTGTTGATCGGCCCATAAAGAAAAGAGAGATCACATCATTTGCCCAGTTGTGTGTCTTTCATGTAAACACTATCCATTTGCATCCTTGGTCTTTAACTGACCGGCTCACAGAGAGGAGAGAGATCACATGATTGTCCCACTGCTTTGTCTAACATCTGAACACTGGCCAATGACATCCCACTATGGCCCACTTCCATCCTACCACAGAGAGGGAGCGCATTTTAGTCCCGTCGCCACCAGCGGCAAAAGTAACTCCACAAAGTGCCAGTAGCTAGCTAAAAACACAAGATTTACAATAATTTCAGCACCCTTTGTCTACCAGAGAGGACTTGTTAGCTGTTAGTAAGGTAATGTTAGTTATGTATTAGCAAGCTAAGGCACTTGCAAACATAGTTAACTTACTGATTTATTCACATTACTCTTTCAAAAACAGTAACTAATCATTAACTACCTATTTTTTTGTGTACCTTATTGTAAAGTGTTACACTATAACACAAGCTGCATTCATTGTGTACAAAATGCAGCTTTAGTTTAACTTACAGACTTGTCACTTGTTTACTATACAAGACATCTCGATGACACCTAGGCTCCACCCTCAACCTTTAGCCATCTAACCATCAGGAGCCAGGCAGCCTTTTTGAATTAGTGAGTACATTATCACACTCTCTTACTTACCACTCAGACAAGTGAGAGTATTAGGGGCTAGTATGCAGGGTTCAAAATGAACTTTTTGTCCACCAGCCAAATGGCTAATGAATGTTAAAATAAAAAAATTAAAAAATGGCTGGTGAGTCAAGCAAATCTACCAGCCCCTTGCATATTTCACCAGAATTTGGCTGGTAAATGGTGCAAATATTGAACCCTGCTGGTATGTACATGTATTTAAAGGACAATTGTGTACAGACAGTTTATTAAAAAGATAGTTTAGAAAGACTGTAGCTCCCAAGACGACAGCCGCCTGTATACGAGAACGCAACTGTCTTTAAAATCTATCTTTTTAATAAACTGTCTGTACACTTACAAAGTTCTCAATGCTTCGGTTAACATTTAGGGACCCTCATTATGCTACCGTTGAAGTGTGGCGATATTTTGAGCCTTTTTAGTGGTATAAATAGCGATTTGTTTTTACTTTCCCTGTGCTCCAAATACTAGCGTTGTAAGCTAATCAGCGGTCCGCGCTAGCTTGTTTCAAGCTACAAACACATTCGATTAGCATGAAAACATGCCCCAGAGAATGATCGAGTGGGTACACATCTGTTATTAACCCCTAGGTTAGTTTTGTGCCAGAATTGTCCTTTAAGGGGAGTACAAGGACGGTTGGTGTCCAGTTGATTGTGGTGGGCTGGTCTGGGTCTCAAAAGTCCAGGACTGATTGTTTACCCCAGTCCAGCCCTGGGTAAACATAAAGCAGACAATGAAGCTACCCCAAACACCACAACAACCAAAACAAAGACAAGAAAATATGTATTTCAATTCCATCTATCCCAGTCGAATGCATTGTATCTCGTTGACTATCCCTACATATCCCTATATACAGATCACTCAAAAGGGGGGCCCTGCAAAAAGAGTTTAGGAACCACTGAACTATTAGTATTAGACACATGTTTTTTCCCTGATGAGAAGCCAGGCCATCACCAAAGCTTTTACAATGTCAAAAAACAATTACAATTATTCCAATATTTGTTGAGATACTTCAGTCTGAAGTGGTGGATAACTGGCATAACTGTCCCTAAAGTCACTCCACTAGCATGGCTAAAACATTACAATGTTCATCCATACATGTGTGGTCTCCGGAATACAATATGTATAGTCAAACAATCAAGCCTAAATAAACTAGGCTGAAAAGGCAAACACGGCAGAGTTTAAACTGCACTAAATCAGTTAGGTGTGAACACAGCCTTTAAGATGTTTTATCCATTCCATTTTGTGAAGGGCGCTGGATATCTGTAAATCCCTTCCCCAAACATTCATTTCCAAGCCAATCACCCATGGAGCTGCAGACAGAGGAAATAAAAGAGATGATGTGATGCATGGTGTTGTCTGGGGCTAACAGAGGAAATGGCTGTGAGTCCCTGAAAACATGTTTGTGATCAGTGTCCATCCTTGATATAAGAGGAAAGCAGAGAGTGGAACTAAGGGAAGGAGGGAAGGAGGGCATATTGACTCACTACCATTTGCTTTCTATCTGAATTAAATCAATTTGCTCTCTTCACTGCAGCCACGTCTTGAGGGAAACACAGATGTTAGCATTTTTATTTGGACATTGACCCACCCACACCCACCTCATTGCTCCCTCTTTTATACTCCAGCCAGTTTCTCGCAGACAATCAGGGCTCTGGACCACTGATGAATCACAGCTGACGAAATGAATGCTTCAAATAGGCCTGGTTTGGTTAGCTGTTTTATACACACACAATCCCAGGCAGTAGTAGTAATAGTTACAGAGTTCTTTGTTTCCGTCTGCTGGGTAATTTCAGTATGGGTCAGGGATTATTAGGAGGAAACTGACAGGGGCTTAGCTGGGAGAAAAAAACAGAGACGAGGAAGAGAGAAGCAGTGATGCAAGAACAGAGAAACAATTGACTGATTTGTCTTGCTGGATGTGAAGGCAATAGCTAAGACAAAACTAGCAGTTCACAGTCATTTCCTGAGTATTAAAAGGCAATTATAACCTGTTTGGGCTCAGACCATTAATATCTACCTTTAAAATGACATTTTCTCATTTTGACAACACGTCAATGTATTTCAAAGTCCTTCCACATGGTTCTCTCCACAAGACTAAAGTTATTTGCATGTACTATCCATGTGTACTGAGTTACCAATGGTGTAGTCCAGTCTCAAATACCACCGGAGCATTACAAACTTAAAAATCCGTTTTAGAACAGATAAAAAAATGTATGATTAATTTGCACAACAATTAAAGGCATACAGTGTATATTGCAACCAATACAATTATGAACATTTAAAATGTTGTGTGTTATGTTACATTTGAGCTGACCATTAGACTAGCAAGGGAACCTAGCACCAGGACTACAGACATTGATCAGTTTTTAATGGGTTGAAAGTTTTCCTCAAACTGTTCTCTTCTGCGGAACAGGTGGCTCAGGTGCTGCAGTCCACAGACGTCTCAGCAGACAGTTCAGACAGCAGTGCAGATGCTACAGACACACTACAAAACCCTAAGGTCCACTGAGGCGTTCCACAGCATCTTTGAAGTTGCCCAAAGAACGGCCATTAATGGCATGGTTCAGGCATCGGCTCTGCTTACAAGGCGTGGGCGGGCTCCACGCCGTTACGGTGATGGGGATGCACCTCATTAGTGGGAAAATCCAGAGGACTACTACAGGAGCCAGTTATTTGAGGTAGTCGACCTGCTCACCTCTATGCTGACTCGCAGGTTTAATGAACCCACTCTGCATCTGCTGATGAGCATGTAACAGGTACTCCTTACAGCAGTAAACAGTCCCCTGAGATTTGGCAGCATCAACATCCTCCAAAATGTGGTGGACACGTACGCAGGCCATGTTGACATTAAAACGGCTGTCCACCCAGCTGTCAATGCTTCCAGCAGTTTTGCAGAGGTGAAAAACTGCTAATTAAAGTACAAACGTTTGACAGGTGTGTGTCTCCTGAAGCAGCTTCTGCTGCAGCAATGGAAAGACGAGAGTGTCAGTCTTTTATCTGCTGAGTGACATCACAAGGACTCACTGGAGTTTCTGTGAGTCCCGTCCAATGGGAAGCCGGACTCCGGTGGAACCTGCAACGTCTGTAGTTCTGGCGCCTGTTGGTTTGGGCAGGCTGTGTCTCTGTGAGGAGGCCATTTGTTAAGGGAGGCCACACGTTTTCTTTTTGTCTAACCCCGATATTCAACCAGGCGCAGATGTTTCGGCTGCGCCATGGTTCTATTCCCTTTTTTTAGAATGCGTCATACCACACCGGGAGTGTGTCAGAAGCAGAGCATTTTGTCTCCCCAACTCGCAGATTTTGTTGTCTTGGTAATTTTTCCTGGATATTTGTGCTTTTACCCCAAAAGTAAGTAGTCTACATAGTTAAATGGTTTCTTCCATTTAGTCCTGTTATGAGCGACACAGATCAAAGATGTGTGGCTATGTTTTTTTTGTGATCAAATTTTTTTTATTTTATATTAAAGAGACAGTACGTACAGGTATATACACGCCTCAAAAATAGAGCATAAAATATATATTGACATACATATGCATATACACAGAAACGTATGATTAACAACTAAGATAAATAAATAAATAAAAAAAACAAAAAAAAAACAGACATAACCCACCCACCCCTTGGATCCAGAACTCCAAATCTCAGTTACATATTACACCTGAAGCCCGCGGAGGGTAGTTAAAAGTGAATGCCAAGCCTCTATTGCTGACTCTTTTGCTCCGTGGACTCTAGCCGTCGACAACTCCAAGTAAACAATATTCAAATATGTTAAAACCCAAGCTCGAAAAGAGAGCGAATGTGGAGGTTTCCAACATGTGGCAATTAGTTTTTTTGCTGCCGTAAGTCCAGCCAGCAGTGCTCTTCTCTTATCCAGTGTCAAGCCCAGGCTTGACAAATTATTCAAAATGAGTGTAGCAGGCGAGCAGGGCAATCTAATCTTAAACAACCTAGAGAGGTTAAAGGCAACCATCTTCCAAAAGTTGGCCTAGATGTGTGGCTGTGTTTTAGTTAAAATAGTGTAGTGATGTGAAATACGATTGGGAGTATGTACAGGCTGTATTTTTTTTTCAATCCCCAATCAGGTTTTTCATCATATCATTAACAGATACATATATATATATATATATACAGATGGGTGGCAAATAAAAGTAACACCAGAAAAAGTGTCTCCACAGCAGCGTTAGCGATCCTTGTCATAAATTCTTAAAGTGCGTGGAACTTTACTGGAATGAAAGAAAGAAAAAGATATTTCCCAATTTTCTGTAATGATGGAGGTGAAGCGTGCTGTCTAACATGTCGCTCCAAAATGTCCCATTATTTGGTTTGAGATATGTTGACTTTGAATGCCATATCATATGTTGCAGCAGAAAAATACATGCACACTTATGTTTGGTTTTATTTCATTAATTTTATTAGAATTAATTGAGTTTAATGCACATTTGTTGTTTTAA
This sequence comes from Sander vitreus, assembly GCF_031162955.1. Lineage (NCBI taxonomy): Eukaryota > Metazoa > Chordata > Actinopteri > Perciformes > Percidae > Sander > Sander vitreus. The sequence continues at coordinate 29,876,098 of NC_135858.1, forward strand.
ATGCTGTTTTGACCGAGACTTTAGAAGAGCAATAACTGAAAACACTTTTGTGTGTGCACCATGACCTTTAACTAACTGTACTTCGACTTTTCTTGTTAGTAGAACGTCATGAGAATATTGTTCAAGTAGGTGATTAGCCAGACTTCTAACAGCGCCGGTTCCAGCCTCATACAGTCAATATTTATAAAAAAAATAAATAAAAGATGACCACACAATATACCACACAAACAATCCAGGGCAGCATCCAAATTAACTTTATGCTATGCATAATATGATTAATATGCTGTACACTGCTGTTGACGTGCTATACCACAGTGCTTCCTATTTGTAAAAGTGCCATCACATGATTTGGATTATAAAACAAACTGCTCTGTGTGTTTTGATGCTTTACAATGTGTGTCACATTAGAGAATTGTGTTAATTTAATTTCATTGTGGGCCTGTGTTGGCATATAAACAGAGAAAGCTTACACTGTGCTGTTTATTGTGACCCCATTACACGACATAACGGAATTACTTATCTAACATGTTATACATATTTCTGTGTAGTGTTTTGACATCTTTGGAAAAGTTGGAGTCTTGTATAGTAGAAATCAAGAAAACTAACTATTTAAAATAGTTATGTGGGTTTGAACACATTGTCGGCCAAAGGGTTTAAGGGGGTGTAAGAGGTAAAAGAACGCCTTTGTATATATCCTACCTTTTCATATGTTTCCACCTAAGTAATTTCATTTATGTGACATAATTTAGACCACATTAGCGATAAAAAATGGTCATGTGTACAACAGCAAAGGTATTTGGTGGCATGGCTTCACTCTGTACTTCACTAGTGAAACTCTCACATTTCCCTCTCCACTGCACATGCACATGGTGGCAGGGGAGACGATAATGAAAAACATGCAGCTATAGGTCCGTGTGGAAAGAGTTCAGAAGAGCAGATGTCGATGGAATCACCAGGTTTCTGTCCATCTGTCATGCATGCATGGTCTCTGTTTGAAGGTGAATGAATGAGTGGACTTCCAAGTCCCGCTTTTCATTCTCTGTGTCACTCCCAGCCATCCTTACGACTCCAATCACAGCTCCTCTCACTGGCCCTTCTGCTGGGGATGTGGGCACAAGGTGGATTGAGTTGAACAAATTGGAAATATGCAACCTTCTGCACTGAACCCAGAGCGACAGAGGCGGTGGAGTGATAAATGATCCAGGTTCAAATCATATTCCTTCTCCTTTACCTCCGTCGCTTCGGCCATATAACAGTCTACAGCTGTAATTACTTCTCCTTGAATGCACATATTCAGCAGAAGGCTCCCTAGGTGAGTCCATGATAATGACATGTCACAGTAAATATGTATGCTTTGGCTCCTAACCCCTGGCAAACCTGCTAGAAACACTCAAGGTTTTCTTTTCGGCTGCCCTCAGAGACTTGAGATCAGCAGACGATACTGTGTATAGACGAGCAGCAGGTATTGGTTGACCTCCTCTTCCTTCTTCTTTAGGAATTGCTTCAAAACCAGCTCTGAATTCTGGAGTGGATTCTGTATGATTTTACCACTATTGCACAATGTATGACGAAATTGTGAAGCTTTGTAAAAATAGCTGACAATTCGCAAACGGCAAGCTAATGTTAGCAGATTTATGATCCAGTTCAGCCCCAGGAGTCTGGATGAATTAGTTAACGTTATCCACTCAACCCCGAATTTTCCTACCTCAGATAGCTAGCAATTTGTCGGCGTTAGCAACTAAAACCACAAATACACAATATATTTCATGTCAGTGTCTCTATTTACAGGAGATATGATGCATTGTTAAATGGTCTTAAATACCAATACAATAATATATTACACCGGTACAGGGTCAACACGGACATCTAAAGAGGGAATATATACACTGTGTGTGTGTGTGTGTGTGTGTGTGTGTGTGTGTGTGTGTGTCTTTACACTTATCATGCAAAATGTACCTGTAGTTCTCAAGATATCTTGTCACCTGAAGGTGCATCTAAAGGGGACGGCAGGGGTCAATAACATTGTATGAACCATCCTCTTGGGACCATGAAAACTGAAGGACCAAGGAAGGACATTTCCATTACTAACCATTTGTTACTGCAAACTCCTCGTCGTGGAGAAATTCCTGCACAGGAAAAAGGGGCCTGACTGTGATAGCTAAGCAGCTACACTTTACCTCAGCTCATCACTTTGGATGTCTCAGCACTCCTTGGAAGATTGAGGATTTAATGTGTCAGATTGGGATTGAGTTCACCAAGCTTTATAAAAAAAAGTGTTTCAAGTTCACATGGCTTTAATTATGGAAAAGAAAACCCCTGAATGTTAAAAGTGTCAACTTCATTCTGCAAAGCATAAAGAAAAGAAGTTGATGAGAATTTGTCCTTGCCTCACCTCTGGCACGGAGACAACAGAAAGTTATCAAATTCAAATCTACTCGCATATAGCCTGATTGTATTGCATACATCTGAATCAGAACAGGTTCATTTAAGCTCAGATAAGAGGTAAATGTAAACTATAAGAACATTCACACATAGGCTAACTAATGCATCTGGTGAGGTCTTATTTTAGAAGGGCTTTTCAAAGATTAGAAAATAAATAGTTACTTAATATGCAACCGTAGGCACCGTTAGCGACGATGCCAGTGTTAGCAGCATCGGTGCTGCCCCTCTTCCGGAACTGATGGGCGCAGTATACGATTCAGAGTGTTCCAGTCGATACATTCAGAAGAAGGAGATCACGAACAAGTGGCCGAAGTCATGCCCTTCTACTGCCGGTACATATCTTTCGGAAAAATATGAACGAGAGTCAACTCTACCCGACCTAAAAAACGGCATGTTCACTGCAAACTCACGGTCCTCTCTTTCCGATTTACAGCCCCCCTCTCTTGGCTTCAAATAACTCACCGTTGTCGGCTACTGCCGCTGAACAGGCTACACGTTATAAACAGCCGTGGCCCGCTTGCCTGCTCCTCCGGTAATGTTAGCCGTTATCAGGGTTAGCATGGCGGCGTTAGCCATGGTTAACCAGGACCAGCCGGGATCAGTTTACTGGCAGTGTCTCAATTGTTTTTGCGAGTAACCAACTCGGGTACTCTAGCTATATAATTTAGGGTGACCAGACGTCCCGGTTTGACCGGGACAGTCCTAATTTTGAATTTCGTGTCCCGAGACCCGACAAAAGCCTGTCGGGACGCTGCAATGTTCCAGTTTACACCAGGAGCTGCGTCAGTCAGGCTTCAGCCCCGAATGTTTTGAGTGTAGCCCCGAATGTAACTTTGTCCAGTTTATTTTTCCGAGGCAAATTGAACGGGCAGCGTGCGGGGTCTGACCATGCTGTATTTGTTGCTATCACCTATCAACCGTCTCTAAGTGAGGAAAGCTGTGAAAGGTGAAGTTTTCGCAGTACTAATGATTTAGTTTGAAGTTCCTGTGACGTTTCCAGTCTACGGTTCAGACTCAAACACACAGAGCTCTGAAGCAGACCTGTGCGTCGCTTAGTGTTCACTCTCGCTGTAAAATGTTGTGCAGCTTCAGGTTTATGGATGCGCTCAGCTGTGGACATGCTGCGGCAGATGTGTTGCGTTTGTGCTCCGTGTATTTCTGCCGTAGTTCCGGTTTTCCACCTCTGATGTATAGCAGCGTTCAGCCACTTCCCTAGCTAAACTATTTGTCTCATTCAGAGACCAGAGACCCAAACGGGGCTCGGTGTCTGTCAGAAGGTCTGAGACCTACCATTTCAGCAGAGCAATCAGGTAATGCACAGCAGACTATGGTGCAGGTAGATTATTTTCTGAAATATAGTGACTTTATTCTTGTAATAGCCTATTATAACTTTATTTTTCTCAAAATATCACGACTCAATCAAATCACAGAGAACACAGATGTACTGTATTTTGAATGTGCATAAAGTTTTGGATATGAGCAGAAATCCTGCTCAAACATCTGAAATATTACAGTCCAGGGGTTTATTAATAAATTAAAATGAATGAATGTATCATTGAGGTGAATAATTGCCATATGCACATTTAAGGAGGTTACTTCCCTAACAAAAGACGCAAAACAGGAAGGAAGAGTAAATGATGCCTAGGCTACATGTGTGCTGACTCAGATAAAATTAGAAAAGTCGATCCAAAGGAGAATAAATAGTTGAAAGCAATACAGAGAGATAATGCCTGAGAGCCGTACTGCAATATTTTCCGTTATGTTTTTATATTTGGATTGTAATCTATGTTTCTCTTTACATAAAGATATTTGCAGCATACATTGATTCAAAAAAAGGTAGAAATAGGTGCATAAAAATTCACCAGAATGCAAGAAATGAAGTCCTTAATGCTCAACATTTTCAATAAATCATTTTAATTCTTTTGGTGTTATTGGAATAAATAACACTTCAAAAAATCTTTTTTAGAAAAAAATCTCAACATAAATCTCACACTAAACTGAAAAAGGCTGTTGCTGCAATTTTGTTAATTTTACAGGAAAAAACACTGTTATTATTAGATGAAGAGCCTACGATCAAAAATAATGAAGTTACTGTCTGTGTCTATGTCTGACCTGGGCTGGCACACGTTCACGTTAAAAAGCGTGTGCTTGCACAAGCACTTCGGTCACGCGCAAAGTGTCCTGGTTTTAGTTCTGGGAAATCTGGTCACCCTAATATAATTCAATGTGAGTACACAAATGTTGAAATGACATAAAATGCCGGTCCCTTGTAGCCGTGATAAATTAGCCTGAAGCTAATGCTTAGCTAACTGTTCAGGAGGAAGCCAACTCTGCGTACTTTTGGGCTCTAAGCTGGCTCCATCTTTCAAATACATCTCCAATATTTACCCAGGGTTTGTAACGTCTCTGGTCACGCAACTGTTAGAAACACTGTTGTTGTTTTTGCACAGTACCTTTTGAAAAGATGCCTGGAAGTCTGGAATGTGTCTGGGGACACTAGTTGTTGCACTATGACCATTAATTGCACTTTATTATGTTGTTCTATGCTCTATTGCACATGTTTTGTATGTCTTGTTATGACATTTTGATATTTTTCAAATATTTTAATAAAGACGTTCATGTTTCAAGTTGAAGAACATGGACTCTTAAAAAATCCTTTTTTTTTTACCGTGGTATCGAAATCGACATCGAGAATCGTGTTATTTGACTGGTATTGGCACCGACTACTGAATTTCTGGTATCGTGACACCCCTATATGTAACCATGTTTCGAGCATTGCTTATTTCATTAGGAGGCAAGATGCTATGCTGTGCTGTGACACAAGAGTAAATAATTTGAACAAGGTAATGCGCAGAATGAGGAGCAGCATAGCATTGTTAAAAACAGCTGGTTAGGATGCTAAGCATGATATCGACCTATATATCTCTGATATAATCTACCATGCAAGAGATGTTTCACCCAAGTCTCAGCAGGATCAAAAAGTAGAGTTACAGAACTCTGGAAATTCAGGGATGCAAAAATTTAACTCCAGCCACCAGTCTTCTTCTCTAAAGTAACTTTGGATGCATGCTATGGAGGTCAGCGTATTTGGGGTCAAATGGAATTAAGTTGAATTATGGCTGCGTAACTGGTGGAAAATCAGTATAATGTGTGCTGCTATGGTTTCCGCAGCACCACAAGAGACCATAGCTGCTGTCTCCTTTGGAAATAATGGCCATGCTCTGCATCATGTCGAACATGTGCTTTTTGTGTAAAAGCCCACATTGGTTATTGCTGAAAATATGCCAGCAGCATTATCAAAAATGAGGTTTAATATAATGAATATCTTAATGATGTTGTCTTCAAGTTTGGTTTCAGTACAAGTCATGCTTTAGCCTAGTTATTACTCAGACATCTGCCTTCTCACAAAAAGTCTGACATGTGGCATCATCTTGACAAAAAAAATCTATTTTTATATTCTCTCATGTAGTTGCTCAAAGGTATTGAAAGAAAATGGAAAGCAAATGAAATAAGTTCCTTTCCTTTATTCAGAGGACCATACATCTGACATTGTTAAAGTGGACATATTAAGCTTTTCAGTATTTTCTGTATACAATGTTATAATTTTGAATTTTCATGTTAAATGTGGCTAAAACTTCAAATAATGAGGTAAAGGTATTTTAGAGAAATCCCTGTCAGCTAAAACATTCAGATTTCCAACGCTCCGTTTTTTTCTATTCTTGGCAAAGTTTTACGCAACTCTAAGCCGGCCTTCTATGATTGTTCATCTGCTCCAAGTAGGCAGAACTTTTTTTTTTTAGCTACTGCAATGTTAACATTGTCGCATGTAGCTATAAGCTAACAGCAGTATATGTCATCTTGGCTGCCAGTGTTGTTAAATTCTCCCCAATTCCACGTCAAATTACTCCTGAAACATTTCCGGTTATGTAGTATTTGGTTTAAAAGCCTTTAATTGTGATTTCTGACTGTAGAAAGTGCTGCTATATTCTATTAGTGTCCACTGCTAACTATAGTAGCTACATGCTAACGGCAGTAAAATGTCATCTTGGCTGACAATTTGTTATGTCCAACATGTCCGATTGGGTAGTGTTTGGTTCAGAAGCCTTTATCTGCGATTAGTTTTTTTTTCAATTCAAATACACAATCATACACAGTACAATGTACAGGGAAATTAATTGTGTACCTGTTCCGGCTCAATAAAACCAATACCAAAAAAAATAGTAATATACAACAGACAATAGATGTCATAATAGATGGTAAACATGTTGATATCGTCAGAGCTGCACTTGAACATATCCCAATCTGTGCAGTCCAGAGCGTCCTGTAAGGTGGTCTCTGATTGGTCAGTCCAGCGTGTCTGTCACGTCCCTTTGCACCGAGGCTTCCTTCTTTAGCCGTTGTTTATATTTTGGCATGAGGAAAATTGCAACATGGTCAGATTTGCCAAACGGAGGGAGAGACTTTGTTTTGTAGCTGTCACTGATGATAACTGAGGTGAACTCCAGAGGAAGGTAAAACGGGCGGCATTTGATTGTCAGGTGCTCCAGGTTGGGTGAGCAGGAATGTATGAGATGATGGACGTTCTTTCTGTCACACCAGTAGTTTCTCACCATGAGACATACTCCACCTCCCTTCGACTTTCTGGACTCTCTCGTTCTGTCCATGCGGTGAACTGAGAGGTGATCCGCTGGTTGAATTGCATGGTCTGGTATCGAGGGCGTTAGCCATGTCTCAGTGAGGCAGATGATGTTGCAGTCTCGCATGTCCCTCTGGTATTTCATTTTGGGTCTGAGCTCGTCCAGCTTCTCTTCTGTTGACTGGACTTTAGCTAGCAGGATGCTGGGCAGTGGTGTGCGGTGTGCCCTGCTCCTTAGCCTGTTTCTGATGCCTGCCCGTTTACCTCTAGGCCTTTTCCGTGACCTGTTGCTCACGCATCCGTTGTTGTTGTTGTTGTTGTTGTTGTTGTTGTTGTTGTTATTGCCGGCTTTCCTCACAATCTCGCTGAGCCAGCTTGGATCGGGAGTGAAACTTTCAGTGAGACAGCATGGGTCTCATATATTTAAAAGTGTCTTTTTGCCCAACACGGTCTCAGACCAGAACATATGAGTATGGTTGACAGGGGACGGGTTACACCTGTTACAGGCGTCCCGGACAGTGGAGTACATTTTAGACAATTTGGTGTTTGTGTAGTGAACTTTATGAAGGACCTTGCATTGGATTAGGCCATGACGAGCACATATGGAGGAATAGTGGACCATAGCCAGAGCATGGTCCCATTGTTGGTCCGTAATAGTCATGCTCAGGTCGCCCTCCCCCGCAGCTTTTGACAAAGTGCGAGGGTTTGCGGAAGCCGAGCATAGTGAATTGTACAATACAGAAATGCATTTCTTACGGTTGGGGTCTATTGCCAGGAGGGAGTCAGTCAGGGTTTCGGGGGAGCGGTTAGGAAAGAGGGGGAATGTCTTCTTAATAAAATCACTAATCTGGAAAAAGCGAAAGAGGTGTGACTGTAGAGCTCTGTGAAGGACGCAAATATGCCATTCTTGTATAGGTCCTTGACACTGACAATGCCATTACTGTGCCAGGCCCTAAATGCCAGGTCTGAACGTGAGGGTGTAAATGTGGTACACCCTTATGTGATAACACAATAACCAGCGCAGCATTTAGTAGAATTTCAACTTTTATTGTGTAAGACAATATTAATGAAGGGGGGAAGCAAAGAAAGCGGAACCAAAGTGCGGGTATCGTTACACCACGGTGCCCAGGTGACGGACACCTTCCTTCTCTCAGACAGAAATTTGGAGACGAAGATGGCGGTTCGCTCTTACACTCACTGACTTTGTGATTCTGTTTTCCAGGTTGGTACTCGGTAAAAATTACGAAACTGTTTCCTCCTGAAGTGTACGTGGTGTACTGAAGCTGTAATGAGTTGGTTATGGAGTTTTTGATGTGTGAAGCCAAGTTAAAGAGCCACGTTTATAACCGCGGGAAACGGGTTTTGTAAATAATGGCGCTAGCGGCTAGTTAACAGGTGTGTATTGTGGCCTGTATGTGTGATACTGGGTGCTGGTGTCGTCACTCCCTGGTTATGCTTTATTTTGTTTTTTTAAGGTATCCTGACAGGCTATAAATGATTGTTAATGTTAAGAGAAGACGGGTATGTTGTTTAAAACTTAAGGGGGCGTTCTTCCTAAAGTTATACAGAAGCAGTTAGGTGTCTGGTCTGTTTAAAATGTATCATAAGTTGAACAGTTATCTGTATGTGTATGATGATTCATGTTTAGACTTTAAAGCCATTTAAATATTCATTTACAGCCAAAGAGTTTTATGATTCACATTATTACATTAGTATGATGGTGGATTTCTGGAGTTAAAAAGAAAACAAATATATATTTCTATATAGATTAAAATATGATTTATACTTTTGATATTATTGCACTTTAAAGAAAGAGTGATATTTATTTTTGTAAAGACATGATTATTTCTGTGAATGTGAGTGTGAAAGGTGTTGCCCACTGATATGTGGAGAGTAGTAAAAACTGTATTAAGGTGTTTAAATTGAAATTAACAAATGGACACTGAAACTGAAACATGTTTACACTAGGGGAATGTTGCATTGTTTTATACCATGATTTGGGAAATTTGTAATAAAGAGACAGCGATTTGGAGACGAAGATGGCGGTTTGCTCTTACACTCACTGACTTCGTGATTCTGTTTTCCAGGGTTTCATCTAGGAGAGTTGAGAGTAGTGAACTTCAAGTCAAAATCATTTGTTACTCCAGTTACACAATTTGAAACACGTAACACAAAGACATGTTTTTTAAGCAGTGGGGTCAATATGGAAGGACCCTGTAAACCAAAGTTTTTCCTAACCTGACTCCAGATCTTAAGCCAGAGGGATACAATCAGGCATGTGCCCACAGATGGTGAAGGCAGAGGGAGTTGGGAACAGAGGACCGACCGCAGTGGGAGATGTGAACTCGCCCTCTCCAAATGCACCCAGACAGGTAGTGAGGCACAGTCGTCGCTCATCCAGTATAAGAGTTTTTGCAAGTTAGCTGCCCAGTTAAAGTGCCAGACTCCCCTCAGCCTTAGGGGACTTTAATATCGCCTTTCGGATCCTAATGGGTTTGCCTCCCCAGAGAAATTTAGATATTGCTCTGCCTAGCTTGTCAAAAAAAGATTTAGCGATAAGTACAGTGATGTGCTGGAAAAGGTAAAGGAATTTGGGGAGGACAACCATCTAAATTAAATTTATCTGCCCCACGAGAGATAGAGGTAAGACCGACCAGCGGTCAAAATCACCTTCAGTTTTTCGACCAGAGGTAAGAAATTTTTGTGGAACATGTCTGCAACGTCCGTTGTAATAAAAAAACCCCAAGTAGTGAAACCTGTCCCCGCCCACTTAAAGGAGAATTCCGGCCAATTTTTACATTAATTTTGATCGCTATAGCTACGTGAGTACTTTCGATAGGAAAAAAACCCGACCCGAATCAGTGCAGGCAACACGGAGAAGCTGCAGCTATGTACTACAAGCGTCCCCTGAGCTAAAATGGCAGTGGTCGGGGCAAGTTTTAGAGTGCCTTTGTGCCTCTTAACGGACACAAAATGCAATTAATATGTCTGTGCCACATGAACAGGGCCCTTACGTGTCAACAAGATGCGTTTTGAACTCAAACATTGTTTAAATTCACCTACCCTGGTCCCTGTCTCGATCCTGTCAGTAGCTAACTTGCCCTGCTAGCTGATAGCCGTTAGCCATTAGCCGTTAGCTGCCGTCCGGTGACTGTATTCAGACAGGCTTCTGTAATAATCATCCCAGTAACAATCCATGGAGCGGCGGTGGTGTGGCTATGTCCTCAGGCCTACGTCGCCAGACGAGCTCAGTCCTCTGTGGGTCCCGAAAAAACCAAATTCTGGTCAGGCCAAACACATTGTGTATAGAGTCGGTGGGCGGGCTTAACATAAGGACGGCAGAGTTGCGACGGTTCCGCGTGAATTCCCTGCTACTTGAAAAGAAAGAAGATGGCTGCTGCTGCTGGCGAACAGCGGTCTTTCCAATTGGCTTTAGCCGCGACTCTGGAAGCACTGAAGTCATTCTTCAAAAAGGAAGATGTGTTCAGAGTTTTATCAGCCAGATACGGCAACAGTTGAATCTATGAACTAGCGTTGCTCTGGTTGGCTATGAGTGCAGAGGGAATTTGAAAGACAACCATTTATCCCACCCCTCGGATTGAGCCCTGCCAATGGTGAGTTCCCAGACCCAACATGTTGATGTGGGTCTGGCTTGTCAGGCTACCACATATCAGTATGTGGAGCGTTGCTTGACTACTTCGGGAGAGTAATCCTCAAAGATGTGGATCGGGGAACCCTTGTATTGTAGCTTTCCCAGCAGCCTTAGAGCCTCACGCACAACCAACTCCCGGATCTGAAATCTGTACCGCATCACGACAGCCTGAGGCTTGTTGCCAGGGCCTGGTTTCAGAGCTAGCGTGCGATGAGCTTGTTCCAGCTCTGGGGCTGAAACCAGTACATGTTCGCCATGAACCTCAACCAGAAGTTGAGAGAAAACAGCTATCGGCTGAGCACCTTCAATGTTCTCCGGGAGGCTGACTATTCTTATGTTATTTCGTCAGCTCCTGTTTTCCAGATTGATAAATTTAGCTTGTAGCCTAGCATTCACCTCAGACACCAAAGCTAGCTTAGCCTCCACGGTTTTCATGTCCTGGCTTGAGGCGTTGGCAAATGTCTCCAATGACGAAAGACGTTGTTGGTGATCCAATATAGTAGCCTGGATGTTGTCTAGATTTGCCTCAAGTTTGTAAAACGCTGTGTTGAATTCAAGAGCAAGGCCTTGTGATCAGCTAACATAGCCATTAGCGTAGTTAGCACGGCGCTCGATGAGGAGTCACCCCTCTTCTGGTCATCTTTCTTCGACTTGCTGGACATCCTCTCATTATGCCGAGGTGCTGCCAAATATAGTTAAATATAAGTGGCTGGTTGCAGCGCTTTGGCTGGACTGTAAAGAGGGTTAAAGATGAAGAGGGTGGGAGTGAGGGAGAAACGTGACTACTCCATTGCACCGCTACACCGGAAACCCATGGTAACCATTTTTTACGGTAGAAAATGCTACTTCGTTCCATTACAATCTAACGATGGTCTAGTGGTAAATATTAAGTAGTTGCATGCTAACGCGAAATAGCTGTAATCTTGGCGGCCAATGCTGGTTATTTTTCCCCAATTTCGGGTCACTTTTCTGCTGGGACATGTCTGGTTGCGTAGTATTTGGTTTAGAAGCCTTTATTGGTGATTTTTTTATGGTACAAAGTCCTGCTATATACGCCGTTGCAGTTTCAACTAGTGAAACAACAGCGGATGCTGCGGTGTAGCAGAGCGCAGATTCCATCAAACAATCTGGCAGAGAAGACTGGGCTTTTTGGGGAGGGGGGCTTAAAGAGACAGGCGCTCCTACTGTGCAGAGGGTGAATACAGGTGCAGCAGCCATGGGCAGTATGAGAAATATAAAGTGTTTTTTTCAACATTAAAGGATGTGAACATCTTCTAGTACAAACACAAAATACAAGTATTATCCTGAAAATGCTATATAATAGTTGGATTTTATACAGATTTTCCGTCAATGTTGTATTCTCTCCACTGTTCGCCTGCTCTCCGAGGAGGATACTTTAAGAACCATCGTAACAACACACAGGCTCATGGGTGCCACAGCCTCGAGCAACAGTTCCGTCAGGACTACTCATTGCCAAGGCCAGCTGCGTTAAGACATTCATAATTGCTTAATTTCCTCCAAAGTAACACAGGCACATGGCTCCCTGTGCAGCACCCCTAATCTTGAGTAACATTATGTCTTTTTAATTAATTTAAGCAGCTTTTAAGATAGAGTTGGGATTTAGCTCATCATAGATTCTCAAACCATGTGGAAATCTACTGGAGGGATGAACATCATTACATACTCATCAAACCATTCAGTGAGCACTCTTGTACACAAGAGTTGGTGCTCAAATGTATTGAATTTACTGATTTTCTTGTTCCACAGCGGAGGAACCCTCTCCCATATTGATAATAACACCAGTGAGTTTTTCTTCATTTCAGTGAGCCAAAGATGATATCGCTGACTGATATCTGGAAATGGATTGAGGAGATTTCACAGATGACCGATTCAGATGTCAGATTAGATGCAGCTTTATTCAGAAATATATTTAATTAATCTTTAATTAGCAGCCTGAAAAACTGTTGAAATATAGCTTTAATTGGACATTTTCAAAGCCTTTAATTTTAAAATGCTACATCAGAATGGTCCGATATTAACCGAGTGATAGTCTGGGGGTTGTGTACTATCCCTCTGAGGTGAAATTAGTCTGGCTAAACAGGGTTTTTTTTTCAGAGCAGCCTAAAAAAAAAAGAGTTAAAATATGGCTTTAATTAGCAGCCTGAAAAATATTTACAATATAGCATTGATTGGACATTTTCAAAGCCTTTAATTTTAAAATCCTACATCAGAATGGTCCGATATTACCCAAGTGACAGTTTTGGGGTGGTGTACTTTCAACCTGAGGTGAAATGAGTCTGGCTAAACAGGAGGTTTTGTTTTTCAGAGCAGCCTAAAAAAAAAAGAGTTAAAATATGGCTTTAATTAGCAGCCTGAAAAATATTTACAATATAGCATTAATTTGACATTTTCAAAGCCTTTCATTTTAAAATCCTACATCAGAATGTAGGCTGTCAAAAAGAAATATCTGTCAGAATTGACAAAAATAGGATTTTACTCTTTACAAAAAGGTTGATCTCTGCATGGATCCTTTTCATAATGTCAGACACTTAGAATAATAATCTGTGCAGCACTTTTAGTGGATGTAAATTAAAGATGCGCAATTGCCCATTAATGTGACAATGCAGCTTGTTTTTCCGCTTCCGACCGCAACAAACTTTCTTAATACTGGAACAAGTTTAAAGATTATTCTTCCCATCAGTCACTTAGACATAAAAAAAATAAGAAAAATAGGGTATAGGTTGAAGAAAATCCCTTAACCTGCGTGCATTTCCTATTTGTCAAATAACAAATGATTAATTAAACTATTACTTAAATGCTAGATCAATATTTGCACTGAGTAATTTTGACTGGACCAATAGGTTAATGGTCTCATTTTTACTACTACTACTACTACTAGTAGTGCATTTCCTATTTGTCAAATAACAAATGATTAATTAAACTATTACTTAAATGCTAGATCAATATTTGCACTGAGTAATTTTGACTGGACCAATAGGTTAATGGTCTCATTTTTACTACTACTACTACTGCTATATTAGTTGTTGTTTATAATAATGCCAGTATTCACACGCTGTTTAGTTGCAATTTTATTTTTGAACAGAAATACATCAAAGCCAAGTAGCAGTGACAAACAGTTATAGTTCCACATTATTGTCAGGTGTTTCTGTAATCTTCCAGTCCAGTCCACTGCTGACCCATGCATGAAGTGTTGGACACCATCCTGAAGAGAGATGAACAGTAACAGTTTTACTTTTAAGATTTTCCAAAAGGAATTGTCAGTTGGGAAACGAAAACATATGAAACATGGAATAACAATTAAATAACAAAATCCTTCATACAAATACTTTTCACTTGTCATTTGAAGTACAACATGTGCATACATGTAATTTAATTTCATAATAATGACTAATTCTTCAGACTTAATTACCTGCGAGTTTATCAAAAGTGAAATAAATGTGTTATAAGAAAAGAAACATGTGATTATATTTCATTATATGAAAAATGGAGGGATCACCAAAGTTATAAAAAGTCATCCTATGGACATTCAAATTGCATAGTGATCCATTCAAAAGTAATTTCAGTTTCAGAGAGTTATCACCCAAACAAAAAACAGCTGATTTCTTAAGCAAAATCCAAATCCTTTTAGAAATAATCGCACCATCACACAAGCTTTGTGTGCACTTCAGCGGGTTGGGGTGCAAAACACAGAAATCGTTCCATCCTCTTTGCACAAAACCAACTCAATTTAATGTGCCTACACATCATGAAACACGAGTGCACACAACCAAGTAACCATTTGTAACAGACCCTTCAGACCAAGGACAGTGAACAGCGATCACAGCATATTGGAAGCCACCACCTCAAGAAATACTGTTGATAAATAATTAGTGCGCCAGTGAAACGCGTTATTAACGTCGTTAACGCAAACCCATTTTAACGCCGTCAATTTTTTTATCGCAACATTAACGTTCTTTTTGGCCTAGCAAACTTTGTAGTTTTTTTCACATGCTGTTGCAACAACTAGTAACGTTAGAAAAACTACAACACCACACCGGATCTAGCTAGACCGGAAACAAAACAACAGACACACTTGTTTGGGCTTACAAGCCGGCCAAAGAGTAGTACATACCTGCAAACTAGTCGCTTTTCGGCGAAAATCGCCGTTTTGAATGGGAAAATGTCATCCACATGAATCGTGTAGATCCAAAGAGTTTTTATTTGGGGGGGTCTGAGACCCTGTGCTAATACGGCACCGGTGCCTTAATGACCGTTATCTACCGGACCGAATAGCAACGCGGATTTCGGTGCCTTATTTAGGTGCCACTTAAATGCCTGCGCTTCTCTCTGATGCTCCGAAAACGGACGTTAGAGGGAACTGAAACATCGCCGCACTGGACACTAGCAGCAGCTAACGTTTCAACCTACTGTTAACTAGCAGCTGGAGTAAACATGGTTAAAATGCTGACAGCTAAACGGTGTAAAGTGTGACTGTATTTCACTGTAGAGGATTCTAACACCAGACTGTAGCTGCTGTTATCTGAAAAACACAGACTAAGCCTTGCCTCGCCAGCCTCATGGTGCATTCAAAGTTATTGTATTTATTGTTTTATATTTTTGAACATACAGAACAGACAAATACAATTGAACAAGGTGCTTGTTTATATATATATATATATATATATATATATATCTCTTTCGGTTCAGGCACCGTTTTAAAAGTATCGTTGTATCATGTTGATAAGAGCATTAAAATGAGAAAAAATAATGGGACAAAAAGAAATCAAGGGACATTTAGAATAGAGAAAAATGTGCGATTAACTGCGATTAATTGCGAGCTAACTATGACATTAATGCGATTAATTGCGATAAAATATTTTAATCATTTGACAGCACTGTAAATAATATTAAATTGATATGTTATGAATTATTTGGGAAAAGGCCATTATGCAGATTTACAGAAAATCTGCATAATGTTGGTCAATTTAAAGATTGACCGGTAATTCTGCATGATGACTGTTTTCCCAAATAAACAAAAAACAGTG